>NW_028256789.1:1892500-2302500 GCF_048593485.1 Apis florea
AATAGCACCGTTTTATAATTTGACGAATTCCTTTCAGCCTCTAAATCTCTTCTGGACTCGATGCATATACGTATGCTATGCGTACACGAAGGAAACGTACGATATCCTTTCCCCGGCTAATAACAATCCGAAAATATGGATCAAATGTATCCGAATAGACTTCTTCTAGGAAAATTATTACGCAAATTAATCACGCGGGAATTGATTCAGCGGATTGATTACGTTCACGCGTAGAATTGTGATTTTAAAAAAGAAAAATCGACGAGATCGTCCGCTTCCTCCGCGTTATCCTAATTTTCGAAACGGGAACACGAGGATTGTTCGTGCAATCCCTTTTCGGATTACTTGTACCTTGCTTTCTTGCCGGGCATATTATATATTGTTCTTCTTCTTCTGTTTCACCGAGTTCATCTGCGATTCGTATCCATCCGCAAACGTTTTCGCACGCGTGGCCAACGCCAATGAAGCACAGTTTCAACACGGAGAAAGAAAAGCGTTGTTGATCGCCAACTTAATCGCGAGCGTTCACTTGAAAATTGAATTACGTCTGCTCGAACGCCGATTTAATGTCGAGCTTGAACGTTAATCACTCCTTTCTCCGTGTACTCTTCCGTAACGTTAGAGAGATCGTTAAACGGAAGCTCTTACATGGCTGGGGATCGATAACTCTTACGCAAGAAACGATACCGAATAAACAATGATGATCGAAAAACGGTGGATCGATGTTAAGAGGGGAGGGAGAAAAAGAAAAAAAAAGAAAAAAAAAAGGAGAGAAGAAAAGAAAAAAAAGAAAAGAGAACGAAGGAGAAAAAAGAAAAAAGACGAAGCTCGATTTTTTTTTAGAAGGAACTATGATTGCGCAGAAATCGAACGAGGAAAATCGAGAATGATCGAATCCTCTATTTCCTTGATTGAAGCATTGAACATTTGCGGATACACACGGCGAGTATAACATATACACATATAATTATTTTATATCTATTGTGCACATTAATTATGTATTAACGTGTTAACGTGTTTACTGCCTCTCAATAAGTTTGATAAAAGATTCACGATGGCGGGTCGCCACGTGGATTTGTGCCTTTCTGAAATTAGGTGCACTAAGAGATTTAACGTGATCGTAATGCGACGTAAACGCTCTGTTGGATCGGGCTGCATGTACTTTTAACGTTGACAAGTGAACATACACATAAAAGAGGAAAGTATTATTGCCGAACGGTTAGGGTGGCCATCGATAAAGGATGACCGTCGTGGAAAGATCGCGTTAACCCAACGATTCCTTGATTGATCTTTCCCGATTCCGATCAATCCGACATATTTCTCGAGATGGTATCATCGTGGATCCTTCCTTCTTGGACTCTATTTTCCTTGCTTGGAGTCGCGAGTCAGTGCAATCCTTTCCACGATTGATAGTTTTTTTCTCTCTCTCTCTCTTATATATATCCAAAGGATATACATATATATATATACACTACGATATATATATATATATATATCCCCTTTCTTGATGATATATATTGCAACGGCGAAGAAGAATTGCTTTAACGTCGATCATATTTCTTACGCATTTAGCAATAATTAATGGTAACACAAGGTGGTAGTAAAAAGGTAGCGGATGGTAACAGCGGTAGTAGCGACAATAACGCTATAAGATCGTAACGCTAGCGGTAAGTAGTAGTAGTAGTAATAGTAGTAGTAGTAGTAGTAGTAGTAGTAGTAATAGTAGTAGTAGTAGTAGTAGTAGTAGTAGTAGTAGTAGTAGTAGTAAGTTAAGTAATATTAAGTAATTAAGTAGCAAGTAATATTATAATAAGTAATAATAGCGGCGCGGTATACGTATAAATAGGATTTTCTACGTTAGTTTGATTAAAAATAAATGTCATAACGTAATAGGTAACTTTATGCCGGGCCCGTAACGAAGCCACTGCCTGCCGATCGGTCGGTGGATGCGAAACGACGAATCGACTCGCTTATTTCTTTCCACTTTTCTTTCTCGTCCCGGATCGCGCAGCCTAGTCGGCCAGATTCCGGGCCCTATCTCATTCTTCTTCTCCCTTAGCTGTCTAAAATCACATTAACGCAAGAGAATAGTAATGGTAATTGTTCGGACCGTGCAACGGGTCCCACCACGTGACTTGAAAGACACTCACACGTTTCACAATGATACTAAATTCCATGCGATCGAGGATAGGTCGCAAGAGGAAGGGAAGCCAGGGAGCACCTATTAGCCTCGGATCGATGAAGCTGGCAAGCCGAAGGATACGAGTTACGAATGAATACGAGTTACGGAGAATCGGGAGGGAGGGAAGGAAGGAAGGGAGGGAGGGAGGGAGATAGGAGAGAGAACGCGGAAATTCTAAGTGAGAATTTTTTTTTTTTTTTTCCTTTTTTTCCCTTCTTCTTCTTCTTCTTCTTCTTCTTCTTTTTTTTTTTTTTTTTTTTAGCATCATCGTTACGTTCGAGTGTGATCGCAGTCACGACTACGCGTGAATCTTCTAAACTGTCAACACGGAAGAGCGAAATTGATTTACACGAAGGGGTGCGGAGGAGGGACTAAGGATCGGAGGAATATCAATTAACAAATGTAATTCGATGATATATCTATATCTTGTCACTCCGCTCTTCCGTCGTTGCTCTGATATGTTGCGAATCGTCAATGCACCTCTCTCTTCCTTCTCTTCCACGATATATAATAAAGTAAGTGAGTAAGTGTAAGTGTAACACGATTTGTCCTGCGCTTGAAAGAAGAGAAATTAATCCCGATCGAGCGGATCCTCGAGGTGGACGTGCGTTGCGGCACGAGCGATGAAAGAAACGTAGTTCTTTTTTCTTTTTTTTTTCTTTTTTTTTTTTTTTTTTTGTTCGTTGATGTAGCGACTTATACAAAGTAGGTAGAAAAGTGATAAAAATTCATGTGTACGATATAATGTACGTATAATGTACGTGTATAACGGTGTGATGGTATATCGTATATCGTTATTTTTTCCTCTTTCTTTCTTTCTTTCTTTCCTTTCTTTCCTTTCTTTCCTTTCGTTCCTTTTGTGCATGTTTGCGAGAAATGTAGCGTAGCACTTAATATTACCAGTCGGCGAGAACCACCTCGTGATTAATCATCCTGGTGTCGTTATATATATATATATATATAGGACGCCTCGTGGAACGCATAACGAAACACGTTACGCGTTCCACGTTTCGTTTCTCTTCACGAAATAGGGGAAATCCCTACGTTTTGTTTCAAGGTTTTGCCGCAGGTTTCTCCCCGAAGAAGAAGAAGCCTCTCCCCCCCCCCCTCCCCCCTCCCCCGAGAATCCGCCGGGTTCCACCTTCGATCGCCCGGGCGCCGATAGACAGCATTCGAGACAGCAAGAATAATTATTACACATCGTACACACACTGTTAAAATAGTAATAGCGGTAGTAATAATAATAGTAACAATAGTAACAGTTGTCAGGTCGGGCAGTCACATCTGCCCGCTGACACATCACGAAGACACGCGCCCCGTTCATCCACCCGTCTCTCATCCATACACGCACAGGGAACTTTGTCTTAAATTTAGCGACAAACCACGAGTCTTCCGGCTCGTCCATTCGCGCGTGCATCCACACTCCAACGTCCACTTGCGGCACTTGCACACACGCATCTATATATTTCGCTAAAACATCCAGACGCGGAGACGTCAGCCTCGAGAGAAACGCACAGACTTCGACATTCGAGTTCATCCGCTCTCTCTCTCTCTCTCTCTCTCTCGCTCTCGCTCTCTCGCTCTCTCGAGATTCGCGTTTGCGACCCCTCTCAAGGTGACTCTCACTCGCGTCGACACTCGTGCGAGAAAAAGAAAAGGGTTACACGCAAGAAGATGGTAGAGAATCTACGAGCTACGCACGTGTAAGAAAACTAAGGAAACTTAGTTAATCGAGTAAGTAAACGCAACCGCACAAGATGTCGAGAATATGGATCTGCGTTCTATCTGCGGCGACACGCAGCCTTAGGCTTGGCTTGGGATTTTTTAAAAAGGCGTTTTTAAAACGGTAGACTACCGACGAACATGGTCTCGATCATGGGCGGCGCTGGGACCAGATCCTCCAGTTTTAGGTAAAAGATACGCTGGAGCCCCTGCACCGACAGACTCCTCAGTTCCGGCAGTTTACCTAACAAACGGGACAGGTAGTGCGCTTTCCTCTGCGCCTCGGCGTTATAGGTGACGTGGTCGCGGAGCGACGATATTATTTTCGACTGTAGCTGCTCCATGCGATGAGGCTCCTTCAGGCCGTACCTTGCTGTAATTTCAAGCAGAGAAACAGACCCACTGTTTTATCAATCGATCATCATCAGCTTTCATCCGAGGCCGAGTACCGATTCGTGATCGTATCGGTTGGTGTTGGTATATTATAGAGGGTCGTGCTTAGGTTGGCCAGATTCGCCGGCCAATTGAAACGGAAGGAAGGAACAGAATAGGGGCGATGTTGCGTGCGATACGTCGCGATCGAATCGTATTGTCGAACCGATCGAAGAGGAGCACGCACGTCCAACAACAACGAGGAGAATCGCGTCGACGTGTATCGCGTGCAACGATCGACACGGAACGATCGCCGTTTCTTTTTCGTCGTCTCGTTAATAAGTAACCGGTCGATCGATAAATAATTTATCCGGCAGACGGTCGCGCTTAATGGATAATCATCGAAGAGAGGAAACGAGGGCAGGCCGATATTCTCTTTCGAAAAAAAGAGAAGGATTTGGTGGTACCAAACTTACCAGTAATGAGGGTAAGAGCGCACAGACAAGCGAAAGCACTAGCGTCTACGTCGAGAATGTGAAGAGCTTTGCTGAATTCGAGAATACTGTGGAGCCAATCGCCGAAGCTACGCTGACACTGTTCCAATGCCAGGACCACGCCGTTGCAAAATGTCAGCTTAGTGTCCTCCGGTTTCGTACGGTACGCCAATCGAAGAACGAACAGTTCCAGACTGGCTGACTGGAAAAGTAACTCCTACGGGGAGAGGAACAATCACGAAAACAGACGCGTTAGACGTGTTGGATCAGAAATTTCGAAATTGTTGAGAAAGAAAGCAGAGTGGAAAAAAGAAATGTTATTTTCCTGCGCGACTGTAGATATAATCGGACCGTCGATTAGACATGTCGTAGGCTCGTCAGGATTGACCTTTTAGAAAATGTACAAGCTATCGATCTCTTTAATGAAACCTTCCCTCACAGATATTGTCTGCGCGTCCATACATAATAAACGATGTAACGCAGCTCCGCGTAGATGGATTTATACACGAAACGAAAAATTATCCGAGAGGGACGAAGATGAAGAAATTGACGATGGAACAATGATACAAACCTGATCCTCTCGTACCAGATCCGTGAAGCCGGGAATTTTATCGGCAAACGTTCGAATCACGTCAATCGACGTGGTAAGAAGATTGTAGAATTGTTGCGTCTTTTCCGCCTCTGTGATGGGTGGATCGCCAGGACTTGGTTGCCGATATTGCGAGTAGTCCAAGGTCGCTTGATCGGGTGTCGTGTCCAGGTGTGCGCGGACCAAAGCTGTGATCAGGGAAACCGGCGAGCTTGGTGGTGATTCTTGCGGGGATTTTGGCTTCGATGGCAATCTACCTCGACGACCTTTCAAGGAATCCGTCCTGACCACCTGAACGAACGAAAAAAAAAAAAAAAAAACCAAAATCAAGCATATCATTAATACTTTTAATTCTCCTTCTCCTTCTTCTTTTCTTTTCTTCTTTCTTTTTCTTTTTTTTTTTTTTTTTCTTCTAGATAATACATATCTCTCTCGAAACGAGATCAATTCAATTTTCACTCACTTCTTTCACCATTCCGACCATCAAGCACTTCTGGAAGCGGCAAAATTGGCAACGATTCCGCCGGCGTTTGTCAACGGGGCAAGCTTTCTCGGCCAAACACACGTATTTCGAGCCCTTTTGCACGGTCCTCTTGAAAAATCCCTTGCAACCCTCGCACGTACGGACACCGTAGTGTTGACACGCTGCCGTGTCGCCGCACACGGCGCAAAGTTGGCTGGGGCTCGGTGGTGCCCGCTCGTTGCTGGTTCCGCTTCCGGGCGACGGAGAGCTGACGGAGCTTCCTGTGCCACCGCTCCCACCGCGCGCCTTCGGGGATTCCGTACTCCCGCTACTGTGAAACACACGAGCTTTCTTCGTGAAACGTCTCCTATCCCTCGAAAAGGATCGAATCGAAAGGGAAACTCGGCTTCAGAGAAAGAAGAGAATTTACGAAACGATTTAAACTTGATTCGAAAGAAAAACTCTAATGAAACGACCTCGAGATTTTTATTATCGATCGATATTTTTATTATTTCTATTACCTGGCAGACTCTGACCTCTGCGTGGGCAGAGACGCCCTCCGTGAACGGGTCGTCCCTACGACCACGTTGTCAACGGTAGGGTAAATGTCTGTCGGTGGAACGGGGGTGGCACCGGCTGTGATGCTCGGCGGTGGACCGTACACCATGGGGACACCGTACGCCGCCGAGTCTTGCCGATGATTTGCCGGCGAGGGAACCGCCGTGGTCGGAGTTGGGGCCGTCTCGGTCGCGAAGTAACCCTGATGATGGTGGTGCTGCTGCGGGGGCGGCGCGGGCGGCTGCTGCTGCTGCTGGGGATGGTGATGATGCTGTTGCTGGGGCTGTTGCTCGTGGTAGGGCAACGTGGGCGAGAACTCGGTTGGATAGGGGCCGGTGGCGCACGGGTACACCGAGTTGTCGTAACACTCCCCCTCGTCCATTTTGATCCCGAGAACCTGCAGCTCTTGCCTCGTGTATCGTTGAGCCGTGTACGTCTCTTGGAAGCTCGGCAAGGGTGTTGAACTGCGTCCAACAGACAGATGCAGAGATGTAAGTGGACCGTCTCGCCACCTTCCAACCAAATGCCAAACTACCATTTTTCCTCTGAGACGAATGATCGTTAAACGAAACGTAGCGCGACGTGCAATTCGACAAACAGGCGGATCCGTGTGATTTATATTATCGTAGCAGGATCTATCTACGATTCTATCTACGAGGTCGAAAACAATGAGCCGTACCTAAGCGAGTCAGGCTGGACGTCTTCGGGAAGCGGCGCTGCCGGCGGAGGCGGCTGCGGCGCTTGCTGATGATGCACCGGTTGCTGAGCCTGCCCCGACTCGTCGCCCGTCGGCACTCCCTGCGGATTGCCCAGCTGCAGTTCTGGAAACGGGTCCAGCTCTTCGGGTAGGCTCCCAGCATCCGTTGGATCCGTGTACGAAGCGCTCAACAAATCCGCCAGGGTGCTACATCCGAACGGGCTCTGGAAAATTCGTATCGAACCCTCGTGTCTCTTCCAATTCAAGTGAACATAATCGCGATAAATCTTTCGATCGAATGTTTATTCAGTTTCAAGAGTTTTCGCGCGATAAGTTAAAACGGCATTCGATCCGAATCGAAATTCGAAATTCTTCGATCTGTGATAACCCGAGCTCGAAGCCTTCCACCGCTTCCTTCGCTGGAGGAAGGCTGGCAGACAATTCGCTTTTTTCGCTACGACGGCAGACAAGGGCGGGAGAGCCGTGCGAGTGGCAAATCGAAGTACTCGACTGCAAGGCGGTAACATTGTTCGACCACAATTGCGAGCCTTGTCGAGACATCGATGTACAGTTGAGATGCGCAGTGAGGATATCGGAGAGGAACGAAGCGGATTCTCGTATCGCGTGTTGCGTCTATAACTCGCCGCTTCGAGTACAGATTTCTACATCGTTCAATCGAATCTTTTCGTCCGAAATCACGATTACACGATCCCCCTCTAACGTGACTCTAACTCGATTATCGTTAAACTGCGAACAACGAGACAGATTTAGATTTTACAATATAAATAATCCTCGTCCCCGAGAATATTATTACGAATATATCGGCCGACGTTTCATTCATCAAAATCATCATGTTCCGATAATAATATTCGTAATAAAACTATATCGACATGGGGATGAAAGAAAAACACGATGATCGAGTACGACAAATTTATCTTTCTTTCCTTTCTTTTTTCCTCTCCCAAGAAAAGCAACAAAATTCGTCGATATAAACGAGAGAAAAGTGAAACACAGGAAAGAACGTGGTGGAAAAAAAGAAAAACGTCCGACGAGCTATCTTATTGGAGGATACCGGTAAGAGGGAAGTGGGATGGGGTTGGATATTCAATTTGCCGGGTTGGTTCCGCTTCTGGGCTGACATTTCGTTCATCGCTCCCTCGAGTATCCCGCGATCGAAGCTTCGGTCTACCATAGACCCTGACTATGGCCTTCTGAACGAGTCGTTCAACCCCTCCTCATCCCCACGAAACTAGCTGCCACCAATTATCGTCGCGTACCGTGCAACAGAATCGTGCCGTTTTCTTCCTCCGACCACCAATTTCGCCGATTCGATTTAATTGCGAACGCATCGTAACGATCTCGCACGCATCGAAAATACTTTCCAACGCGGAAAATGCCAAGAGGGGAGGGGATAGAAACAGGTAGGACGACACTGGAGATCCGGGTACGTGGGCAGGAATGCAGATGGTGCACGATAAGCGAGCGCAGATGACGATCAAGAACGTCGGGACGTAGGAGGGCAGATCTTGTTGCGAGCCGAGCCGGACTTCCAAGACTACGGGGCCAGATAAGATAGCGAAATAGTGAAAGTTCCGTGCGCCCCACTAAACAGCAGGATAATTACTGCTATTCGCTCCGGCGAATAAACGTAATTCCGCGTTAAATTCCGATCGCGTTAAGGAAACGCGTCGTCGTTTCTTTTTTTTTTCTTTTTCTCCTTTCCTTTCCTTTTTTTTTTTTTTTGCAATTATTATCATTGACAAGTTTGTACGCGCGAATAAAACCAAGGAGTCCAATCCGTCGTAAATTTCATGGTATTGAGTTGGTGGCGGACGAAAGAAAAGAACGGTAATGAATAATAGATAGAGTTAGGAAATGATTGGAAGAATCATGAAGAGTATGAAACGAAATGAGATTAAAGAGAGAGAGAGAGAGAGAGGTACAGAGTACAATTGGAATTACGGGGAAAAGGGAATAATTGATTTGGCGTCGCCAAAGATAATGTCACACGTGCGCCAACTTTTGAGCGAATCTCAAACCTGATTACATAATTAATAATAAAGAATGAAGGGCGGGGAGGGGAGGGGGGGGAGTTCTATCAGCCGGTTACATTACCTGTGTCTGTAGAAGAAGCATACTTGACGCTACCGTGAACGCGGTTGTCGTCGGGGTTGTAGAAGATTGATTCGTGCAGGCGAGAGCTGGAACGGTAGCTGCCGCTTGCCGTTGATGCCGATGGCGATGTGGCTGTTGCTGTTGCTCTACGTCGTTCCGCGTAATAGCCACCGCACGTTGGCTACCGTTGCTGTTATCGCTGTCGCCGTTCGGCGAATGAAGTTGCCCTGCAACAGAACGCAACGCATCCTCAAGCTACGAACAAGTACAAGCGGATTTCTTTGCATTTCTTCGGGCATACCCCCCCCCGAAGATGAAAATAAATGATTCGTGCAACGTCAACCCTAAACGCCTACGTGAAGTCAATTGTCGAGCGATTTACACCAGTTCGATAGACTTTTTCTATTACTTTTTTTTATTACTTTTTTATTCTTTTTTCCCCACTTCTCGATAAAACGATGCTCGCGTACGAAGGGGAAGAGAGAGATGTCTCTGTCGTTGATCACGATGAAAAGTTCGATCTTTAAAACGAACTCGTTTAAATTGTCCACGATGAAACAATGAGAGACAGACGACAACTTTCCGACGCAGCAATAACGTAGTCAGACTATTTCTGTCTATGACCTGAGATATCCGTGATCGTTTCCGTCTTTTGTCCGGATTTTCCGGATGAGATGGAAATTTGTTCGATGATATCTACGTACAATATCTTCGATATTGAGAGTGACCGATGTCCATGGTGATCATCTCTGCGATCAAGTCGGGGGTTCGAATCGACGGGCCCTCGAATTAAACTCGACGCGTAGATCGTATCTTTTTTCGAGATGAGATAGACAAATATTCTCAGATTACTTGCACACGGATTCTGAATTTTGTGAACACGGTTTTCAAATTACCGTTGTCCTCGCTGTCCACCGTTAACACTCAACTTAACTTCTATCAATCGTCGAATTCTCGACGTCGACTGAGGTCCTCGACGTCGGCGTTTCGTCCTATATAGGGTAGCTTCGACACCCCAGGGAGACATGAAATCATTGGCATTTAAAATACTACCGAGCCTAAGCAGACAACCATCCTAACCCCTGCTCGATTATTATTACACGATATTATTCCTAACGCCCGAGGGATGAGTATGTATATTCCCATCGAAAAGGAGATCGCTTTTCACCAAGACGAACCTCGAACAAAATATACTTAACTTGTGATAAAACTCAAAAAACTCGTCGTTATAAATTTTCCAAATTATGTATATTTTTCTGAAATGTGTATATACGACGCGAAAAAAAAACACGAATAAAACGAACAGAGAGCGGAATTAAGGGGAGATTTTATTAACTTGAACGAAACAGATGCATCCCATCCGTTGTTGTTCCTTCTTCTCCACCCTTCTCCGACTCGTCGAGAAGAATCGGGGAAGATGCGAGATAGTCACGGTCACCGATTCGATTCAATTTCGCGACGAGAGAGGACCGCCTAGTGGTTTTCACCAGGTCGTAAAACATAGCTATTCCACCCGTAGCTGAGATTAATCTTGATAGAGGGGCGCGATTATATACCGATAACGACACTAGTTACGAGGAATTAAAAGGGGGCTGCACCCGATCCTATCCTAACTGGGCAAATCTATATACAAATCTATATATATATATATATATATATATATATATATATATATATATATATATATACAGAGTCGTAAATCAGAGTACGTAGTCGAGTCGATCGTGCATGCACCGTGTGTCATTGCCCAACGAAAACTCGCAAATGTTAACCCTTTGTTAATCCACTCTCTCCCTCTCTCCTTTTCCCTCTAACCTTTTCCATTCCCTCCTCTGAGATGTGACCCGTGGCAAGGTGGTTGCCCCGCCAATTAAGATAGCTCGGTCCAAAACAACGAGCCCTATCAGAGAGCGGGGATCAACGAGGAGAGGCGCGAGCGATCCCACCTACGGGAGCGCATACTAGAGGTAGACGGGCTGCACCTGAGCCGTGTGCACGTGCACGGAAGGATTCGATTAACTTCTACAGCGCTGGCACCGTAGGCAGGGTAAAGGCAGAGGCCGTAGCCAGGGTAGGGTAGCGAACGGACGAGAAAGAGTAGGGTTAGCCGAACAGCGTGTGCCAAGTGGATTACACCGGTGTACACGGCCCTCCCACGAACCACGCCTCTCCACGTGCCACCACGTGCAGCCGCACCGCGCACCAGCCACTTGCTCTCCACGATTTGCTCTCATGAATTAACCACTCGTTCCTTCCCTCCTCTTCTCCGATCTCTTCTTCTCCATCCCAGTTTGCACCGAGAAATTTATTCCTCCTTTCTACCTAACACGTATTTCTATCTAATTTAATAAGTTTCGTTATTTTCTCGATATGATATATATGTATGTATGTGTGTGTCTACGTCGAAGAGGATTGTGACTCGGAGCCAAGGAGGAAAAAAAAAGAAAAAAAAGAAAAAGCAAGTATTGTACGATAGATCGATCTGTCAAGACGGATATATTTCCTCGTTGCGCAATTTGCGCAACGACCGAGGAATCGCGGAGATTTAGGAATTGCGAAAGAAAAGTGACTCGAGAGAGTCGTTACACATATAACTCGTTGCGCATAGGCAGGCGTGAAGAGGTTTCGCGAGATTTTCCATAACGAAACGACCCACTTTCCGGTTTAACAAGAGAACGTAAGTGATGTCATTGTTAATAGGTAGCACATTAGACGTCGGTATTCGCCACAATTAGGCATGAAATTCCTATATGTTGTGGGCTAATTACAACGATCGTTCGGTCACATGTTTTTATTTTACGCCTCGACAAGATAATTGATATCCTTCGTGAATAATTCATTCGAGCGGTGAATTTTTTTTTTTCTTCTTCTTCTTCTTCTTCTTCTCCCCTCCCCCCTTCTCTCCGCCCCCCTCCCCCCTCTCCCCTAACGTTCGCCATTTACGAGAAAAACCGCGGCGAGAAAGAGCGGGAGGTCGAATAAGAGAAAGATACTATTTATAGACGCATCACGATTTTTCTTCGTTGTCGCGATGCGATGTCTGTTCGAGCCTGTCTGTTCGAGCCTTGGGAATCGTTATATTGCCGATCGATCGATCGATCGATCGATCGATCGTGTGCAGGCGCACTTAACGGCGAGGACGACGAAGACGACGACGGCGGCGACGACACGTTGTGGGTGAGCGTGCGTGCGTGAGAGAAAGTAGGACCGTACGCGACGCATAATCGCGTACCGGGATATCTTCGATTTAAAGCTCGCATCGCATCGCATCGGCTTCGCCCACACGAGCCGAGCGTCTCACCGGTTTCACGATCGTAATTAACCCTTTCACTGGTAAGTAGGGACGGTCGTGTGCCGGCATCTCCTCGGTTCGTTTCGCCTCCTCGCGAATCCGCTGATCGAAGTTTTAATCCTCTCTTGCGTTCTTTTTTCTTCCTTTCCTCACCGAAAAGTGAATTATTATTTTTAACGAAACTGAAACGTTCGTGCAATATTTATGTACGTAATATTATTAAACTTGTGACAGGTCGTTCTCGGAATTTTAAAAATATTCTTGAGAAATTTAAAAGTCATCCTTATTCGCGGATGATCAAGGGAGATTTATTTTTATCGTTGTGAAAAATTCGTTTTTTTCTTTTCTCGTTAATCCATGTTGTACCTATTTTCCATCGTCGTACCTTTTTTTTTTTTTTTTTTTTTTGACGAAATGTCTTCTGTCGATGAAAGTTACGCGTTGTTGTTTATTATTATTTCCCTCTGTGAAGACTTTAAAATAGTTTTGCAATTGCTCTTTTCGTTAATACGATGTTACTTCTCCTCTAGACATTTTCCTAAATCCTATCCCATTTTCGACAACATAGTCGTAGAAAAATCGTCGAAGATTCGAAAATTGGATTGGAATCCCTTGCGAAAGACACCTGCAACTCTGTATATTCCATTAATCCCGCGCGTCAAGGTAGCGAATGGAAAAAATCTTGAGAAGATTTTGAGAAATTAAACACTTTCACCGTTTAATTCGAAATAATTTTCTTCTTCATTTTTCCACGCTCACAAGTTGCAACTTGCCTTGGAAGAGAGAGAGAGAGAGAGCTCTCTTCTACCTAATGTTTTATCATCCGAAACTAACTAAATAATCACTCGGATACTCGGCAGAAAACGGATGATCTATGAATCAATTAATCTGCGAGTCAATTTCGAGGGTATTAAACGCGAGATGTGTACCTCCATTAATCTAACGCGATTAAATATCATATATCTCGGCGTAAGCGTGGAAAGTAGCGTGGCAGTATTATGAATCACGCGAACGACGAATCGGACGTAAATTAATTTGAAAGTTTCCAGCCAACGTGCACTCTAAAACTGGTCCAACGTGTGCACACGGCGCAGCTTTCTCTTTCGCAGAATTTAGCAAATGATCGGTGACATCGTAATTAGTATCACGAGTGGGGAGGTTCGCGAAATCTGAATCATCTCGCCCTGTGATACTACACGATCACAACGAGAGTCCCTCGATACTCGTCATTTGCCCGAGCATTAATTGGAAGCTCTTTCCTTCAGCTCATTCCTAATCGATCGAATTATCAACTGTTTCGTAATTCGTCGAGAGCACAAGAGGATAATCCTCTTTAACCCGTACGAAAAGCGGATTAAAAACGGGAAAGAATCCTGACTAAGTGTTAATCGCTTTATCAAACATTCGTTCGAAGCTGATTTCTCGAAGATTTACCTTTCCTATTCAAAGATTTCACTCGTAATTTCACGCGGGACACTAGCTAACGTATCACCGTAACAAACATCTCGACAACGATCCAAGAAGAACGATCCTGAAAACGATCATTCTTTCTCCCTCCCGTCGCTCCCAATCGGTTCTTCTTTTCTTTCTTTCTTTTTTTTTTTTTTTTTCCGATCGACGAGTGGAAAGAAGCGAAATCCAGCAATCGGGAGGAGAGAAGAGAGCACGGATCCGTGAAAGCAGGGCCAGGAAAGCGAGGCTCGAAACAAATTGTCCAGATACCCTGGAAAGATTAGATACGTTCCCGGTGGATTGACCTCACCCGATAAAAGGCTGGCTCGCCGCGGCCAATGAGAATACAAAGGCCGTTCCAGACGCTCGCGAGCTAGTCGCGGGCTCGCGTGGTCCGGGTTAGAGTGCGGGTTTACGGTGTCGAACGAGGTGAAAGAGGAGAGTTTCGACGTGGTGGTAAGCGAGGGAGGAGAGAGAGAGAGAGAGAGAGAGAGAGAGGAGGATACGCTTGCGACACGCAGGCTCGAGCAGCTAGGCTGATAGGTAGGTAGGTAGGTAGGTAGGTATATCGCCCCCTGACCCCGAACAACTACCGTGAGACCGGCTTAGCTCCGCTCTTAGGAGCACTCTCCTTTGCTCTCTCGGCGCGTATGCACACATGTGCACGCACGCGTGTTGCGCGCACACAGGCCACCAGGCGCCGTGGAATAAAGAAGCCGTGGAAGGAGAGTATCGGTCGTGACACGACCGAGGAGAAGAAGAAGAAGAAGAGGAAGAAGAAGGTAAAAGAAGGGAGAGAGAGAAGAAAGGAGGAGAAGGGAACGACACGACGAAGGATGTGTGACTCGTGGGTGCAGCCGCAATGCGACCCGGCTGCATTCAGTGGCACACTGAACAGGACGATACCCGGGTTTTTCGATGGAACACATCGTGCAATGAATTTCGTAATCGCAAGCATCGCGATCGAGAATCGAGAGAATTCTTCTCTTTCTTCGTTCGATCCTTTTTCTGCCGAACCTTTCTTCAATTTTCGTACTTTTCAATTTCTCTCTCTCTCTCTCTCTCTCTCTCTCTGTCTCTCATGAATCGTTAAGGGTTTACGATGTAAAATATTCGGAAACAATTAAACGTCGAAGATTTTTAAGAGAAAGTTACGCGTGGACGTCGTTTAACGGCAGATGAATCGTAATCGTGAGCTTGCCGACAACTGTCGAGAAAAAAAAATATATGTGTGTGTGTGTGTGCGCGCGTGTTTGTATGTGTGTGTACGTATAAAAAGAAGAAAAAGAAGAAGAGAAAGAAAAAAATACAGGTTCTCACGGAGTTTAATGACTTTTGGATATTCCCTATTGCTAATCGTACGATAGGAGAAAGTATCCGCAACGTCGATACTTAGAAACGATGTAAGCCGTTTCCACGGATGGATGGATGCCTCGAGCCGTGACACAAAATCGGCGAAAGAGGGCCGTTCCGGGTCCTGCACAATGTGTATCGCGTGTATATTCAACGGTAAAAATTACCATTCGACACCACGTCTCGAATCTCGGTCTCGGGGAGAGAGAGGCGGTCGATGCTCCGTAAATAGCTTGGCAGACGGGAAAAATCTCGATCTGGTGGTGCGATGGATGTTTCGTTCGCCGATATTGGGACGACGGGGCCGACAGAAAAAAAAAATAAAAAAAAAAAAAGGCCGATAAATTATCGACGATCCGTGAACGAGGAGAGCCGAGCGAAAATGGCTAAATGCATAAATCAGTAGGCGAGAAAAATGCCGGACAATAATTACAGGCTGTGGAATTTTACGAGGGACTGTCTTAACGCTCGGCCTGAAAACGAAGAACAAACACGACGGGACAGTAATGATTCTCCGACGAGTAATTCACTATCGAGTTAATCGAGGGTCAATTCCTCTGGTCATCGGTTTTTTTCTTCTTTCAACCGGTTGATGGAAAAGACAACAGGAAAAACGGAGAACGACGATGGACGGGAGAAGGAGAGAGAGAGAGAGAGAGAGAGGGAGAGAGAGGGAGGGAGGGAGAAAGAGAGGAAAAAAAAAAAGGAGACGCGTGGACGAAGAGAGGAACGATGCTCGAGCGTAGGCAACTTTTTCTAGGCGTCGCGCAAGCAATCATCTTGCATACTTGGGATGAAAGAATAAGCAAATAGAAAACCAGCCGTGCCGCATGCTGCCGGCGTTGCAATTATATTTCCAGTGGCGCATCGCGTTGTGAAATTCGACATAATTTCGTCAGACGTCCACGAGGAGGAAAGGAAGGAAGATTCGGGGCGAGGAGGAGGGAATAGGTTTTTTTTTTTTTTTTTTTTGAAGAAATTGACGAGCTCGAGGCGAGGAAGGGAGGAGGAGGAGGAGGAGGAGGAGAAGAAAGATGCACGCACACGGATGCATGTAGAGCGCGTTGAAAATGGTTTCGCTCGGACGAAAGTTTCACGAGCTCCACCCACATCCTGATCTTCGCATGCGTGTTCCACGCTCTCTCGTATCGATCCTTCGATTCTCCTCTTTCGCCGAGGAGAGAACGAAGAGGAGGAAGACGAAAGAGAGAAGACGCGAGGGAGAATCGCGAGGTGACATGCCTCGTCAGGCGTCGAGATCACCGGCACACGTCCGGGGATTTCCCAGACTTCCTATCGAGGAAACAAACGTTTCGTCTCTTTCTGTGAAAATTCTGCCACGCTGTTACGTCGAGGTTATCGCTCGTTTCGATGCCACGAAAGTTTTTAACTCCGCGTGAACGAAGCTGTAGCATATGCATAAATATATATAAGTTGTAGCACTCGTGAATATATATGCCGAATGAAATATACATCTGTCCGCAAAAATGCGTCGATCGTTCGAATTAAATATAATTACTACTAACTTCCTCGCGAGAGTTATGCTACACGCGAACGAAATTTCAAATCATTGATCGGGAAAAAGAGAAAAAAAAATTAATAGCAATTTCCGCTCTCTTCGTGATCATTCGTTCTCTATTACATCGTATCTATTTGAGAAAAAATTAATTAGAACTTTTTACTCTTATTCCGCGTTTTACACTCTTACTCGTCGTTTCCAGTAGATTTTTCGCGATCGGAACGCGAAGGATACGAAGGATCGTGAAAAATTATTACGAAACGGATTACCTTCTGTCCGCGTGTGGAGAGAAAGAAGAAAAGAGGGGCACGCGTGTCACCGGAGACGATTCAACGACGTGTTTGGCGCGACTACCGCCTCGAGATCCGCGCATCCTACAAAACCATGGTGGACAGTTATGCAAGAGGCTGTTTGGCGCGTCCGTTCCGGCAGGTTCGACCGGTCTTAATCGCAATCGAGTCGTCCAGCCGACTCCGTCCGATCGAAAACTAGTCGTCGGGTTTAGGATAGAAACGGTCCCCAGACACGCTCTCCGAGTCGACTACGCCGGCCAGTTTGAATATTAATTAACTATTTTCTATCGGCCACGTGTCGGATACCACGCTTCGTATCACGCGTCGCACCGCTCGAATGGGAAAAAAAAAAAAAAGAGAAAAAAAAGGAAAGGAAAAAAAAAAAAAACTAGTCCATTTGCATTCGTAAGAAGGAGAGACTTTTGCCGCAGAGGCTGGACGGGGAAAGCGAACCATATGCAAATGATTGGCGACGCGTTTGGATTCTACGTTAATGGTTAATGTAATCGGTTCCAGATTTGGGACGAAGAGTTTTTCAAATATCGCTTGGTCTCCTCGAGATCGCGTAGCCGGGAGACCTTTCTCCTCGCGTAGTTGCGAAGTTGCGAAGAACGAGAAGAAAGAGTTTCTCCTCCTCCTCCTCCTCCCCCTCGGGTCGGGAAATCCATCTTAATCGCAGACAACAAGATACAAGAAGCGGGAATAAAGCGGGGGAGGTATAAAGGAATAAGGATTGAAACACGATTTCACGGTGTTCCGGTGTTGAATCTGTTGAAATTCCACGGTGAAAGGCAGGGCTAGGTTGGACTTGGTTATCCCAAGTTTCGATATTGGCGCGTTTTCGATCATTCGAACGGCTTTATTCACCCATAAATTGCACCACGATCCAAAAGACTTATCCGCTACATAAATTAGACATAAATTAGACATTCGGGTGCAAATGATTCGGGTGTGTTCGTCACCGAGGACTCGAGCATCTCAAGGCTGAATCTCGATTATAATCGGGATTAGTATACATTTAACGTTCCTTTCCTTCGATTCCTTCTTTCTCGAGCTATTCTCCACCGCGCAAATCCTTATTACAATCAAGGCTTCGCTTCACGGTACTTGACATTTGCCAGGTCGTTTCGTCCATACTTCGTCCATTCGCTATCCCCCCGGAACGAATCGTCGAGCGTTGATTCGCTCGGAACGAGGCGTCTTCGCCGCGCGAGAGGCCGAGATCGGCAATTTACGATTATCACGCGTAATCCCATCGATTTCCAGAAATAAAACGCATCGTTCCGGCAGAAGCCGAGGATGGGACGTCCTCGAGGACGAGGCGAGGCTACGTCGCGGCGCTCAAGGACGACCACGATTCGTCGTCCCTCGTCCACGATTAAATACGGCGTCCACGTGCACGCGATCCGCTCGCTCGCGAATTCCCATCCACCGACACGCGATACCGACATTCTCGGTCATCCCGACCAATTTCTCGTCCCGGCGCGCGCGTGCACCTACACACACACACACGTATGTATGTATACGCTCGTATCGTCCAACCGACTGTCGCCCCCTTTCCCCGCCGCGGTTACGGTACCGGTTGTTGCTCGTCCTCTCACTCTCCACCGACACACGCGCACCGAACGTTACGACGCGTGACGTATCCTCTTCGTTTAATTCAGAAATGCAGAAACGAATTTCAAACGAACGGCGTGGCCACGGAAAGTGAAATCCTCCGCTTGGAGGAGGAGGAGGATGATAGACACGGATGGATTTCTCCAACTGTAGAAGAAATAGAATCCGGAAGAAGAGAGAGAGGGAGAGAGAGAGAGAGAGAGAGAGAGGGAGGAAATTTCAACCGAGATATCCGGTTTATTCGCTTTCGAAGAAAATTTATATCCTCTCCTCTAATATTATTTTTCGATTCGACGAAATGGCTATAGAATAAATAGAAGGCTCCGTTAGACGCATACAAAATATACCAGTTCCTTGCGTAATCGAGGTTTTAAACCTGTTAAAAAATTCGTTCGGCAAGATTGCGCAAGATCGATGCATATAAGTGACACGTGAAAAACAGGATTAATTTGTGCACCGAAGGTGGCACGTGTTTGCACGAGTTTATCCGGGGAACGATCGCCGCTCGAACGATTCCCGGCCTCGACTCAACGCTTCGCATCAATTACGCGATTCCTGTAGGTTCGCGTCGACGAACCGTTCTCCCGACGACAGCCCGCCGTCTTCTTCTTCTTCTTCTTCTTCTTCTCTCGCAACGTTCACCGTCGTTCACCACCGAGACAGGGGACGGATCCTCTCTCTCTCTCTCTCTCGAGTTTGAAAAAGCAGCGGCGAGATCGCTATCGGTTCAATCAACGCCGTAGTTACGAGGCCGTAATCGCGCTTCATCGGGACACACGTCTCGCGCCCGATGATCGTGGGGGGGGGGGGAAGGGGGCACGTCTCGTCGCCCGCTTTTTCTCCCTCTTTTCCACCGAGGAGGAGGTGGACAAATAAAAGCGGTTGCCGTCCGTGGCAGAAATCGAATCGAAGTAATTGAACGATCAACGCTGCAATTTCCTTTCTCGTGCGAATCGACGGATCGATTCGACCGACGATCGATCGGTCGAGAGACTTTTTAACACTCGAGACAGCGAGGATGGACGTTAACGAGGAACCAATTATAAGGAACACGTTCGAGCTTCGGGAGAGTTACGACGAAATTATTACTCCTCCGATTCATACTCCTCGAGTTTGCGTAACGTAACTCGTTTCCTAAACGAGAGGAGAATCCTATTTCTTTCGCCGTTTAACAACGCGTCGAGGCATCGCAGGCATGTTAGCAGGCGTTAAATCAGACACGAACGTTTCCAAACGCGTACGCTACACAGATACGGGTAGATACGCGTGTCTATACACGGACGGAGTGGTGGCCAGCTCGAGGAGTCAGCTGCGCGAGGAGGCTGCAACCGGTCGACACGTCCAAGAGAAAGGATTTACCGGGGTCACCGTGTCTACGACGCGTCACGTCACAAGGAAGATAACCGGCGACTAATAGGGTCGCTTAGGCTAAAGCGAACGTGTGCGTTCGATCGAAAAGAAACTTTGTCGGACAGGTTTTCTTCGCGGGTAGCGGGCACTCTATCGGCTGCAATACAACTGGCAATCTCCCGTCTCGAGAAACGCTCGTGGGAAACGGCTGGCAAATATCGGTCCGCGCGATCTTCGTCCGATTCGACGTCGTAAATCCACGTTCGAGGCTCGTTCGAGACCAGAACCTCTTCTCTCTTCCTCTACGTGTACGTGTATCTACGTACCGTATAATATACCGATTAAAAATTCGCGTGGTCGCTAATGGTTGACGCGCAAGAAGAATCTCTCTGTTCGCCATACCCGGTAAACCGGGGAAAAATAATAGCCGTATACGCGTTACGGAATAGGACGAGATGGATCGGCGATCCCCGGGAAAAAAGGTGGATCGTACGAAGAAACCTCGCGCTCGAGGCCTTTCTCGATCCTTGATCCCCGGCTGCGCGTCTCGTTCTACCTGTCGGATGTCGCAACCCGGTGGCATCGGTTGCCTCGATTAAGCGATCAAAGATCGATTAAGCGAGCCGGTTTTTCCGTCGCTGTTTTCTAAACTCCGCCCCTCTGGCTCCGCCACGGGAGAAAATCGAAACAGCCGTCCGATACCGTAATTGAAATAGCTGACGCTTTCTTGCCGGTGCCGCGGGAACAAGTAACATCAACCGTGCCTCGCCGGTTACATGCCGGTTTAAGGATAAATATGATAATAAACCGGCTAGAAAGGGGCCATTCGCGGCTACAATCGGCCCAATACCCAGTTTAATAAGGCTCGATCAATTTTTACCGTGTTGTAAACACGGGACAACGATGCGGTTGTTATCTCGTTCGGTACACGGCGAGCCGTGATACAAGCGCGGAGTGGAACGAGCGATTACTGGTCGGACACGCGTTTCTACGCGCTCTCTTTCTCCCCCCCCCCCCCTTTAATTTCCACGTCCATCGTGAATTGATTAATTAAATTCCCTCCTCTCCTCCGGTTCTGGAAAAGAAACGCGTTCGATCCATCCATCGATTTCGCGAAATCGTTGAAAGGAACAAAGAACCTCATCAAAAATAATCGTTGTTGTATACGCCCTTCTTCTTCCCTCCATTAACGATCCATCGATTTTCCCATACGATACGAGCCGAGCAGCGGCTTAACCGAGCCTCGAAATCAATTCCACGATCTTTTTCACGATATCCGCGGGCGGAATAGCTTTCACGCTACACGATTTTCAACATCCCTCTCCCTCTCCCCCTCCTCCACCTCCCCCTCCCCCTCTCCTCTCCTCCCTCCCTCCCCTCACCCGTGCTCGAGTCGGATCGTCTGCCGCCGGCCCGGGCAAATTCGAGTACAGGAAATCGAGGAACAGGTAGAGACCAAGATTCAAAGAATCTCGTAATAGGTACCCTAATCCCATCCCAGCTTTCTACACCGCCCGAGGCGGAGACTCGCTCGCTCGTTCCGCGCCGATCGAGGCGTCGAATCGCGCGACGAATGAACACTCTTCAAGGGCCGAACCTTTTCCCCTTTTCGTGTCTCCCCCCCCCCCCTTCTTTGCCTCTGCCGCGTCTATATCCTTCTCCTCCGCTTTTCACGTTTTTTGAATACACATTGCGTTTGCATTCACCGATGCGTATTCGAGCGTACGTATCGAGACGGCTCGATCGAAAGTACCGTTTCGCACTTTCTTCCTCGAGTTGTCCTTACACCGATCGACCGAAAACACTTCTATCTCGATCTCTCTTCTTGAGAGACGCGAGGAGGAGGAAGGCTCTCAAATTCAACCGATCTTTCTATACCGGTGTTACCAGATTCAACGATTTTCCCGTTGCTCGTTCAACAAGCTTCGATTTTTTTTCGCGTCGATTTTTCTTATTTCTTAAGATCTATCTCGATCGATCGGGTACACGTGGCGATAAGATGCGACTAGAACGAAATTTAGAATCGTAAGGATGAAGATGGGGGGGTAAGGTAGTAAGCCCGATCTCGACCATCTCGTCTCGCGAATATTATCCAAACCGTGACACACGTGTGACACGATACAATAGAACAGGGAGCGCGAGACTTCTCGAGCGCGTTTGCACGCGCTAATGATACGTTAAACAGGCACGAGGGAGTAATTGCCATTGATCGCGTATGCGTATCGTACATACATATTGATACGTTTCATGTCGGCGCGTATTATCCTAGCTAACCGTGATGTCAATCCGTGCAAAGACAATCGCTCGTCAGAATGCGGACAGCCGTACGAGAATTCTTCCAATTCTTAACGCTTCTTAACACAAGATCCGAACCAACCATCTGTAATTATTAAGAAATTATTAAGACTTGTCTCAATAACGCAACGCCTCGAGTCAATGGTGAAGAAAAGTTTGTCAAGATAAGTTTAAGCAGGATCGAAATAAGCGATCGCTATCTTTATCGTTCTCCATCGTCTCCATCGTGTTGAGATTTTGATCGATACGAGAAGGCCGGTTTACGCTACGCTCGCATCCGTCTGCGTGGATGGGAGATAAACGATAAAACGGATTTCGAAGATACGCGTTTTCCCTGCGCGAAACTAGAATGCACGAAATTATCAGTCCGACGCGCTTTTAGAAACAATTTATCGACGACGGAAAGACGTGTTTGATTGTGTGGAACGACGATTCCCATTGGTTTCGCATTGGCTCGCAACAAAGTGTGGCGCTCCACACTGATTCCTTCGGCGTTGGAACCTCGGCTCGAAAGATAATCATCGGCCGGCACAATGCAGACAGTCTGACCGTAGTTTGAACTCATCTGACACGATTGTAACGCGATGAATGCGAACAGATAAACGCTCGTGCATCGCCGGGCAAATTATAGTCGCGGCCGCAATTTCATTACGAAATCTAGCCAATACACACACGCGCGCGTGTGGGCGAAGGCAAGTATCGCCGATAAAGCGTGAGAGCCTCCAACTTTTCATCCAAAAGTATTTATATACTTTTTCTCCACCTTCGTTCCAACGAGTTTTTCCTATAACTTTCTAGAATTTTTCTCTCCTCGCGGATTGGGCGCGATTCCTTTCTTCTTTCCACTTAATTAATTACAATAACGTAATGTATTTATCCGTATCTCCGATTCCGATCTTAGACCAGAGTGCTTATTATCGTTTCGCATTTAATGCCACAATCATCGCCCTTTTTCGACTCTTATTACCATCTTACACGACGACGCGATCATTAACGCGGCAGTGCGTTTAATTATACGCCTCTCTAAAACGTTAACGCGATATTCGCGTACAAATGTCGGTGAATTTACATGAAAAATACTCTTTCGCTCTGTTTTATATTCGAATAAAAGATAGAGCAGGAGAATAGTGGCGATAAAAGGATAAGAGTGACTGGACGGACGCGCGTTTGGATATCGACGCGGGGTGAAATTCGGGGTGAAAAAGGGTTCACGTGCAACGAGGCTTCAACGTGCGCGAGCAATGGAGCGCAATGAACAAAGTCGGGAACCGGTTACTATTCGTGTAATTGCCACGAGTAAATTTAAAAAGACGAAGAGCAGAATCCCGCCAGAGACTCTGTCCACTTTTAAAAAACGCGAACGAGCTCTCGATAAAACGGAGGAGGAGTAGTATCCTCTGTTCTCTTTTCGATTCTTTCCTCGCTTTCTCCGTGACTACTCGTTCGAGCGCCATCACGTTTCATCACGGATTTCGAATAATACCCAAAGAATGATCCGAAAGGATAGAAGAGCGCGCGAACAAGTGGAATGCGAACGAAAAGCGAAGATCGAGCGAGAAAAGAGACCGTTCAGAAAATAGTCGAGAGGGGGTAGAAAATTGTAAACGCGGAGGTGGTGGTTGGAACGCCCTTGGAGAAGGTTGTACGAGAACTGAAAACGACGAAAATCGATGGTGAAACTGGTGGTGGGCCGTTAGGCGAGGGTATAGTGAAATGGTTGAAGGTGAAGGACGAGGAGTTGCAACCAGGTGATACAACTATTCGGTAATCGTCTTCACTGATCGTCCTTGCGCGTTGTCGAGAAAAATCGATCGAAGCGGTGAACTGGTTTGTTCGGGGAGCGCGAAAAAAGAAGAGAGAAGAAAAGAAAGGAAAAGAAAAAGAACGAAGACGAGATGGCGCGTATTATTTTTTGCCCGCCTACTATCCTAAAATACACCAACCAAGGGGATGAAACGATAAATAGATGGTCTATTCTCGCGCGTAAAAGGGAAAAACGTCGAATCGTCGAACAACGAACATCCGAAAAGGACGCGCCTTTAAATAGGCACGTTTAAATAGGGTAAACAGTCGAGGAACAAGAACGGATTCCGTTCCCATATCGGGAGGGGGATAATCGATCGATCGGGGGATTGAAACGGGGCAGTTATCAATGGATGCCGTCACGATTCATTCAACGATCTGATATTCAGCTCGAGATTCGTTCGAGATTCGGAGCAGGACGAGGACGAGGACGAGGAAGAAGAAGAAGACGAAGAAGAAGAAGAAGAAGAAGAAAAAGAAGAAGAGCGTCAGATTTCTTAATATTCAGCACGAGCGCGAGCAGCGGCTAACACTCCCGGTTCGAGTGAATTATACCGCTCATTAATCAAGGGAATCAATGTGAATTAAGAAACGTGCCACCTGTCAAACAATTTCGCGAAATATAATGCGTCACTCACGTAAGTCGGCACGAGTTATTAGCCTCATTAATCAGCTGCAACCTGGCATTAACGTTAACGAAGAAAACCAACCAGATAACGGGGAGGGGGAACCTGTTGCCGTTCCTTCGACGCGTTAATATCCATGGTGGATCGGATCGACTCGTGGTGGATCATTTTTCTTTTTTTTTTTTTTTTTTTCCTTCAACATCGACGAACGTCGAACATCGAAGTTCTTCCCACTTGTGGTGATGGTGCTCGCTCGATTCTCGCACGACGATCCAATTTTGCATTACGTTTCCTTCCAACCGATCTCGATCCGATCCAAGTGGAAAATTGTTAAATCGTTGGCACGATTTTCAAAGGCACGGAATCGTAGTCTCTTAAGCGTGGAGAAATTGCGTGGTACTCCTCGCCTTCCGCCTCCCACTCTATCCCGAGTTAAGCCTGAAACGTGAAAATCCATACGCGATACGCGAGGGAAACCTAATCGAGTAATTATAGAGATCGTCGAACGAATCTATTTCTATCTAACCTAATAACTTACTCCTGAATAATTGCGCGACAATTACATAATCTTCGAAGGAAAAATATTTATTCCTAAGAAACTAGGAGCATTATCGAGCACACACAACAACAACAACAACAACAACAACAACGTTAATCGACTCTCATCGATATACAGATCCGATCCATCCCAATTCCCGCTTTAATCCCGATACTTTATTCGCAACAATTTCTCCTAATTCACATTTAACTTCGTCGTTAATTTCCTTCGTGCGAATTTCCTCTCGTAAAAAAAAAAAAAAAAAAAAAAAGAAACTCGTTCTCCGCCCTCTTATCCACCCAACGTATCCATCCAATCCTCCTAAGGAAATCCGTTATCGGTAGAGCGGCAGGATTCGGGGTCGATTCCCTATCGATTTCGATTTCTCCTTGAAATTTCTCCACTGTCCACCGATCCCCTGGTAACGATCCGTGTCCCCACGGCGGGAACGGCAACGCGGTGGCGGTGAGAGAAAGGAGAGGAAGGGGGAGGGGGGGAAAAAAAAGGAAAAAAGAAAAAAAAGAGGGGAAGGGAGAAGCGGAGAGAAGGAAAGACAGGCGGCGCAGGACGGGGACAAGCGTGTGGCGGCGTGCGGTAGCGTGCACGTGTGCGTGCGTGCCGGCGCGACAACGCGCTAGATAGGATCTCTCTGGTTGGTATGCGCCAGAGCGGGCAATACGCGACACCCATACCGTAGTCGGAAACGAGGTGCAGGTTCCGTGACCCCGAATACGGGGATACGATCTCTCGTATCGTTGATAGCCACGGGAGGAAAGCTGCGATCGCGGGGCCTAATTGGACCGATAACCGAGCCGCGTAATTAACGGATATTAACCGCTTTATTATCGGATCGGGGCGGGATATCAGGGTGGTTACGATTTACGAGAAATCGAATAAAGTAAACACGGAAGAGTCGCTTTCTACTCTCCTCGACTCGGCTCGATTGGAAATTGGAGCGGGGGATCTACATCCGTGCACGCGATAAAGCGGAGAGATATCGGGAGAGTGGGTGGATACGTTAAGACGTATGCTTTTACGCTTCTTTGTTTCTTTTGCGAAAAAGAAGAAGAAGAAGAAGAAGAAGAAGAATTCGAGGGAGAATATCTGGCCGCTTCGAAGGAACGACGCCCACGATTCTTCCGTACCTAGCTACCGTACGGGTAATAACAGGTCTTCGATAACAGGAAGTGACGCGATGCGACATTTTTCCCATCGACGTAAATTAATTACGCTTACACCAGTCCAGCGTAATTACGGGGATCTCGCTTATGAGGCAGAGTAAATTAATTAATAAGTTGCCGTTTCTGGAAAGCGTATAACCGGTTGACGTCGCGAGCCACCCACACCGGTCGCGAGCGCAACAACCTCCTTTCGTTGCGTTTGTTGGTAATCATCGGAAAGAGTCGGTAAAAAACGAGCACGTAGTCGTCGAACGCGATCGCGGATCTGATCGCGCGTCTTCGACCGCCCTGTGTTGTTAACGATCGAAACTGATATCTCCAAGTATGGTGGCAAGTGTGTTAATCATTTCACCGTGGGTTCGACAGATGCGCAATGCCGATGGATAATGCTTGGCTTCGGGGCGGGAGCATCCAGTAGAGCGTAATTGGATGTAAACACGAACGTCCGATCCGATCGAAATGGCGTGCATAAATCATCGATGAAAACCGCGCCGCGATAATCTTCGCGATGGCGATGGAAACTGGTCGTGTCGATCGATTATTATTGGCAAAGAATCGCGTTCCTCGACGCGAACGAACTGGAGGGAGGAGGGAGCACGTAAACCAACCGATGCACGTAAAGTGGATACTTGACGGATGATTGTGCTTCGCTAGGAAGTTATAAATTCAAAGGAATCAATTGAGAAGAAGTGATTGTACGATAGCGAGAGTTGTGTGCGATCGCTCAGTAATACGGATGCGCGATAATTTATCGCGATAATTTTAATAAATCGATATCGTTCGCGTTCGATCGAACGCGATGTATGGAAATAATTCGATAGGAAATGGAGGGGAGGCAAAGGTCGGCTTCCCCTCCATTTTTTTCTTTTTAAATAGAACGATTGCACGTTCATAAATGAGTCTGAAGAATTGTCAAATTGAAATTGACTTTCGTTCAAATGTTAGTCCGTCTGTCTATCCGCGATCCCGCCGCCTTCCTTTTCATTCATCTTGCCGGCTACGTGCCGACAGATTGTATCGTGGAACGATTTTACACTTGTTCTCGCTCCAATGCGACTCGACTAATTCGAATCGGCAACGATATTATAACAAAGCGTACATTATCGTAAGGCACGTCACGATTAACACCAAGAGTCAACTCATCAACTCGATCGAACTCGAAGGAGGAAAACGATCGAGAATACTTTTTCACGAAAAATACATACGGCTGGTATGAAAAAAAATTCGCGTATTACCGTATCGATCTCGTATCGAGCTCGATTTCGTGCGATTTTTCCTTTCCCCACGATTTCCCCGCGTATATTCATTCATTCTTTCGCTACATGTATCGACACGCAAGCCAAGCAATTTACATGTTACTTCGCTGCGCGGAGAGGCTAGCACAGGGATCATACGCGAACGTCAGGATCCAGGAATCCCGAAGGCTGGAAGCTAACAAGCCGTTGGAGGATGCCGCGAAGACGCGAAGGTAAGAGGAATCGTTCGTACACGAGTGGCGTAGCGTTCGTGCAACGAGCAAACGAGTGATTTAGTCGCTTAGATCGAGGTCCGCATACCGAACGACTGTGACCGACTCAGGACGGATCGAGACCCCGTTGGGCCTCGAGGCCTCAAGGCCGGCGAGCTCGTAAAGCCAATTCGTGCCTCTCCCTCGCTCGGCCAATCGGATTTTCATACGGCAACACCGAACACCGACCGAAGGTGCATCGGCTGCAACCTGCAGCAACTAGTACCAACCAGAGGCTTGCTACCTTGAACAGGACTCGTCTTTAATGTTAATGTTTGCAAATTGTGCGTTACGTCCAAACATGGTTGAAATTATTACGATACGAAGAGAGGATCGTCGTCGTCGTCGTCGTCGTCGTCGTCCATGTTCTCATCGATTGTAATTTTTCTTCTCTCTCGCTTCTCCCTCTCTCTCTCTCTATCGAAAAATTTACGAAGAATCTAACCGATCCTCGCACGATGGATAAATTGATAGAAAGTTGAGAGAAGGCTGTCTGAAATTACTCCGAGTGTTACTTTATCCGGAGAGAGAGAGAGAGAGAGAGAGAGATTACACAAACGAACGCGATTATAATAGACACATGATTTACGGTTATTTAAAAACTAATTGCGATCACCTTGGCAAGTAGCAGTGCGTCATTAATCTCCGGTTGAACTCATTGCCCTATCTCTTTTTTCGATGCGTTTTTTCCCCTCCTCTCTTCTTTATCGTCCATGCTAATTTATCGTTGTTGGACAAGCCTCTCGGCTTACGGAAAGCCGAGGAGCACAGATTCACGAGAGAGATACGGTCGCGCGGCCGCGGAAGGCGAAATCGTGGAGGAAAGCAGAAAACGCGCGCGCCCTTCCCCTCCTCCCTCCCGCCCCGTAAATTGGGACACGTAGCGCGATTCCACGAAATTTATCTGATCAAAGTCGGTCGGGCAAATCAAGCGCGGGCAGACACACACACACACGCTCGACGTACGTCGGATCACGAGCTGGAAAACGGAACGACAACACATCTGATAAGCCGCATCGACACGGGGCCCGAGTTCAACCACAGCCAGATCCATTGCGAAAGAATCGAAAATCGTTAAGCACAAACGAATTTACTTTGAATTTGTATTCAAATTTTCTTCAATGCGCGCCAATTCGTGAAAATTTCCCAACGTATCCTCTCGTTCGATCGCCCGATTCGCCAACCACCTCCGTTTCACGAATGTTTGTACGCGATTTCTACTATCGATCGTTTCATAAAAAAAAAAAAAAAGAAAGAAAATAGTCGTGTCAAAAACGAGGAAAGATACGATGATGGACGATCCGAAGAACGAAAAGAGTCGGTTTATCGTAGGAAGGAAATCTCGTCCCATCCACCTTCCACCTGTTAAAATTCGACGCTCGATATCGCACCGGTCTATCCCCTTTAATCGACGGCCTTGCTCGCCCCCGTTAAACGGACTCACGGTTGCACACGTACACGGGCGACCACCACGCTCGCAACCCGGGTGTAGGTCGTCAACACACAACCATACCACGGGAGAAACTCTTCATCCCCCGCTGCACAGCGCCTCCCCCTAACACAGCTGCTTTCCACCCATCCTCCCCATCGCTCGCCTCGATCGCAACCACCACCCCCCCCCTCATCCCGAGTAGTGACGTCATACTGCGACGTCGTTGATGACGTCATTGTTGTACCGCAGTTCCGTTCATCGATCGACACCCGCCTCCCTGTGTCTCGTTCAGGGGCGGAAAACCGGGTGCCCCGATTGCCACGCTTCGCCCGCTCATTTTCCAATCGGCTTGGAAACAGTTTCTACGAATAGGTTTCATCACCCACCCTTTCAACGTTTCGAGGAGTTTTCGATTTTCGATTTAAAAGAATAGAACCTCGAACCCCTTACGCGTCGAGATGCGAAACTCGGAAACTCGTTCTCGCGACGGATGGATGGAACAGTTTTCTTAGAGTTTTAGGAATTCGTTGTAGACAAGTGGAGAGATGCAGAGAGAAAGAGAGAGAGAGAGAGAGCGGAGGAGTTTTTCAGATCGTTCGATAAAACCCGTTTAAAGATCAGTGGCTTGTTACAACGTTGCCTCCTGCCGTTGTCCTTGACTTCTTCCGCGGAATGCACGCACAGCTCGCACGCCCGACTTCTCGTGATTATACATTTCGACGCCCGATATTCCTCACGTGCTTGAATAAAGTTCGAAAGACGATTATTCACGCGTCACCGCCGTTAGTGTTAATGAGCTAAGTTTCGAGGCGCATTCGTGACGCAATAGTTGGCCAGACGTGGGGGGTTAATAAATCAGCGGCGGGAGACAGAACAGAATAGCGTAAGAATTTATTAGCGGTATCGACGGCGGATAATCGACAACGTTTCATATAACTGTCCAAAGCATTCCCCGGCGAGGTCACGGCAAGAGGACGACAGCTTTCTTGCATATAAAAATTAAATGACACGTCGTCTATGCACGGCGGAAAGTGGATGGATTAACTTCTATCGCTTCTTATATCGGATCTGATAAAAACTTCTCTGATAAAAAAAAACGGCGTTTAAATCGAAAAGGAGGGAAAAATTATCCCTCGATACGATACCGAAAGCGATCGTCGTCGAAGAAAGAATTGACTGAATTGAATGAATGTCGTCCTCGAGGAGAATATTCTCGCGATGGTCGGGCCAAGTGTGCGTTTCATTCACTACTGAAGCCTCGTCAAACTTTGCTTCTAAAATATATCCGTCTCCGATTCGCCTTCGCCCACGGAAAATATTCGATTTGCACGTTCGTTAAGCCGAACGGATTACTGCGTTGAATCGATACAAGACCGCCTCGTCGGTGGCACCAACCAGCCAACACGCGTCCCCGATACTTCGATTTTCTGAAATCCGTTCAAGAACGATTAAAGATTAAAGTTTCTCTTTTTTTTCTTTTTTTTTTTTTTCCTGACTCTAAGAACGATCTCGCCGTAAACGTACGTAATTTTAACACGTGGTGACACCCGACGGAATAGCGATCTCCTCCATCCTCTTTTCTCCTTGACAACTTTTACATTTCTATTTGATGACATCATACAGAAACTTCGAGGCAGATAAAAGTGCCGTTATATTTACGAGAAAGTGAAGGAAGAAACAACAACCGACGATCAAACGAATTTTTTTTCATTAATTAAAATTAAAATCGCCCCCTCTCCTTTTAACGAAGCTTTCGCACGCCCACTCGACACTCCAAAACGGCTTAATCCCACCATCTAATTTCTAATTTACAAATTTACCATCTCGCCCTCGGATGAAACTCTCCAACGCTTAACGCCCCGCTCGAGCGTTACCACGAAAGCAAATCCTCGAAATACCACATCTCGTGGATTCGAATCCCGCCTTCGAATCAACGAGTCGCTCTTCCCGCCCTTCTTCCAACGACTCGACAAACCCCCTTTACAGAATCGAGCAAAGTTTTCCTTTCTTTTTTTTTTTTTCTTTCTCCTCCCCCTCCGACCAGTCGTCGGTCGGTCATTCACCAAAGATTGGCATCGTCGTAGCGCGATATTTACGTTAACGGCTCGGATGCAAAAAGCTCGCGTCGAGGCACGCTCGCGATGCGTCGTCACGGCTCTGTTTTGGCACGGAGGAGCCAAACCTCCACCCCTCCGTCCGTTTTCCCGCGGGACAACGACGTCACGCGAAGCTGCTCGAGTAGTCGAAGGCGCTCTAATCCGAACGAGCAGCAACGCTCGCGCTCGCGCGCATTAAATTTAGCAGCCGCGCCGCTAACTGTTACGCGAGCCACCATCGCACATGACCGCCCCTCTCTCCTCCCTTCCCGCTTTTCGCCGCTTTTCCCGGAAACGATTGCGCGACGACGCGCGACCGTGACACCTCCGCAAAAATTACGTTACGTTACCACGTGACGCGCAAAATTTCAAGGCCGCGGGCTCGAAACGCGCGCGTTTCACGTGCGTGGCCGGTGATCCCAATCCGGGATTCCAATCCCGGTTCGAAGGGATTTCGATCGTTTAGATGGCGAGTATATTTCAGATACGGAGCAAAGGGAAGAATAAATAAGAGAGATTCGCATCTCGAATACGCGAATTCATCGTATATATATATGCACACACGGTATAAACTCGTCTCGTTTACGTTTTATCCATTTATCTGCGGACGATGACTCGAAGAATCTCTCGTTCATCGCGTTACGTTATTGTCGATGATCATCATCGTCTTGGTGCTACGCGATACCTCTCGAATCCGTCTGTATCTTCGCGATGATCGCGCGTCGTTGAACGCGTAGCCGTGGCGTGATTCCTCGTTACTCGGAGGAATCGATAGCGAGAAATAGCGAGGAAAACGAAACGGGGCAACGGGGAATCGATTGAATGTTACCTCATTTCGAAGGAAGAGAACACCGGTTGTGACGACGACGACCAAGTGACGACGAGGGAGGATGGATCGACGCGAGGCTGGTTCCGTGATGCACGAGTAGAAGCTCGAGGAACGGGTTCATTCGGCGAGGCGCGCACAGGCACGTTCGAAACTTTCGTAAACACTCGAAACTTGGTCGAGAGCCGCCAACAGTGTGCGTGCGGTGTGTGTGTGTGTGTGTATGCGCGCGTGTTGCTGCTCACTGCGTCACCGTTGGCGGGGTAGGATCGAGACGAGGCCGGTGACGACGAATTCTCGCGACGAATTCCCGTCGCGTGGTTTCGTTGGCGTGGAGACCACGTTGTGACGACGATGAAAACTCGGGCGAATCTCGTGACCGGAGGCGAGAACGCGGCAACGCGTAATATCGACGGCACCACCGGTCGCCAACGACGACGACGATAACGTCGAATCGTGGTGGCGAAGACGGCGACGAGGACGGCAATGCATAACGCCCGAAATAGAGTCGTCCTTGGCGGTACGTGTGACGTCGTAATGCTGGTCGGTCGGTCGGTCGATGACGGACGGGGGCGGCCTAGTGACGTCAGAGTTAGCAGAGTTAGCGGGGAGGGGGAGGAGAGAGAGAGAGAGAGAGAGAGAGAGGAGCGTCGCGACGCCACGGAGTTTGCGCGGCAACAAAGGAGTTCGTGCGTCAAGTTTGAATGAAACTGGCTACCGCCACCGCGAGGGAATACTCGCGCACTCTCTATCCGCGCTTCGTTATGTATTCTTTCAGGAACAGGGAGGGAAAGAACGAGTGTGGCTCGTTTCTCGCGGCTCTGATCGATTAAAAAGACACTCGTCTATGCAAATCTCGGCGGGCCGATTGCGTCCGCGTGACGTAATTGATCTAAACTCGGTATAGGTGGGAGATCGTCGAGACGCGCGTTTTTACGCGTAGTTGTAGAAAGCGTTAGCGCGCGGTCAACACACGCTCACGCGTGTTTCTTTGCCGAGAAACACACGCGCGATGATCGGTGGAAATGGGAACATTATCGCGAATCGCGTAAACGCGCTCTATCCTCGTCGTCGAAAGGAGAGGATCGATCGATCGACGCGTGATTTACGCGAGATATTTTTCGTTACCGCTCGTCGCGGTATACAAACGACGAGGGTGGAATATAAAAGATTCGAAAACGCGGCGACGACGAGTCGATTGATTATTCGTTTTTTCTTTTTCTTTTTTCGAATCGATCGAATCGATGCGAGGAGAGAAATTATTAGCCCGAAGCGCTCGAACTCGGCGTCAAAACTCGCGCGGAATACGTTTCCGCGCGGTGAAATCTATTTCAGGTGAAACAAGGCCGCGCGTCAGCCGGTCGCGTTACACATTTTTACTCGGTTCGCCCGAATTACCATAAACTTGTCGGGCATGCGGCCCAGCCTCGTCAAACCGACCGACGACGCGTTGCGTACGTCGCATACGTACGGCTCCTCCGATTACCCGTTCCTTCCTTTCTTTTATTCATTTTCTCTCCGCCGAGCCTCTCCTCGTCCCGGTCTCTTTCTTTTTCTGCCCCTGTTTAGGATCACGAGGCGACGCCCGTAATCTCTCCGATCGATCCGTCGTTAATCAACCGCCGTGCTAAAACACGACGAATCGAGTCCTCCCGGTATTTATAGCGCCTGCTGTCCGACTACTGACCCTTTCACTGTTGGCACGCGGGTTCATATGCGTCAACGTCACTTATCGATTCTAGAGTCGTTACGCGAGTCACAATCTCATTACGCCCGGCACGAGTAAATCTCTCTTTCTCCCGGCGAGCGAACACGTTTCGCGATCGAGCTCTACTGGCCCCCAAGTAGAGCTCAAGGAGAAACGCAATGTATGTAAATGTAAAAGTAGACGACGCGTATCGTACGCGTATCGATATTTTCCGTGGTAGATCGTTCGATTTTATACGCTTTCCTCCTCCTCCTCCTCCTCCCCATTCCTCCCTCTACCCGCGAGTTTTCCGTCTCGCGTTTCCATCGTGATGAGCGTATAATTGGACGTTGCGCAACGCTAAATTGCCACAAGCTGCTCGATCAACGTTTATCGACTTCGGTGTATCGGTTTCGATTAATTATAATTATCACCGTGCACAGCTTCTTCCCCTTTCCCGATGAAAACCTGGCTCGAGAAACGTGTTCCTTGCACGCTCGATGAAAGTTTTCGCGTCGAGTCAGGAACCATTACATAATTGAAGAGGCGGCGTAACATTTATGCAATATGAATCGTCGGCTCCGTCCGTCTTCCTACCCACCTCCTCCCCGCGTCTTTTCACCCTCGCTGCCCCTAAACTGCTAAGGTCGCTTCCCGATCGCGTGTCTCGCCCCGGAAACAACAGCCTGTTCCCCGCCCACGCGTAACCGCAGTCTCATGAAAAACGCAAAGCCGCAATCCGGGCCTCGTTTCCACCGACCTGTCATCGCGATGCGATCCTCGACGCGTGCGTTTTTTTCGCGAGAAACCGATCGAAATCGAGTGATTACACTCGAAAGAGAAAGAGAGAAAAGAAAAAAAGAAAAGAGAAAAGAAAATAGCGAGGTGTTCTGAATGAAACGAGCCTCGACGTGGCTTCTTCCGTGTAAATCCGTCCATGTTTGTAGTTCACGCGTTGTACGATCGTTGTACACCGCGCACATTTTAAACGACGTAATGATGATTCACGATTTCAGAGATGGTGTTTGAAACGCGTGCAGCGTTTTAAAATTTACATTGGAGAGAGAGACGGAGACACGAGTGGAGTTGCCCGTGCGTGGAGACGTGGTGCGTCGTGTGGTGAATCGTCGGCCCGTTCATCGTTCCAACACGGAGAAAACGTGAAAAGTGTAACGGCACGTGACGCACGGAGCCCTCGTCGTCTCTTTGGTCGCCTTTGTGTCCCGGCCAAGCAGCCGCGGATCGCCTGCCTCGCACGTATATTTAGTTTGCCCAGTAAAACAATGCAATTGGCCTCTAGGAAGCGCTGTCCGTTCCACGGGCACTCGCCGTCAAAATACTATCCAATTTTACGATTCTACGAACAATCCCGATTATTTTCACTTCGTCATTTAACCATTTTGACGATCGACTCGAATCGTTAAGCTTCGCTTTTCGTATACCCGTCCCTGTCGTTAAATCGCCACGCGGATTATTCTACGCGTAGATCGGTCGGAACGTAAGAATTATCGAGTTTCCGAGAAATCCACGTACGATACGAAGATATTTTCGATTCGTTGATCTTTGTTCGAATTCGAACACGAAAACGTATATATATCCATGCATATTTCTTACTTCTGAATTTTAATCATAATGAAATATCATTAATTATAGTCGTATTAAATCGTCCAATATACGTATATATATATATCCTTTTTTCGCGAATTCGTGTAGATTGCGAATCACCGATGTGATAATTATTCGCAATAAAATGAATTACGTATCGCTTTTACGGGTTTTATGATCGAGGGAAGATTTCATCCTCGATTACATAGGATGGGATATCGTGGAAAGACTGACACACGCCGCTTCGCGTTCACCGAGCGTTTAAAAAGAATTAAGTAGTTACAGACGTGCCAGCTCAGACGGCCGACGATGCACGTCTCGCTAATGTCTGAGTCTGATTGCGGCTAACTACTTGTGCTGTGAAACGGCGACCATCGCGTTATTCCGAAGGTCTATTAACGTAATACATTCTCGTGCCACGTGTCACTGGTTATCCGTAAACCAATCATTTTCCACGGACAAAGTATTCTCGAGGTGGGTCTCTTTGTCTTGTCTTGTGTGCGTGAGAGAGAAAGAGAAAGAGAGAGAGAAGGCAGAACAAGAAGGACTCCGTCGCTTCGACCGATTATATAGATTTCTCGATCTCGATGTGTTTATCAAACTTTTACTCTCCTCGATTTACGGCCACGTTCGTTTCTTTCTCTTTTTTTTATTTTCTTTTTTTCTTTTTTTCTTTCCCTATCCGCCCCCGCGAACCTTGCATATACATATATCGCAATTACATGCCCACGTATAACGGTCGGGCTGACAATCGATCGTCCATCGATATCTTAACGGCGGAGTTTGAAGTCGGTGCCGCGGCACAGGCGGGCATTTAACGCGCGGAAGTCATAAGCGTTGATTTACCATTGTCACGGTCGTTACTCTCGGCGAACCTGACAATCGGTTTTCGCAATTCGACCGCGGCGCAGCCACCGGGCACAACTCGGCACAATGCAACCGCACCTGCACTCGCGTTCTACGCGCCGGTTATATTTGTTCGTTCGCGTACTCTCTTCTTTCCTGCGCGCGGACAGGTCTCGTGCGGGCCAAGTATGTACGCGGAAAAGAAACGCCTGCCTTGCACTCGGCCGACTGCCAGACTATATTTACCTTAACGTGCTGATTACACCTGTAAAGTGTCCCATCGAACGCGCAAACCTCGCTCCGATCAAGCGTGCGTCCGCACTCGAAATTTGAAATCTATCCTGTTGTTGGATCCAAATAACGTCGAGGATGCACGGCAAAAAAAAAAAAAAAAAAGGAGAAAAAAGAAAAAAACAACGATGATGGTGGTGATTTTTCGAAATGAAATCGATGGATAAAGGTATATGCGAATGATGAAAGTTGATGAAGCTTTTTCTTTTTTAGAAAAGAATCGATCCGAAGTGATTCCGTTGAAGGAAAGTCAACGATCGATCGGTGCGCGGTAAGATCCTCTAGATCCTATTCGCAGCTCGAATCGATTGGTTAGAGAAGAAACGGTTAGAGAGGGGGCAATTCGTCCCTTCGCTCTATCGTTCGCACCTCATCTCCGTTTCGCTCTTCGTTTCTTTAATGCCATCCCCATTAACCTTTTTCGTTTTCCAAACAGCAGCGGTACACACGCGCGCGCGGGAATTCGTTGCACGTACGCCATTGTATTTAGATCTCTGATCGATTCGAACGGGTGTAAAGGTCTCTCGCCGAACTCTCGTCGATCCTCCTCCCCTGACAGGAGGAAAGAGGAAAAAAAAATTGAATCGAACAGGATCGAACTCGAATCGATCGAATCGCGAAGAAAATGGAACAACTTGGAACAAAGCAACGCGAACATCGATCGCTTTGAACGAAATAAAATAGAATGATCCACTTCGATCCATCTCCTCGATCGATAATTTTTTATGTCAATCATCCAACCGTCACCACCACCATCACCACCACCACCATCACCTTTTAACCACAACCTAACCAGCCATCAGCGAGCATTGTACAATTTTTTTATGTACACAATGGTTATAAACTATAAACTCAGGACTGTCTCAAGGTCTTTGTTTCACGGTTTTTCCCTCCTCTTTTTTTTTTTTTTTTTTTTTCTCTATTAGATGACTTACACTTGTTCCAGTGATCGTGGCGTTGCGCCGCGTGATGCTCGAAGTTGCGATGATGGTCATGATTGTTGTTGGTGTCCGCCGCAATGGTGACCGGGTGGTACGGTGTAGTCGGTAGATGGATCGTGGTCGATCGATCTCGTTGATCGTGATCGCGATCGTGATTCTGATCGACGACCAGATGCCTGCCGGTGGTAGCACGCTGGTGAGTGGTCGCAGCACCAACTGCGGCTGCTTCCGTGGCTGTATCCTCCACGGTACGCATCGCACGTACGATCAGCAGCACTATGGCGCCTCGTTTTTACCCGTTTCATTCACCAAATCCAAGTCGGATACACCAGGGATCCCCGCCGGTCCCTCGATCCCGTGCTCCCTCTCCTTTCTTTCTTTTTTCTTTTTTTTTCTCCCCCTTTTCAAACGTTCCCGCCGCGCGGATGACGATCGACCACCTCCTCCTCGACGACCGCGATCATCCTACGACGAACGATCCTCTCTCGCACTTTTTTTTTTTTTTTTTTTCTTTACTTTACTTCTCCTCGCCCTCCTTCACCTTTCCGTCACCCGGATCCTCTCGCTTCTGTATACAGCACGGCCGCGCAAGCGCGCACGTGCACGATCGGGACGTGCTTAAACGGAAAAGCGAGTTGGAAAAGTTACACGTGGTTCGTGGACGCGACAACAGCTGATCCCGCGGAGAATACCCTCCTCGGGCGGGTGTATAATACGCGGAGAATCGGGCAGATGATTTCACATCGATGATGATGATGGATGTACACGAATGCGTGTTATTCAGGGCGCGATATCATCCCGTCGAAAGATAGATAGTTCCTTCTCTGGAAACGCTTACGAGTTTAGCAGCGGTCTCTCTCGACGATTTGGAAAACCAAAAGGTGAAGCAAAAAGCGTACGCGAGAAGCTGTGTATGTGTGTGTGAAGTAATGAACGAGTAAACGATGATGAGCGACGGGTATGAGAGTGAAAGGGGATAACTCGCAGTCGATAATTGTCACGGCTCCGTAAACGCCGTGAATTTATCAGCCAATTGGGTGGAATTCCTCGACTGTATCATTATCCGCGTGGATGAGAAACGACAAGAATCGACAGGACAAGACAGAACAGTGATACGTGGTCTACAACGTGATCCAGTCGAAAGCCGCACACACATAACTCACCCACAACACAATGAAAACAAGTGGATGACACACGTGCATCACCGACCTGTCTGCGTTGTCGTAGGGCTAGACGAATCCTTCCGGAATACGTCTTCGGAGGTCAGCACTCCACCGAGGAGCTCGAACACTTCTCGCATGCAGAATCCTGTTATATTTTTCCCGCGTTCCTTCCAAATTTATCGTCCCTCCGTCCCGAACGGTGACATCGTTGCCACTGTCAACGTCGTGCTGCTGTTCCCCAAAATTCTCGCGTTCGAGTCGACCAATCCTTTCGGCATCGGCACGACGGTCCGCACTCTTCTACTCCGTCGAAAACAATGATCCAGACAAGATTCTTCTTACTGACGTGTCGACGATGAAATCACGGGTCCCGTTGCCGGAGAACGTGGAGAATCGCGAGGACGCACCGAGTCCCGTACACGCGGAACCACGCGTGTTCGAAAACGCGCCAATAGTCTCTTCTCTCTCTTTCGTTGGTCACGCGAAACTCAAACACAAACGTCCTTGGCTACACCACCTTTCTTTCCTTCCTTCCTTCCTTCCTTCCTTCCTTCCTTCTTTCCTTTCTTCCTTCCTTCCGTTCCCAGGGTACGTAAACCCTGAATTTCCTTGACACTTGACACGCTCCGTCTCACGATTATCCACGATCCGTTTGCACACGAAGAAAACTCGATGCACAATCCTTTTTTTTTTTTTTATTTGTTTGTTTCTTTTTCTTTTTCTCGACAAGGATCGAAAGGAATAATAACGCGACGAGTGTTGTACCGGCGGTTGATCGCGGTTAAGAACGAAAGAGAAAGGAAGTAGAACTGAGAGAAATAGCGAGGAGACAGAGATAAAGAGAGAGAGAAAGAAAGTGAAAAACAGCGCGGGCACGTTTTGCAAGAAAGCGATACGCTCTCGCACGGGTGGCCGGCCGCCGCGTAACTGAGTCTGGATCGCGCGCGTTCCTCCGCTATATTAAAACCGTAGCGTGTATAGCGACGGCGGCGGCGAACGGCGCTAACGATGACGTCACCTTTGGACGTCATAAACACACACACGACAGCAGCCGGCGGATCGATGGACCTGGCTCGAGTGAGCGTCCCTATTGGCCCACGCGGCTGATGATGCCGCTGTAATGACGTCAGCACACCACCTACCGATCACCATCTCCCTCCACCCGGATATCTAACCCCACGCAAGCCAACCCAATCTAACCCGACCCGATCCACGAACGCACTGTTATACACCGGATCATCTCTTCTCTTCTCCTTTTCTTTGCTCTCTCTCTCTCTCTCTCCCACTTTTTCTCTCTCGCGCTCTTCTTCTTCTTCTTCTTCTTCTTCTTCTTCCTTTCCTTCCTCGTCCTTCCCTCCTTTCCCTCGAGGAAACACCTCGTTTCCGTTCGCACCCTTCGCCCTCGACAACTCGTTACGTTTCGACACCTCTTCCACTTCACAGCCGTCCGGTTTATTTCCATCTTCGCGCGGCCGTCTCTTTTCCGCTCTCTTGGCCCGCTTCCGTTCATATGTCGAGTTCAGCTGGTGGTCGCGCGACGCGTGTCTTGGCACCGACGATCTCTTTTGAATTATCGATGAGACGCGGGTTAAAACGGACCTTGGATACTGACGGATGGAAATGGAACATTGGCAATGTCGTTTATTAACCCTCGAGAAATTATCGGAGCGATACGAACGTATAAATACACTCGACGCTTCCGTAGCTGAAGGGAAGAACGTTGCAGAATGATCGCAATCCTTTCGAGACAATTTCGTGTAGATAAAATTCAATACAGATTGGAAAAAAAAAAAAAACAACTGGATGGAAAAACTGTCGATGCAAACTCAAATGATGTAATCAGGATATCGAAGAATTTTTTTTCTCCGTTTAATGCTCGGTCGAGCGGCGCGTGCGTTACAAAATTTTATTCGCTTTTTACAGAATGAAGCAATTCTGCGTAAACAAGGAAATCGATACACGAGTTGCGGTACGAGTTGCTCGTTTTGTACTGAAACGCGTTACACGCGACCATTATCGTGAACGATAATTTATACTTTATAAACATAGTGGGATGGCTAAAACGGAATGCATAGCGTACTTCCACCAGATCGATTAAAAAAAACGAAGGAAGCCGAGAGAGCTTATCCACAAAGATCGTTCCTCCCTATTTATCCGTTCCGTCCAATTCACCCTTTTGATCTTCTCTACTCTGCCGGTTAACCGGCAATCGAAAGTGTCGTCGTAACCTCTCGATCGATCTCCTCTCTCTCTCTCCTCCTTTATTCGTGGATTCACCGCGGATAAATACCGATATAAATCACCGTGAGAGAGAGAGAGAGAGAGAGCGTAAAACGGCCTCTAATTACGCCGATACGATACGCAATTATTCACCTACGCCCGTCAATCCGACGCCGTGGCGTTTCTCCGCGTCGATGGATCCGCGAGCGGATCGCGGGATTGACGTGCACAGCCGGATGATTATTGAACGAAATGCAGGAATCCTCGGCCCGTTCCTTGACGATCACGCGGCCGGAAATAATGCCAATTAACGCGCATCTCGTGGTGGAATCTCGTTGGTGGCAAAACTACGTCACAATTCGTCATCCCTTCCCTCCGCGCGTCGTAGATCGTAGCGATCGTAGACAGGTCGGTGTCGGTGTGAAAATCTGACCTGGATCAGAAGAAGAGGAGGATAAGCGAAATACACAGAGATGAAGAGGGATGAAAGGAAGGAAGGAAGGAAGAAAGGGGCGAGGGAGGGTGCTACGATTCACCTCGCCTCGTTGTCGAGGGATGCCCGCCTGCCTCTCTTTCCACTCTCTTCCGAGACTCCCGAGACTCCACCACCTCTGCAACCTTCATTCATGCATCACTCCACGAGCTCACCCCGCAGCTCCCTCTGCCATCCTCTGCCGCGTCTCTCTATCCCCAACCGCGGTGACTGGTGGCACGCGTGGCAGAGCGGAGGCGTAAGCACGAGCCGACGTCGCCCCAGTTAATCACCCGTAAGACGAGCTCACTTCGACACGTGACGAAACACGGCCGGTATCGTGTCGGCCACCTGTGAAACGAGCACTGATCTGGAAGAGGGCGCGAGAGAAGAAGGATAAGGTCGTTCGATAAGGTTCGCCGGGGGACCCTTTGGCGAGAATTCAGCCGCAAGAGAGATCGCGGCGAGTAAATTCAAGGAATTTCAGCGTGGAGTTGTCGCTTCACGGGGAATACACGCTCTCTTTGGAGGGAGGCTTGAGTTTAATTAATAAGCGGATAAAAACGGCGAAAGATGGATATTGATCGATCGATTAAAAAAAATAAGCGACCGGGTCACGCAAGGTCAAGCGATTAACGTCCTCCAAATGAAATCTCTATCGCCACCGTTTTTTTCTTTAAAATTCCGGCGCTGTTGCCTCGAACGAAACGAGTCGAGGCAATTCCGTCACCGAGATAAAGACGCTCTGTTCATGTCTGTGTCTATATTTATTATTATATCACCGGCTCGAAAGATGAAGACGTTGGCTTAAAGAGCTTAAAACTTCTTCCACTCGTTACCCGTAAATCGAGCATTGATCTAGGATAGTCCGGGGGGAAGGATAAGGTCGTTCGATCGATCCGCAAACCGGAATCTTCCGGTGAGACGTCTCGGCCGACGAAGGCCGGCGCGACTATCAAGACGATTGGTTGCACGGTATGCCTGGTAAACGGTGACAAGTTTAGCTTTGCATTAAAAATGAAAGAGAAAAGATACAAGGAGATATAAAAAAAAAAGTTGTTTGCCTCGGCACGCTCCAGTGGCACAGTGTCGAATTGGGTGATAGATTCAAAATTGTCGAATCTTCAAGGAAATCGGACTGCTCGTTGTTCCATCGACTCATAAATATTAATCGCGACGGCCAGCCTCTCCGATCTCGTCTCGAGATCCTCCGATTCTCGATTTCCTAGATTTTTACTTTTAATTGTAGAGGAACGTATAGATCCGCCCGATCGTTTAAAACGATCCAACATTTTATCTTTGCGTTTTCCTTCTTAATTCATAACAAAAATTCATTCGATTTCTTCTCTGGTGACAGCTTGTTTTCACGATCACTCGGTCAACTCAAATTATTTACTCATTTTCTTTAATTAGCTCGCCACCGCTTTGTGCCGCCTGCTGAAGATTATTGTACCGTATAAACGTTGCTTGGAAGCAGTACGGCGCATAATTTTTTATTAGGTTGTGGGATGACCTTTCTCCCGTATAATATGCGCTGTCAGTGGAAAAGCACGGATGCCAGTGAACCTCTCTCTCGTCCCGTCCCTCCCTTATATCGCTTTTCACTCTCAATGTAGACTTCCCGTTACGATGCGCTCACCAAGCTCGCATCGCACACAGATCGATTAAAAATTTTTCCCCTGATTCGAATGGCGGTCAAGTTGCTTGACGTTATACACCTAAAAATCTGACGTTGTACACCTATTATTCCTTCAAGAATTCGAAACTATATGCACGCCGCGTATATAACATAGGTGTAGACGAACGAATTCGAGACGATCTCGATGAACGAGTGGGAATATTTTTTTTTTTTTTTAGAAAGTCGCCTATGGTAAAAACCTCTTCTGGTTTGGTCCGGTTGAAAATCAGAAGAGATCACACACGCGCACAATGTATCGGGGATTGGATAATTTGCCTCGAGATGAGAGCCGTTTATCACCCCCTCGTCGAATCAACGGACGGGCGAGATCGTGATTTTAAATTTAATACGCTAGACATTGATTTAATAGCGGTGTTTTCTATAATTGCGTCGAATGATACGATGAATTAAGACGCTCGATGTTACGTATTAACCCTTGACTCGGTGGGGTGAAACGTTGGTTACGTAACCGGTAGAGGCGGTTCGACCTCAATTAACAAAGTAGATGGAATATATCTTTTGCGGGGACACTATCTCGCCTAGGATGTTTCGTATCAAGACGTATAAATCCTCCGGTAATATCAATATTTTATTCCTCTACATTCCCCGCGAATCACGATAGATCCCTCTATAGAACGTACCCCTGAACTTTTCTGCACTTCACCCGGCAACGAACGAACCAAAGATAAATTGCGCCGAGCTCTAGGAAGACACCTATTACAATCAATCATGCACGTTCTCCAAGAACAACGTGACTCACTTTAACCTGCCGGATTACCAGGTGAGAGATAAATTTCGCCATTAACGCCTCCTCTGTCAACATTTCTGGGATCGTGCGGAACGTGCAAGGAGGTGAACCGATGTGTGTTTTCAAGCCCGAATTCGAGAGCGCTCGTTTCGGTCCATCGCGGGGAATAAAGGATGCGAGCGGATTACAGAGGCGTGGAAAAAGGACAAAAAAGAGAAAAAGGAGAAAGAGGAGAAGGAGGAACCGGTTGTCGTTATGGGTTCTCTTCTCTCGTAGTCAGGAAGAGCCGGCGAGGGTGAGAGGTTTACAGGCTTTGTATTACGCAACACCACCGGCCGCGTGTAACGTCGGGTTACAAGACGAAAGTCGAGTGTCGCGCTGATATTCGTGCAACGAGAGTTCACGCACGTTTATAACACTATTTATAGAATACGAACGTTCACCTTTTATGTTCACCGAACACCGATGAAGAAGGAAGATCGAGCGGGATGAAAAACGATCGCACTTTCGTTTCGTTTCTAAGGGACATTTTTCAACGCCACGATGCACAGCAGCGATATAATTATTATTTATGCGATGTGTCTGATCAACGAGTGTGCGACTATATACACGAAATCGTTTCTCGAACCGAGGGGAATACGAGCACGATACTCGCGAATACTCGAATAAATTGTGTCGCGATACCGTGTTGGGTCTGTTTACTTTTCTATCGCATCCAGGACAATTACGTAATAGTATGATTCGATGATATCCCCTAGATATAAAGGGGATAGTAAAAAATGAAACAAGAAACAACGGATAAAAATCGATTAACTTTCGTACAATAACGAACGATCTTTATCCATGATTCGTACGAAGAATCATGGATAATCGTGGAATCAGTTCAAAGATCGTATGCACGTCTATATAGCTGTATAGATTCCTCCCGTAAATCTTATCTTACTCTATACTTTGCGTAACTTATCACCGTTCAGAATGCTAATATTTTGTTTACGATTGCGGTAACACGCCAAGTATATATCGTATCGTTCGTACCTCTGCTAATGCTAATTACAGATCTCTTTTAATCGCATACATTCGATGAATCTTCGAACGAACGCCGCGCCGGCTGTTCTATGGTGAAACGATCGAGCCGTTTCGCCGTTCACGAGCTTAATATACAGAGCCCATATACAATAGAGCGCGATCCGATCGACACGTGATCGTTTTTAAGTTCGATAGTCGGTAGGTAGTCGGCGATACACGCGTCCGTGTAACCACGGGACATACAACTCGTTCTCCTTGTAATTTTTCCACGCGCGACCCTCCTCGCGCCATAAATCGACGGCTAATTCTATCTTTCTTTGCCCATGAATGAAAATGCTAATAAAGCAACCGCGCCGACCCAGCCGATCGGTGGTCAATAATGGTGGTAGAACGGTGCACGCCGCACACTTTCATTTTCACCGCAACACCGATACTTCCCCGCGCCACCGTCGTTTGCCAGCCCTTACACGACACACATCGCGTGGGCGTCGAGTCTTTAACGGAACCGCACGTGGAACATTGTATAACGCATACGCAACGAGCGCGCGAGTCGAGTTGGCCTGTCAAGGAAACGCGAGAAATGGAAACAGGAGCTGGGCAAGTCGAATCGATTCGTGTTAAACACACGTATGTATTTTCATTACGCTCGGAAAATCTCTGCAACTGCGATTCCCACCTATTCCCCTCCTTGTGTTCCCGAGCAAACGATTCCGAGGTTCCGTCTAATTTTATATCAAAGGCTGATGTAAAAGTAGGATTATCGAACGTTATGCCGCTATTAGGACGCGTTGATTCACTTTGATTGCTTCATTCATACCAACAATTTTTCAATTAATCTACACGTCATTCTTTGCGCTTATCTCTGTTAACCGTTTAATCTTATCGATTGGATCGTGTATACGTACATATACGCACACACTGTACGCGTACTGTAACCACTTTCCCTTATGATTTTCAATTTCGAACAACGATCGAATCGACGATCAAACTTATCGCGTATACGATATGAATCGAAAAATCGTAACAGATTTTAATTGAAAAGGAATTTAAAATTTCACCACGATAAAGATATTTTCGCTAAGCCCGAAATTCATGCATCCTCGGTTTATCTCCGGTTTCGCGTCGTTTCACATTTATTATGATTTCTCTGCGCATCGCCTACGTAATTCATCGGGCAGCGTGCTCGAAGAAAGTTGCACGCATCCACGGTAAACGATTCTTTTTCGTCCCCAAAGAGGCTCGTTGCTTCTCGCCTCCCTGGACCAGGGCCACGATCCTCTCCACGATCGTTCCTCCTCTCTTGTCTACCTGTTCTCTTCCCTTCCTCTATGTCTCTTGCTCTTCCTGTCTATCCCTCTTCCTCTCTCACCCGGACTCCAGGTCTTTTCTCTTCCTCTCTGTTTCCCCTCCTCTCTCTCTCTCTCTCTTTCTCCTCCTCCCACCCGATAGATCAGAGAACGATGGGCGATTAGCGCCGCGTGTGAAAGGGAAAGCGAGCGGCCGGCTTCACGGAGGAGGACGATCGACCCGGCACACGATTCGAAACGACTCTCTCCTCCGTACGTAATGTATTCGTCGTCTCTCCCGCGCCCACTCCTTTCTCACCTTCTCTCTTTCACCACGCGACCATCTGTCTCCGTGTCTCTCTTTCTTTTTTCCTATCAACACCCTCCTCCTTCTTACACCCTGTCCTCTTCCAATCTCTCTATCTTCTCTCTCTCTCTCTCTCTCTCTCTCTCTATCTATCTATCTATCTCTCGAATGTTGGAACGACTTTTTAGAGGATGATTTAATTGCCAAGTAACCGCGATGCCCCTTTCTTCTTTCTCTTCTCCTTCGTTTCGAAAATTCGTTTCCCCGATGTGGGTCACGAATTTATATTGGAGAAAGATGATCGATCGATGGTCTATTCTCTTCTCACGCGCTCAGGCTAAATAAGATTTGCATTGTATTTTCGTGTACGTGTATAAAGCGTTCGGGGAATAATAGAACTTCGGGGGAAGGGGTAGTTTCAACGATTAATTCTTGTATTTGGAAAGAAATGGAAGAAGAATTGCTGGTTTAGAATTGCAAAAACAATACAGATCGCGAAAACAAACGGTTCGCGAGGAATTGTATGAGAATCGAGGCAAATTTCCTCCGTACGAATTCCGAAAATTTTCAATTCGCTTCGATTCGAATATTTTCGCGTGTGTCGGTATCGAAATTCGTTGCATTTGTTCTTGTCATTTTGAGAGATGTCTTCCTCTTCAAGGGTATAACTGGTCGGTATTCTCCTCCTCGAGAAGGATTATTTTGAATACCACGGAGATCTGAGACGCGTAGAGAAGATGGTACTTTCTTGGCAAGAATTTGAAACGCGCTCAACATCTTCGAGACGCGAGGGGATAGCTGTGATTAACATTGTTGCGGCGCATTTCCACGTTTTATTATCGTCACTGATAATCAATTCGAAACCTCGAGCCCGCGGACAAAAGGACGCAAGTACACGCGCATGGAATCCTCTTCGGAGAAGCGAGAAGCACGCGATCCCGCGAGTTTCGTGCGTACATCCACCGCTGCGTTTCCGCGTTGCTATGCTAATGAGAGAGCGTCGAAGACCAAGACCATCCTTGGGACGAGCTTCGACCGAAAGTCGCTACGATCTCGAATTCGCCGGGAAGATGAGAAACGAATATTTATATGTCGTTTTACAAGCGACATTGACACGGAACGGGAAAAGATATCGCGTCAAAAGATTGATCGATGTCGTAACACGACAATTTTCTAATATCATATTGATCAGATTAAGCGAACATGTGTAAAAAATATATATATATATATATAACAACAGCATTTGAATTTGTTTCTATCTAATTATCGAAACGATGTAAAAAACGAATGTAGAAACAAGTTCCAATGAATATATAATGTGGTTAGAAAAATATGCTAAATATTATCCAGTGACGAAGTTCGAACGACCTCTTACTTTTCTTCCATTTCCTCGATCGATATAAGTATCGATTCTTTGCAACAATTTATTTTTTATCGAATCGATCAACCTCCAATAATCCATGGATCAACTTCTTTTCGGGGGAATAGTCCCAAAAATACTTCGAATCCATTTTACAATCTCTAAATTCTGTAAAAACGCGGGAAATACGCCTCTCAAATAAAATGCTTCCTCCCCCCCCCTCCCCCTCGACAAAAACGTATAAACCCGATATCTATCAGGTTCGGTGAAACCGAAAAGAGAAACCATCCTTAAAACGAATATCGCCTACGCCATCGTTCTCCAATCCTCCGAGACAAGACAAATACCCGATTGAAATCGCGACATCGATTGTTCATTACGGGTACGAAACTCGCGGACTACGGTCGACAGGCATCGACCGATCCGAGCTTTTAACCATAACGCATCCCGATCCACGGTCTCGAACGGCTTCCTCGACATTCATGACCGGTTAACGTCCAACGTATCGACGATTCTCTATCCGAGACAGTAGCTTCCCGGTTTGGCGGCACCGCGGTCACGATTATAACGCCATATAGAGAGAAACGACAACGAGTCGTGGGGTCACACGCGGCCTCCCCGATGGGTCGTGGTACTTTCTTCACTCCTTGGAACCTTCCTCGCCACCCTTTTATCCTCCACGATCCCATTGGGAAGGGAAGATGGAAAAGGAATATCGGCCTGTGGGAGAGTGGAGATCTACGAGCTGCAAGGAACAACTCTCGTCTCGTCTCTGATCCGCGCTATATAACTCGTTAACGAGTATCCTCGTTATCGTTTCCCGGCGTGATTTCGCCGTTTCGCATCTTCTTGCTTCTTACGAGCGCGAACGCGAGTGGAACGTACGTACGTTGGATCGCTTGCAGGCAACCGATGCAACGCGGTTGGAGGAGGTGAGGAGAGCAATGAAAAGGGGAGGGAAGGAGGGAGAGAAAGGAAGGAATCGTGATGGTGGAAGGGAAGGGGAGAAGGAAAGAGAAAGACGCGGTTGGACAGGATGGTGGAGAACCGCGGGAAGGTCGTCCCCCTTCAGCCTTCGCCAAGACACACAGGTACTTTCTCCCATAGTTTTTCGGTGTCGTCTTTTGCATGCTTCCCTGCACCGACCGGCTACAACACCTCTTCGACTTCACCGGCAACTCGTCAGGAAGCTTTCTGCGCTTGTACCGGGATTGTTTATGCCTCGTTGGACAACGCGGCAGGACGCGATACGATTCGCGAGACGACTGCGCGCTCCGTGTTTAGGTGGGTCAATGGTCCGAGAGCTCCTGAAGAGAAACTACCGGTTGTTGGGAAAAATCCCAAGAGGGGGATGGGGAATTTATCGTTGCCTCGTGGATACCGTTATTACCGATCCGATTTCGCGAGGCTGGAAGTAGAATGAGGAAGGAAAAGGACCGGCTGTCTCTCCGCGCTCAGAGAGTATTGCGTTTTCGAAACGCGGCATCTTCCGGGGAAATGGATCGACGGAATTATGCTTGTTGAATTTTTATTTCACGCGTAAAACAATAGGGGCAACGGATCCCTGCCCGATCGACGATCAATTTCCAACAATTTTTAAAATTCAACTTGCAATTGCATCGATGAAAAATCACCTGGCTCGAGAATAATTTCGCGAGTCAGGGAGAAATTTCTCGAGGCGAGAAATCTTGAATCACGATCCGAGGAAATGGAAATGGTAAATCGTACGAGGGGTTTATAGAAGTCGTCGATCCGTGTAAGTTTCGACCAATGCGGTTTTAAGTTTCCGTTACGCCACTCTGTAATTTCGCTGATTTACGATCCTCTCTCGACTACTATCGCCCCTTCGTTCGATCATCTGGCGGAGAACAAAAGGATCTGTGCGACCGGCCGCTACCACTGCCCGAGGAAAACGAACAGAATGCCGGTTAAAGAGGTTGCGTGAAATCGCGGATATATAGGTTTGTCGTAGCGACGACGAGACGAGGATTCGCGGCACGAAAACGAAGGAAAGACGCGAAGAGGATGCACGTAATACGGGTTTCATCGTGTTTGACGGATGACTAATGTTGAACTGCCGCTGCAAGCAACGCTCAACCGAGCGTACAATGTCGTTAACAACTCTGCTTGGCCTTGGTCAGGAATAGTTAACGGACTGAACATTTTTCCAGATTCCGTATCTGTTTCCTGCTGTATCCACATTGTGACTCCTGCACACGTGGTTTGTCATTGTCTCTGAATGTTTATCCTAGCTACCAGTGCAAATCTATAATTGTCTGGAATTTTTCGTTTCGTTCGTTTGATTCATTTTGGTTCCTTTTCACATTATACGACAAAACTCACTTGTTGCAAGTTCTCTTGGAAAAATAATCTCGATAAACTTTCTTTCTTTTCGCTTTTTCCTTTTTTTTCATTTATTCATAAATTTTAAATCTCAAGGATATCCTTTCAATCCTTTTCAATAAAAGGGTATTATCACCTTTAGGTGATCTAATTTTCAATACTTTTAACACGCTTAAAGTTCAAATATTTGGTTCGAATCTATTTGGCTCGAAGCCGAGATCGGATTATCGATATTCTTCTTTCGAGCGAGTCTCCAACGAAGAATTAAATACCGCGATGCTTAAACAGTTACCATACGCAATGCTCGATTCGCCGTTGGATACCGGAGACCCTGTACGGAATACTCGCGGAATTTCGCAATGATCGTGTCAACATTTATCGATTTAACGTATATAACAGCGTTTCAAATGTTCCACGTCGCAAATAGTTCAAAGTAAGTTCGTGCCGCGGTTAGATTTACTTATGTACTTAAGTAATATTGCTCACTGCTCTTGCCAATTACTTACATTAAGTAATCGTAAGAGATTCTCCTCCTTGCGCGCCGACTTCTGATCCTGCCGACGCGGAGACAAGCGGTAATTATGCATTTACGAGGACGCACGTAGACTACCACTACTTTCGCCTCTCTAATTACGGCGGAAGATAATCTTTGCCTAGCTAGGATTTTAATGGGACGAACAGGAAGAAATTCGTAAGACGTTCGATCCCTCGATCGTTAATCTTCTCTCTTGCATGGCCACCGCGTGTCGCGCCGTCCGTCATGACCGGCCAAAGTCTGTTCACACGTGGTTCGAGACAGGCGAGACTATGTCCTTGGTTCAATGCAATCAAAAAAAAAGGATCGACGCACGGTGGCTTTCGACACGACCCGCGACTATCTATCGGCGGTAGCGGCGAAACTTAGTGGGCTTGTGATTGATAATCGATTTATATTAATATCGTCTGGAATGAAAAAAAATGCGGTTGAAATATGAACTGGACTGACAGTAATCGTGTTATCTCAGCCACGTGATCTTGTATATCTTGAACTCGGTGGAAACAGAAACGGAAAGTATCGACGTAATGTCGTCGCTCGTATATACAGAAAAATCACATTTCTCCGCTCCACGATAGGACATTCTCCTCCGTAGCGTACGAGATGTAAGATAGAGTCGATAACGGACCCCGACACGGCGCTATATCACAATTTTAACGCTTTTCTATATCGACGAACAACCGGACAACGGCGTAAAGCCCGTGTCCCTCGCGCACGGATCGCAAATCATATTTTCCCGATTCGTTAAGCATCGGTCGTTAACTCGACATTCGTTCTTTTCCACCACCGTTCAAAAAAATCATTGTCCTAAACCCTCTCGTTTAGATTTAGATCCAGAAGACGCGCGGCCACGTTTCTCCTAAAACGGGCTTCTAAAACGCTCTCATCGATCGTCGAGTCCTCGATCGGTTCTCTCTTTTTCTCCGGAATTAGGTATCCTCGGCGAATGGTACACGACCTCGCTGTCCTGCACGTATAGGTCGTTTCACCTGTCGCCTGAAAAGAAACGAAAGAGAGAGGACGATCGCTTCGGGCGACCGAAGGAAAGGACGCGCTAGACGCGAAGATCGAGACCGAGATGTGTCTATATTGTGTCAAATATTCGTTCGAAGAAAGAAGAAGAAGAAGAAGAAGAAGAGAAGATCTTACGATCTTTAAAGAGAAAAAAAAAGGAAAAAAAGAACGAGATCGAAACCAGTCCTATTCCTGTTCCCCATTAAAATGACCCCAATTGAAAAATGTGCATCGGTGCATAATTCTCATCGGCAAGGGAATTATCGCGGAAAAGCTGAACACGGGCTGGCGCGGTTGGCGGCAAGTTCGGTGCTAAGGTAAGACCTATTCACCGGTATTTCGATATCGTGTTCACCGAGGCTGGTTGCGTGGGACTGGGTGGAAGATCGCGGTGATTAATGGCGATTAAAACGGAGAAAGAGCGAGAGAGGCACGGTATACGGCACGAGACCGAGCCGTGTGCAGAGAAGAAACGGGCTCTAGGAGCAACAACATCGAGCGTCGCACCCTTGCGTGGCCCGCGAAATCACTCTACGCGGTATGCGTATTGTATGGTAATACCGCCCGTGTACCTACTCCAATATTTATTCCCCGCAGTTATAACGCGCTTTTACTCGAACCGACGCCATCTATCTTATCCGGCGGCCGCCGTCTCTTCTCCTTGATCTATAGATCCTAGGATCCGTCCGCGAGAATCACGTTTGATCCCAGAAGAATATATATTTTTAGGTTTATTAAGTTGCGGAACTGTCCGTCCGTGGATTAACGCGTGGGACGTGGACCGATATCGTGATATACGGCAAAACGCCGCGCCGCTAAGACACACACACACACACACACACACTATCGAATTAAAATAAATTAGAATATTTTAAACGTTGGGAAAGACGAACCTGTTGTTGAGCATCGGCGTGTACATTGCATAATAGAGAAATACGTTCATTTCGTTGAAGGAACGTGCAATCTCGTCTCAAGTACGCGTTAAACCGTAAAGAGAGAAAACACGTTAGAAGTTTATTAACTTTTCCGATGGCTGGTGCGTTCCTAAGAGGCTCTCGCAACGTCTATACAGGCGAAAGGACGCGTTATCATCGCGTACAAGGTATTCACGGAACACGTGTACGAGGGTGAATCGTGTATCCACGGATGAACCCTACCACGATACGTCACCTATATATGTATATACGAATACGTACGTATTCCTCGATAGAGGGGGAATAATACACAGAGACGCGCTCGTAAGCCACGTTTCTCACGTTGCCCCGCGTTTCTTCCATTTCGCGAGCGAACTCTTTTCGAACCGAAGCGAGGGAACAAAGACTCGCCGACGATTAGCAGGGAATTAACAGGTGAAGGAATTTATAAACGATGATGGATAAACGATCGGTGCGTAAAGATATATCTGGAATATCGCCTCGTAGAGGCGAGGATAATGAAACCGAGTTCGTATTCGCGATGACCCAATCGCGCATCTGTCCGCGAGGCTAGATCCTGTTGGCCCGTTCTTTTACAGGAACGAACGAAGAATCGGCGACCGCATCTCGATCGCAGGTGTAACAGAGACAGAGAGGCACGAGACGGAGGTGAAAAAAAATAGCAGAGACAGAGGGAACGGAGAGAGAGGGAGCGGAGACGGAGCGAGACGGAGGAGTGAAAAGACAACGAGAGATCAGCAAGGAGGAGAGTAAGAGGCGGGAGGCGGCGAGGGGCGAGAGGATGGGGGACAGGAGGTGAAGGGCCAGGAGGGGAGTGGGTGAGCCGACCTCTGACCCGATGAGGGGCGACGGGGACCTTGCGGCAACCGTGCCGTGCCGGCATAGCTGAGGCATAGCTCGGGCATAGGCATAGACATAGGCTTAGCGCGGCATAAACTAGCGTGCTCGCCGCGACTCGCCCGCCTTTCACTTCGAAGACGAAGGCGAACGTATATAGACAGGACCCGCCGTGGGGAGTGCCTCGTGCTATTATCATATTATAGCCAATTCACCGATGCCGTGCACCGGCGACGACGACTACGACGACGACGACGCCGGCGTCGTCGTTGTCAATCCTGACCAACGCTCAAAATCGCGCCCAAACTCCTCTCGGCCGGCTGTTGATCACGCGATCAATTATGTAAACGGCCAACCGAGAGTTAAACACCCGAGGGAGATTAAAAAAGAGGCATCGATATTGCCACATCCGAAGAAACCGATGGAAATTCTTAGAAAAGAATATCCCGCGCTCGTGGGAAATGAACGCTCGAGTTGAAATTTTCCACGGAGGCGAAGAATAACAAGGGGCGAAGGGAAGAATGACACCCGAATGACTTTGGTTGGGGAGGAGGAAAGGGAGTAGGGAAGATCGACACGCTTCGACCGGTCGATTATGCGCGCTAATCGCGACGTTACTCGCGCGAGGGCTCGGCGATAGTGCGATACGGAGGTCGTAGCGGTGCAGCGCGCGCGTTCGACCCCGGTACTTACCGGTACTACTCATGACGAGGACACGAACGGCCGGCGATGATAGTACAGAGAGTACCGCACGGTGTCGAACGGCTGTGGAGCCGATCAGCCGTGGCTCCCAGGACCAGAACGAGACAGAGATGGTGGAAAGGAAAGAGAGAGGCGAGGACAGAGAGTACCGGTGAGAGTGCACGGCCGTAACGTACGGTACGATACGGTCGTGCCGGCATGCCCGTAGGTCGACCCGCAACGCGACGTGTAATTATCATCTCCCAAGGGCCTATCCCACGCTATCCAACTTAAGTGGGACACAAACGATTACTGCGTGAACGATTAGAGAGAGGGATATCGGGGGTAGAATTAGCCTCTAATAGGGGAAAATTTTACGTACGGTTGAGAAAGAAAAGAGAATCAAACCTGCCGCGTCCCGCACAAGAGTATACGATGTAAAGAAGAAGAAGAAGAAGAAGAAGAATAAGGAGAGAGGAAATTGATACTTTTTAAGTTAATTTCGATGCAACGTTAAAAATTAATTTGTTCTTTGTAGGAAAGGATTATGAGAGTTCGTGAGATGGAGAGAAACAGTTTTATCTAGATCAAGAAGAATTCGCTGCTTTCGCGACTTAACGACGTCCTTGCTTTCAGCCGCGCGATGCCCATCCCGTTAAAAGCTTAATTAACCGATTAGATTCCAGATAAACGCGAAGTCAAACCGCGGAGCTCAGTCACGATGCGAATCCGCGATTTCAGACGCGATGCACGAGAACACCCGGAAACACCGGGTTTAAACGAGGACGGTGGAAAAGAATCGAATTTAGCGACCAACTATCCAGCTTAAGGCTGCTCGATATTTTAGACACGATTAATTACGTTATTATAATATAAGACATGTTATCATCATTGGCCAATAACGGCCTCAGAGGTTATGTCATAATTTTAAATCGTGTCCAACTGATCGTACCTGTACCAGCACCACATCTGGATTCAAAGTTATTTTCTGCTTTCGATAATAACCGATACTCGATTGCAAAACCGCAATGTAACCCACGTTGCGTTGCCTAAAAACTTTTTTTAGTTGGAATATCTATCCGTGATGCAACATCAACGCTACGTGCCTATTTATTTTCTTCGGTGAAAAGTAACACGCGAGCGAAACCGAACAATAAGATCGTTTAAAGAATCAAGCGCAACAACGGAGGGCGGATCGAAGCACCGGCGAACAATGTGTTAGCATTCACCATTTAACGGTTCTCAGAATAGCGTCATCGATGGGAGTTTCCAAGTCTCTCAAACCCTTTAAATTTACGTAAGTGTACCGATGATAGGCGGTATCCTATGGTCAGCCGTGAAATCGATCATGGACGATCGGTGGAAAAGAAAGAACCCTCAAAACACCGTACACCTACACACGTGACACTGAACTTCCTACAAATTATCTGTAAATCGCACGTTCTATCCGATATCTCCATACAAATTTCGCGTAACGCGAAAGGAAGAACGAAGAAGAAACGAGACTATGTCCGAGAAACGAAACCTCGCCACTTGTTGATCAAGGGAGAAAAATCCGTAGAACTCTGATCAGATCGCCACGAGTTACAAAACCGCACGGTCGACGTTCTGCCTTTCGTGAAAGTCTTTCGAGCTCGCGTTTGACACGAATATCGTGTCTAATTACAAGCACGTTGGTTCGGGACGATTGTTAAAGAACTGTGATACGTTTAGAGCCGACGATCGCGCGGCTACGGTAGGTGGGAACCATCGAGCAGAATCGTGCGCAACGTTGGTGGCCGCCACCCGGCGCAACAGACCCAGGAGTCACCAGATTTCCTAGCGCACTATTCATTTATAACCTCTATTGTTATTCGCGCTGAAAAAATATCTGCTCGTTGTTGGTTGTTTGTCATCCTCCTCAAGATATTATAATTTTTCGCAATTTTTCAACGGCGAATTCAAACGTGTTAAAATCACGTTGATACCGATCATAGGACAGGTTTCAAAGTTTCGTGAACACGCGTTGTTTTATTGTTATTGTTTTTTTCGACTCGCGATTCTTAACCGTATTTTGAATAAAATTTATAGAGAAGTTTCCGAAAATTTCGATTTATGAAACTGTATAATGTAATAATTATAGGGTACGACTATTGAAATTACGAAGAAACGAGAGATTTAAATGATTACATTAGGTGCCGCACACACGCAGAATCGAAAGCGGATGCATCGAACGAAATCCGTTTCGTTATTTACAATTGGCCGACTTTTGTTCGCGCCATACTCTCGAAGACGGCACGCGATTCGAGAAACAATAGAACAAACATTCCCGATGACGATAATTAAAAGTGAAAAAATTGCTTAAAGACGAAGCGCTATTTATTCGAACGGAACTCCTCCGCAAGAGTGACGAATTTAGCACGAATGATGACACGTTATGACGTCACGAGCTAACCTAATTAAAGCCGGTTCAATATATCATTCTTCAGCAACGAGTCACAATTTTATGCTATAAAAATCTTCCCGCTAATACCTACTTGGCTCATCCACACACGGAGGAAAAAAGAAGAATGCACCCGATTTAACGATAGGTCACACTGATTAGAATAACATGAAATCAACGATCCCAAATATACGATAATTGCGGACACCTCTGTCCAGCGACTAATGCAATAACGTTATCTTAATCCATCTGTACAACCTATCTACACGATACACCTGTTGACTTTTGTCGAACGTCATTCAGATTCGATCTGATAAATAGAAAATTACTATTTGCCCTATCGTTAACAAGCAAGAGGACACGTGTGCGGCATATTCCCCGAAGGAAGAAAAAGCTCGAGAGTAGCGACTTATTACATCAATATTTCTAAAATATATTATAATCGATGCTAATTATTCGACACACAACGATTCTATCGATCTCACGATATAATTATCGATCAAGCTTGCTTATTTTTATCAAACGATCGAATCCACGAAACAACTTGTCCGTCGTCGTTTCTAAAAAACGTTTCAAAATTTGTTTTCAAGTTTTGTGCAAAATTCAAGTATAATCCAATCCGGAAAAAAAAAAAAAAAAAAAAAAGAAAGAAAATTCCAAAACGAAATCGAACTTTCGTCTCGCGTGCACCAAAGATGCATCTCTCCTCTTTCTCTCCCTTTCTTCGTCGCTCGAGGAAGCAAAATATCGGAGCATCCCAGAGCGAGAAGGGGTCGACGACGATGCACGTGGCGCAGCTCGCTATACACCGTAGGCAACTCGCGTCCTTTTTCCCGCAGCGCACGAAAGTTAGAGACAATAGGTACGTGGGCGCAGCATCGCGAACCCTAACCTTAGGTGATCCCATATTCCGTTCGCTGCCTTCTCTCCCGTTCGACGGTCCCCTCTGTCTTTGTTCCCGCCGATTCCTCTCCCTTCTCGCTTCTCTTTCTACGACTCTTGTGTTAGGTCGCCAGCGAGAAGCTATCCTCCTCCTCCCCTCCCCCTCGCCGCCTCATTACGCCTCCTGCCTCACCTGCACCTTCTCAGGTATTTCTCTTTATCTCCGGAGTGGCGAGAGTGCCGCGGTTGCGAAATCCCAGAAGTCTGAGCCCGCCATGCGCGCACGCTGCGCTATGCAGCCGCCTCGTGGCGTGCCACCGATGCAACCGAGGAAGGGGGGCTCTGGCTCTGGCTCTGGCTATCGGCTTCCAACCATCGTAACCCTCGAAAAAGCTTCGTACACCGTCGTCGCTTACCAAACCGCTTTCGGACGATTCCTCTTACTTTTCGCGGAAGAGCGAGTTCAACAAGTTACTTTCCTCCTAGAAGCCTTCTTACAGATTTCCGATCGCACCGTTTCGTACCTTTCTCTCGGCGATGTAACGATACGTTTAATTGCTCGTCATTAAATAGAGGTTGCCACGAGCAGTTTGAACATCAAAAATGAATCGAGCTAATAGCCGGACCAGTCGCAGGAACGAGTTCTACTTGACTCGACTTGCAAGTGTCTAGCCCTACCTTCTATTTCGCAAGTCGAAAGTCCATTTGGAATTGACGAAATTATTTTTTTCTTCTTCTTCTTCTTCTTCTTCTATTCTTACGATACGAAATCTTGTGTCGCTAGACTCGATGGAATAATAACGGAATAATAACGGAATAAGAAGAAGACGAGATTCGATGAAAAAGATGCAAAAGAACGTACGATTCGAGGAATAAGGTAACGTGGATTCCTCCTTTTTCTTTTTTAAAAGGTGTAAGAATTACACATTGTTGCAAATACGAAGAGGATTATCGTGTCGATCGCGGTAGAACTTTATCCGCATATTTGTCACGGTACAGCGTCACGGCCAATTTCTCTTCGGTAGTCATGAATTCCTAATGCAGGTTAAATTCAGTCGTGTTTCAAGTTTCTCTTTCCCTCCTTCATCCCCGTTACGTAACACTGGCCTGTTATCCGTCTCTGGAACCGCGTGAGACTCCTTATTTAGATATATTTCGTAGGCACGGGTAATTCGATTATCGTTGATCGACCCGTAATCTAGCGAGCCACGATACCAAGGGGTAGCCGGGGCCAACGAATGCGGGCCACGAGAAAGCATTGTTGCGTATTGGATTTCAGGTTGGGAATACTTCGATCGGACATTCCCAGACAAAGGATCTAGAATTGAAAGTGTTGGCGCGGTGCAGGTTTGAGTGTTGGCGCGATTTGCCCGCCAAACTATCCTTCTATATTGTTATATTGTTCTTCTAAAATCCATTAAGATTCAAGTTGGTCGGACGCTCCCCAAAATTCGTTTCTCACGAACCCGAGCACGGACTTCGTTTCGCGTTTGAAATGTCACGATTGAGGATTCCGAGATTCTGCGGGGGTGTCTCGATCGAGACGAATCGATGATCCCCCCAGACCGATCACCGTTACGTTCCGCAAGATGCAATTGTGCAAAGGTAACAACGATCGGTTTTCTTTCCGCGTGGAATGCCGCGGAGAAGGTGCATTCTGAGCGCACCCACCGAGAACGCGGCGCGAACCAACGCGTCGCGCGACGCAACAAGGACAATGATACAGGCCACGATATAGAAATCTATCGAGTACGCGAATGATTGCGCGGATTGGTGGTGAGATTGCCATTGCCCGGGCCGTAGAAGAAGGAGCGAGGATGATCGCGATAAAGAAACAATCGAACTGCGTCCCGCCCACGGATCCGCCAACATTCAATTGTGCCTTTTCCCTCTCTTTCCTTGCCTATTCTCTCTTTCTGCTTTGAACGATAGACACTGGTTCTGGTACTCGTAACGGTACAACCCCCGCAGAGAGTGGTTCGACGAACTTATTCTTCCATTCTTCGATTCGAGTGGTTTTCAATTCGACAACAGGTAGGACTCGTTTTTTCGTAAACATAAAAGTGTTAATGCGAATTCTCGGCAATTGGTCGAATTGAGCATCGAGGAAGAGGAAGAGAATTGACTTGATAACCTAGAATCGGATTGAGATTGGAGATTTTCCGAATCATGATTCAGATGCAATCTTTAACTAACCTGGTGGTTTGCTATGTTGCACGATTCGACATTAATCAAACTGGATAATCGTGAAACGTTGTTATAACAATGTTCGTTTAATATCATTTCACTTTACTTGGGAAATGTAACAATCGGAGAACTACTAACACTTTTATGAAAGTGTAAACTTATAAGGTTACTTTCTTTCAGATTAAACAAATTAGAGAGAGAGAAAGAGAGAGAGAGAAGAGAAGAGAAGAGAAGAGAAGAGAAAAGAAGACAGAAAGAGATATCTATCATCTTCCTGTTTCAATGATTAATTTAATAGTCTCTATATACGCTATTATTCACCGACCTCTGAATGAAGTATTCACAAATGGCAAAGTTTCCAGAGACATTTCACTTGCCAATTTTGCACAAAGAAAAACTTTTTCATAATTTAAATATTATTCTATTATCTTTCTTTGTATAAATACGTTTCCAAACGACCTTGTGCCCGAAGAACAAGGGGACGACAGGTGTCGAAACACCCCCTTCTGCTTCTCCATTTGAACGGATCTATCAGTGACTTAACAAGGAACGTCGATAGTTAAACGAAGGGGAACGTTCTTCGTCGGCCTTCTAGTTGTTCTTCATCATTATCATCATCCTCCTCGTCCCTGTCCTCTCACCCCGACGGCTCTTCCGCCGCGATGAGACTTTCGAAATCGACTAGTCGCGTTCGATTCGTGCCACTCGCTCGCTGCTCACGGAGCATCGGCGTTTTCCGCGACGTGCAAAGGTCACTGCAACAGGCCGCGGCGCAGCTACGTTCTCGGGAAAGAAGACGCGAGTCACCGGCGCGTACTCTTACGAGGGGAGGTCAGGTAAGGTAACTGGTAACCCGGGTCTTCCCTCTTGCCTCTCACCTTCGCGTTTTATGTTGCAAACTAGTACTCGTCTTTAGTAATACTTGGTGGTACCGAGCGTACAAGCTTCTAGAAATCGTGCAGATACTCGAGGGAGTAGCGTTTGATCATCTGGATCCGGTTAATTTTTTCTTCTAATCAAACTTTGATCTCGTACAATATCCCTGAAAATGTTAGTATGTGAATAGGATATTCAATATATTCCTTGTATACTTTAAATTATAATATTAATATTCGAAAATTGCGAGCAAAAGAAAGAGAGAAAAAAAAAAAAAAAAAAAGAAAAAAGAAACGTAATTCATTCACCTATTCTCGAACAACTGTTTCACCCTTTGTAGATAATCGTTGTCTATCGATGCAACGAGCTCGTGAAAAGGAGAGAATAAAAAAAAGAAGAAGATATTGCACGATATCGCGATACAATCATCGCTCGTTGGAGCGACGATGAATCTGCATTATTCAAAGAAATAGTGAATAGAATACGCCGTGGCAACGAGTCTCTTATATGTAGCATGAGGTCGACATCGTCATCCTCATCCTAAGATACATTCTAATCATTTTGCAACCCCCCGCTGACCGAACGCCTTTTTCGATACCGATTATTGTGCCGATCGCGCGTTCATGATATAAACAACTAGGATAGGTACTTTGACGTGGTACGAACGCGTGAGAACGCCTTCCAGATACGTCGGAGGATTTTCTTTTCATTTCTTCCCACGTTTCTCAACACGTTGAAATTTTCTAAATATTTAGCTTTCAATAGCATATCAAAATTATTTCAACGAAACTCATATTTTGCGATAAATTTCCCGTATTACAACGTATCTAATAGAAAATAAAGATCGATCGGTATTACGGAAAGAAAGAAATGATAACAGGAGCACTGTTTTTAAGTATCGTATCGATATCTATGGAAATGGAAATTTACGCGTTGCATGGTACACCATGTAAAATATGAAACTACGCGTATCGTGTAGGATTGGTGATACCGGTGCAACAACTTTCTAGAATAGTAGCGGAGCCAAAAAAGAATAACTGGGCACGAATGACGGTGGGTGCATACACTGGCTACCTGTTGACTGGTGGAAACGATTTCTTTGAGAATATCTAACGTTACGCAATCCTCGTGCGATTGTGCATATTCAGCGTTTACAATACGGGACGGTCAGAATCGATTTCATAGAGAATTACTCGGAGGCATGTCGGGGGCCACAAGATACGAGCCAACTGAGCATACCTATCTGTCCGCGATTTTTCTGACCCGCGACGATTCGATTTGCATGACGCAATGCCCGCGGCAGAATCTCCTTGCGCAGATTTTTCCAACAGTCTCACCGAACACGATACACCCGCTTGCTTTCACGCGCGATTGAAGCCACTCGTTTCGAGATCACCCTTTCCCCTAGCTAGCATGACTTTTTCGCTTTAGGATCCTGTATTGATGTTACACAATTTAATCCTATATTTAAAAAATTAGATGTTACGAGCATCCTTCTAATGAATAAATTAATTTGTTAGAAAAATAAAAATATCATTACTCGAAGAAATAAATGAAGCTCGTCTGGGGAAGGGGAAGGGAGAAAGATTGAATCTGAAAAAAAAAAAGAAAAAAATTAATAAAAAGTATAAAAAGGCGAGTAACGTTTTACACATGGGATGCTATATCAGGAAATATCATACATAATCATATATGTGATTATTATTTTATACAACGGAATAATTTGTTCCAGATATTTTAATGCTAAAGTGATTAATCAAAACGTATATATATATATATATATTGAATATTAAGTTAAAATCCGCGATTCGGTCCATATATTTTTTTCTTCTCTTCTGTGGAAAGTGCTTCTTCTAGAAAATGTCAGTTTTCTCGCATATAGCAGGCGGTTATTGATTAATCGAGTTGTTGACTCCATGCTTGCAGCGAGCTTCATTGGCGAGTCTTCCGATTGAATGAGCAGGACGCGTAGGTAGTCCGGGGTGTATACTTAGGGAAGGGACACAGGTGTCTCTTTTGAAGCACACTTCCTCCTTTATATAATATGATTACGAGGTAAAACTAAGTTTAAAGTACTGTCGATCGTGTCTTTGTGTTGCGTGAATTTCATCATTGATGACTTTCATTGCTTGTTCAGTTTTCCAAGAAAGACACGAATTGAGTGAGTTTGTACAGCTGATCCTCAGTAAGACACACCTCATTTACGAGGTTACTTTCTTCTTTTTGAATCTTACAAGGTTGCACCATCGTTCCATCTACGTTCCAACCCCTTTCAATTGCTACACGACGCGCTTCCTCTAATGTTAAGCCTGTCATTGACGCAAATACGGTTAAACTTAATGAAGAATAAGCCTTTGATATTAAGGTGATTGCCCTTTCTCGAACATTATCTGAAAAAACAAGCAATAATTGATGCAAGCATCGAAATTATTCCTTTTTTTTTTTTTTATAAGATTTCATAGGTATAGTTTTCTTCTTAAAAAAATTAAAATAAAGAATTTTTAAAAATTTTTTCTGAAAAAATAAATAACTTTCAGATAAATATACAAAAAAATATTTTGAATAATTTAGAATAGATATTCTTAATTTAGAATATATACCTTTCAAGGCAGCCATAATATCAGAAACATCTTCACTCCATTCTGCATTGAGGGCGACATGAACTGCAGGCCAGTCTCTTTGCCACATACGCTGTCCTACCATCCATATTTGACCAAGTTCTGCATTTCCGCTTTTCAGATCCGTTGGTATCCGCTTCCACAAGTATTTGGCATTGCATCTGCGACGGCGATTTTTCGATCAAACAAAGACAGATCGAAACCTCTCTCGTTCAGGTCTTATAAGGAATGAATTTATGTTGTTGAGGTATTGTTAATAGTAAAAAGCCAAGTAAAAAGCAAATTGTTACAAGCTCTGTTAAAAGTAAAAATAAAGACTAAGTTTCTTCGGAAAAATTCCATAAACGTTGAAACATAAAATACAACAAATAATAAATTAATACCAAAAAAGATAAATCAATTCGTAATATTAAATATAAATTAAGTTCAATAAATTAGTTAAATGAATTAGTTAACTGAAAAAAAAAAATAAATTAAAAATTCAATAAATTAATAAATTGCATATAATCACTTTTACATAATTTTTTTATGTACATTAAAAAGCATTGCGTCGCTTGACCAATGTACACATTATTCATAAAACTGATCAAATATTTATAAAATAATTTTTAATAAAATATTAATACATAAAAAATAATACACAATATAAAGAAAATTTATCATACATTGATTATTATTTTTAAAAAGACCATCATTAAATACAAATAAAAATATACATATAAATACATATAAATAATATTAGCAGTCATATTTACACAAAACATGATTAAATTTTTGTTTCAATTATTACTTGATATCATTAAAAAGAAAAGGTTATACATATTTCGCAAGTATGGATATATTGTATATAGATTTATAAATGGCGTCAGTATAATATATAAACAATCATTTTGTTATATTAATACGTAAATTTAAAATGTTTTATATTTATACAATAATATATATCTTTCAATCAGAAATATTATTTTATTCTTGATCTAATTAAAATAATGAAAAATATAATGGAAAAAACAGAAATTATGTACTCACAGATCGTTTTGATAAAGATATACAGCTAATAATTGAGCATAAGTTTGTGGTGATGCCACTCCACCAGGCGCCTATAAAAAAAATATATTCAATAAATATATAAAAATAATATATAGAAAATATAATATATAAATATTTGAGAGAAATATTCAACAAAATAATATATAAATGTATAATAGTCGGCATAACCTATATTGAAATCGTTCATATGACGACTTACCTCTAATTCAGCTTTTTCTAATTCATGAAGAAATTTATTCACTTCACTTAGCACCATGTTGAAAATTCGTTATTTCCACAATGAAAAAAACGATATTGAAACAATTGTATTAAAAATACGCGGCGGCATTGAAATAATTAACGTCAAACAAGAGATCTAAACAGCTGAAGACTAAACACATTACATTTGCACAATTCCTGTATAACTGCGATGTAGGTGGCAGCACTTTGCAAGCAACACTTTTAAAATTGTATTAACCATTTATTTAAAATTAATTTCATTCTAAACAAATATATATTTTATGGAATTAAAATAATTATATTAAATCACTTTCATTTTGAAATTACTAAAAGAAATAATCCTATTATGAAATATATATAAATTTATAAAATAAAAAATTATTTTTAAATCTTATTCAAAAATTAAAAATCACGTGATAAGATTTTTCAATAAATATATTGATTTGATATATTTACTGTACATTACACTGTAAATTAAAATCTCGTATAATTATTATTTAATTATGATAATAATAATTATATTTATATCATTTGTACAGTATAGTAGCAAATATAAATATCTATTGCAGCATAATTAAAAAACATAGTTAAAAGTTAGAAAACTTTTATATTATACAAAATTCTTATTTAAAATTCACTTCAAATTTAAATTATAATAGATTATAATTATTCGATATTTTATTTATGAATTCATTAAAATTTCTATTGCACCGTAACGAGGTGAATAGATACTCTATAATAGTAGTGATTTATGGTCCGTTACTGATATAATATTTCTGTTGTCACGACTGTCATCGCACTCATGTTAGTGAATGTATACATGTAAATATCCATTGAATAAAATTTTCACATTATTAAAAAAAATGCAAGCAATAATGATTTGTTATTATTGATGTAATCGCTTTTATATTTTAGCACGACCGGCAAAGTGACATAAGCCTAATATGGCTACCGTTAAAGTAACCGAGCAGAAAGTTATTCTGTGCGGAGAATACGGTGTTGGAAAGACTTCTATATTTAGACGTTTTGCGAACAATACTTTTATAGCAAGCAACGATCGAAAATCGACATTGGGTCTCGATAATATCGATAAAGAATATGTAGTTGAAGACAGACGAATACGAGTAATATGTTCATATATACGTATATACATATATATATATATATATATATATCTATATATATTTACAATTCTTGAAACCGAAAATAAATACGATTTAATCTCATTTTTCCATAATATGTATTTTTATAAATAAGTCATATGGTACCTAGAAGATTGATGTACATTAAAACTTATATTTATTTTAAATATGTAATGTATTCATATTTAAGTTTATTAATTAAATATCTTATTTTATCATATGTTTCAGTTGCAATTATGGGATACAGGTGGTATGGAAAGAGTTGCATCAGTAACATCAAGCTATTATAAATTTGCAGAAGCTGCTATATTAGTTTTTGCATTAGATAATTCAACATCATTTCATCTTTTATCTCAACATTTGCTTGATATTGTTACATATGCTGAAAATGCAAAGATATTTCTCTGTGGAAATAAAAGTGATTTAGAAAGCTCATCTCCACAAGTAACAGATGCAGAAATGGAACAGTTTTGGTGAGTTTAATCACAATAAAAATTGTGTTAATATAATATATATAATCTAATGTACAATGTAATATACACATATGTAATAAAAGAAAATAATGTATATAATATAAATAATATATTATATACATATCATATATATATATATATATATATATATTATCATTAATATATTCATTATAGTGAACAATGCCATAATTTAATTTCTGGTATATATAAAACATCCTGTAAGACTGGAGAAGGAATACATGAAATGTTTGAAGATATAGCACAACATTTAGTAGAAGCTAACAGATCGCGCATGGAATTGCATGAAATGGACAAAGATAGGTTTAAAATTTCATACATTGATGAAGCTGCTGATCCATCATGTTTATGCTAAATAATGAATATTGGCAAATATATGCTCCTGATGCAACATTTTTATAATAACTTAACACATTGCAATATTTTATTGCAGAGTGTAAAATATCTTTTTGTATCAAGTAATGATAATAGTAAGCTTTTCTATATAGAAAAGCACCATTAAATAAAAAATGGGAAAAAAGGGGGAATATCAATAAAATTTATATACAAATGAAGTTATTTTAAAAATCACAAAATAAAAAATTTTAAATAAACATTTATTACACATTCATAAGTTTTACTTAATTAGTTTTGTTTAACTTATTTATATGATTTATATATTTAATTCATACTATCTACATATTAGATAGTTGAAAGTATGTAATAAAATAGTCACTAATGTTGAGTCCATTTAATAGATTTCAAATCAATTCCCTCTTCGACCATTTCCCATAATGGACTGTGAAAAATAAGCAATTTAAATATATATTACTACTTGTATATTATAATTAATTATTTAAGACTATATAATCTTAATTATAAAAAACGTCCAATAAATTTATCCGTTTCTCATGATATCGCGCTTTTCATATTCATAAAATTAGAATAATACATATGTGATTTTCGTACCAAATAAATATATTATATATAATTAAATAAGATCTTATTTACCTACCTCATTTCTCTAAGTTTTTTAACATGTCGAATCGTATTTTCTGCTGTATAATCAATCTCTTCGATTGTTGTAAAACGACCAATACCGAATCTATATAAATAATAAAAATAATTAGAAAATAATTATTTTGCTTCAATATCATACCATAATTTACCTAATACTGGAATGTGCCAAATCTTCTGATGTTCCAATTGCTCTTAAAACATAACTAGGTTCTAAACTTGCGCTAGTACACGCGGAACCACTACTCAAAGCAATATTTTTCAATCCCATTAATAGAGATTCTCCTTCTATGTATGCAAAAGATAAATTCACACATCCAGGATACCAAGCTTTTTTATCTCCATTACGTATAACATGCGATAAATTTGACATTATTTTCTCGATTAATCGGTTTGAAAGCATTGTGATATATTTGTGATCATACTGGGAGAAAAAAATAAAATTAATATGTAATAATAAAAATATATATATTTATAATTAATATTACCTCCATTTCTGTTTGTGCTATATGACAAGCTGCTCCTAGTCCTACTGCTAAAGGTGTTGGAACAGTGCCACTTCTCATACCTCTTTCTTGACCACCACCACTTTGAATTGCTTCTATACGTACTCTTGGTCTTCTTCTTACATATAAAGCTCCAATTCCTAAAAATTCCATTATATTCTTTAACATAAGAATATTCCAATAATTTAAAAAATACAACAAAAATATATTTTAAATATACCTTTTGGACCATATAATTTATGGCCACTGATAGATAGCAAATCAATATTCATTTTATTAACATCAATTGGAATTTTACCTATTGCTTGAGCTGCATCTGTGTGGAAAAACACTTTTTTTTTTCTATAAATTAATAGATAAATTATAAAATTAATAAAATTTATGATCGTATTAAATCTGAATTCATAATATATATTTTTCCTTACCTACAAATAGCACCAATCTCTGTAATTGGTTGCTGTACACCAATCTCATTGTTTACCATCATCACAGAAACTAAGGAGGTAGTTGGTTTTATTGCATATTCTAATTCGTTAAGATTAATGAGACCATTTTCATTTACTGGAATATAAGTTACATCAAATCCTTCTGCTTGCAAAGCTCTACAAGAATCTAATACGCATTTGTGCTCCTATATTAATAAAATTATATATAAAAATAAATTCGTAACAATATATTTATTAATATAATATTATATATTATATATAATCCAATATTATTAACATACTATCTGAGTCGTCACAATATGATTTTTTTTTTCTTTGTAGAACCTTGCAACACCTTTAATGGCTATATTATTAGATTCTGTGGCTCCAGATGTAAATATAATTTCCTTGGTATCTGCTTCTATTATATTTGCTATTTGCTTTTAAAAATGAAATATTTGATTATCATTTTGTTACATATTATTTTCAATGAATGTAATTTAATTAAATTTAAATTATATATGATATTAACTTTACGTGCAAGTTCAATAGCTGCTTCTGATTCCCATCCATACACATGAGTTCTAGAATGTGGATTTCCAAAATATGTTGTAAAATATGGCATCATTTTATCTAGTACTCTTGGATCCTACAGAAAGATTAAAAATATTTAAATTTCAATGTCAATAATTATATTATAATTTATCAGATCTATTTACTATAGGTGTAGTTGCTTGAGCATCCAAATAAAGTGGCTTGCCTTCTGCAGATCTGCTTTTATATTCATCTGAGAAAATAGCTGAAATAAAAACGTAATGCATTAGAATTAATAAAAAATATAATTAATATACTATAACATATAAACACGTAAGTATATATATAATTGTATAAAATAATATTCTTACATTCATTCTCTATTTCTGATAAATCCTGGTTAAAATAAACTACACAACATTTCTTGACACGATGTAAAGAATATAATAAATTTCTTGATGGTCGAAACATAATTATTCTTATAATAACACAAGTTTATTTCATTTGTCACGATATAACATGTTCTAACCTTAGATAACGCAATTGTTACAATTTTGTTTCAAATATTACCTGTATGAATATAGATATTATATAAAAATTATATTTGTCGTTCACAAATACTTGCTTAATTAATGTCTTTTGATAAACTTTATAATTTATTACTTACGAATATTACGTTGAGAAATGTACATTTATTCCCAAGCGAGTACTACATAAAATGATGCAATATATGTGTCTATATTTTCTATACATGTAGATACAATATATCTTTTTATTATTTAAAATAAAATTATATATATTATATACACATATAATATTTATAGAAAAGGATAAACGAATGAGAACAAATATTAAAAAAACATTAGTTTATTAAGTACAATAAATGTAAAAAATAATCGCATTGATTTGAATATTTCTATAATTAAAAACAAAAATAATAATTTAATTTGCACATGTATAAGTATTGCGCAAGTAATAAATGTAAGAATAAAAGTCACATTTAAATATATTTTAGGAGATAGACAATATAATATGAAGAGACAGAAATAATAATAATCCTGAAATACTGATTAATGTAGCGAAACTATTGACGATCTTTTGATAAATTTAATGAATCGCCAATATCACCACTTTGTGACTGTTGTTGCTTTTTATGAATTGTAGTCATGTCCAACATTCCACTAAATTCAGATTTAGAAATTGAGAGATCTTCTGTTCCTTGATACTCATTCGATCGATTGAGCTTTACGTTATCATTTTGTACGTCCATTTTTTTACGATCAGTCGAGTAATCTTCCGGATTTACAGAAAAATTTCTGCAAGATTCCGAAGATCCAGAACTTACTTTAAATGGCGATTGAATAGGATCAACTATACTGAAATCGTTTGATTTACGTTCGTTCGATTCAATATCTCTTGCAGGAGAAATTTTTCCGATTGGACCAAATAAATTTGCAATATTACGCATATATGCAGACGGCGATGGCGATGATGTTCTCGCAAAATCTGGAATAGGAAATCCAGAGAGTTTTGCTAAATCTGCTGTGGAAAAATTAGCTAATTTTGATAGATCTGAAAACTTAGAAATTTGTTGCGTTATATCAGCTAAAGGGAAATCGGATGTTGTGGATGATCGCGTTTTATTGATACTTGTATCAGTTCCAAGAGGATTGGATATTTTCGAGAAATCAGTAGGTGCAAAATCGTAATCACATTTAGCATTTTTTACAGAAACTGTGAGTTCTCCAGATTGAAAACTGGGCATTACTTCTGATGATGATATATGTTGTTTAGACGAAGCATTTCCATCCTTTAATTGCGTAATAGATGCGGAATCCGTAGTTATAATGTCCTTTTTAATATTATCTCTAGAAGTAGATGGTTGCATCACAAAAGATTTTGATGTAGGTGTAATTATAGCTCCATCAGGTTTAAAGTTCACAGGTGTTAGGAAGACAGCTGCATTATTAGGTGCAAGACCAACCCCTGGTGGAACTGAAGGGACAAGCGATTCTGAAACTGGTACCAGAGGAAATTTCATAGTCAGAAATTCCGGTGAAGTTCCATCTTCAGAACCAGGACAAATCATTTCTCTAATTATATCCCAGTACGAACCGTTCGATCTATTACGACCTGGTAACTTGGATGCTAAAGAACACTAAAAATATTAAAATATTATTGAGATATTATTAATATTATTAATATTATTTTTATCTCATTTTTTTATAAACTTACCCTTAAACGTTCAAGATAAGTCGTATTATTGTTAAAATTGGCAGTAAAATCAATACCTCCCTCACTTTTATAATACTCTATGCATCTTCTCTAAAAGCAAAATATGAGAAATAATATAAAAATATATTAAAGAGATTTTGCATTGCACAAATTATTAATTATATAGAATAATGGATTTACAATTTCTTCTAATGTATCTTGAGAAAGAAAGTGCTCTTGAGATAATGTGTAACTCAAAAGCATTGGTCTTGGATATTCATGAGGCCGATTTTCGGGAGGTGGTAGGGACCAAAAAACATTAAAATTTGATTCATAACAACTACCATCTGTATTATAAGGTGCTGAAAATAATATTTTCTTTGAATTCAATTACAAAATTCTATATGATAAATCCCATTTTATATATTATATATATATATATAAAAAAAACATACAGCATATTAAACCCACACATGGTGTGTAACCATTATCGCTAGGACCTTTCATCTTAATTTGATAATCTAATTGTGAATCAACATCCCTAAGAGAAGGAGAAGCATGAGATCTGGGATGAGAATGATACCATCCAACTAAAGTCACATGTTTCCATTCCATTGCTCTTGCAATTTCAGTTTCAACTGCAGCTGCAGCTGATTTATCTTTGCCAGAATAACGACATGGGAAAGCAGTTGTTATAGATAAATCTATTGTTTAAAAAAAAAAATAATAATTTTTAATAATAAAAATTTTATAATCAATTCTATATCGAACATTATAGAAACATATACTACTACTTACTGTGTGAATTAATATCCCAGTGACCACCTAAATAGCCACAAACTTCTTTATCTGTTAAATGACAATGTAAATCTACCAATAATGCTGCAGTAGTTGTTATAGTAACTAAAAATGGTTGTATTTTTCCAAGTGTACTGAAAGATGTAAGCTCCACCATTGTGCTCATATCCCTGAAAAATATATAATAATAATAAGTAGTAATAGTAATAATAAGTAATAATAATAATAAATAGTAATCATAATAGTAAGCAATTTTCTTGTATTAATCTCTTACATGGCATGGCTTCTTATTCCAAGATTAGCATGCTTTACTGGAACTCTCACTACTTGTATTGGAGGACTTGTTTGAATCTTTTCAGGACTTTCCTCCATAGGTTCTATAATTGTTGCTGTTTCCATTTCTTTCTCTTTATTTTTCAAAAAGTAAAATAGCATCAGGCCATGATTATTGACTATAAACTGCACTACATTGCAGACTTATATATATCACACATAGATAAAAATTAATCAAATAATGAAAGAAATCTTTTAAATAGTAATACATTATTGTTATTATATTACATACTATTATTGAAAACCTAACCAAGATTTGAATTTATTGTTATTATTGATAAAAAGATAACACTATAGTTATAATTCGGATATATAACTAGTTCGAAAAGTAAATCTAGGTTATTAATAGAGACATATATCGTATCAATGTTGGTATTACAATGAATTTCAAATCAATGTCTAATTTTATAGTTTGATTGTAATTTATATAATTATATAAACGAATAAAAAACATTAATAATTAATTTTCAGATTTTTTTCAATTTTCATTCTTTATATAATAAGATAAAACGAATTTATATAAAAGGAAAATTTACTATTTATTAATTATTATTACATAATTATTTAATAAATTTATAATAAATTTATGGATTATAAAGTTTAATAGAAAAAAAATATATTTACAATGTACAATTATATGATACTTTGGTACATATAATAGTGAAGTTTGTGAAGAATATAAAAAACATATTACAAAAGATGAAATTACGCGTTTTTCTATTAATAAATAAGTGAGCAATAATAATAATAATAAGGCACCTCTTAATTCCTAATGAGTATTTTACCTACAACTTGAGGATATTACAAAATTGTTTATGTTATACACATTTATTGTATAAATATAGTTAAAAATAGAGTTATTCGTTGTATTATAAAATGAAGTTATTAAATATTAAGTAAAAAAATATTAATATTGCGTGTAAAAATTATAATTGATTTATGTTTTGATATTTTGATCTCTACAGTACTAATGATTTACTACTTTAAAAATATTATTTTTGTGCATATTATAAAAATTTCATATTGGCACAAAGTTATATTGCATCCACTCAAATGGTCTACATTCTCTGGTCCGGTTCTTGACAATAATCATAAATAGGTATCTCTGGTGGTTCTTCCATCATGAGTTTGGGAGCACAACTTCTTGTTGCAGCTACTACACATAATGTTACAGCCGAAGCAGCAGCTACGTGCCAAGAAAATATCAATGCAATACCTTCTGGTAACATTGGCATTGTATGATATACCCTTACTACATGTGCTATCCAACCACCGTGAAGTAAGGTTGTACAAGCTCTTAATAGTTTCAATTCGGGCCATACAAGTTCTAATGTAATAGCCAAAGATGTTGTCCATACTATGAGGGCTAAAATTTTATCAACTAATGCATTGTTTCCAACACTTCCCAATAAGAATAAAAATCCTTCTATGAAAAAACTTTGAGCAAGCGCCAATTTAACTAATCCTTCGCTAACATTATGAGGAAAATAAAAGTTTAAAACATCGACTAGACCGGAAAATGCAAAGAATAAATAGATTGTCGCAAGTACAACTTTTGGTGAAACAGTTCCAACTTGTTGCAGACCACCGGTTAACGTACCAGCTAATCCTACAGCGGTTGCTATTAGCTTCAAACTTCCTTCTATAGGATGTCTATTTATAAGTCTTTCACATTTTTCTATGAATCTTAATCCCTTCGTCGCGTGTGGATCATCTCTTGGTCTCAAAGATACCCAATACTTAGCATATTCATAACACCATTTTAGGCCAAAGGCATAAAATATAAAACCAGTAAGAATACAAGGCAAATAGCTATCCATGAGATATATATAAAATTGACTTTCCGTTTTTTAGATAGTAATCCGTAAATTACATAAAATTCGTAAGGATCCTGAAAAAATAAAAAGTGTATATTAATGAATTAGAAAAGTTTGTCATTTAAACATTTTTCGTCTCTATAATATATTAACTCTTAAATAAATAATTTGAAAAGAAAAATAATAAACATATATTTCGACATTAATAATAACTTCTATTTCTAATTACTTACTTTATTTCTATTTAATTATTCTATATATTTCTATAATTCACTGTATGCTGTACTTTGAATATTTTTTAGAATAGATAATTTACATATACCGATATATTTTGGACATGAATTATATATAATGTACAAAATGGATTTGCAAATCGTTCACCGACTCATGAAACAAGGTTATAAGAAAGAAGAGCAAGTATAGATAAGGAAAGTAAATAACGAGAGAAGGACAGACATATAAAATAATAAAATAACTGAACGTTAGCGCCATCTCTTGAATACTAACGACATTTTTCCACATGTTTACTCAACAGATGGCACTGATACTTAATTCTACTTTGTTCTACTTTACCCTGCCTAGAAATGTTTTCAGAACACTCGAGAGATGGCGTTAAGAGTTAATTTTGATTCTATATCTATCTTTCTTTTTTTATTTGCTCTCCTTATCTACATGTGTTTCGTTTGCGGCACTCTGGAGATGGCGCTGATTCCATAATTTTTAATCTATCTCTATCCTTCTCCCACTCATTTGCTCTTTTTCTCCATACTTTCCAAAATTTCTTAATAAGATTGGCTCGACATCTTGATTAAAAATCTTAACATTTAAATCTATTTCTTTCTATATTGATGTCACATTACATATTTCTTATATATATATATTTAACATTACTTTTTAATGAAATTGCAATTATTCTGTAACATCCTACTCATCGATCTTCCAAATTTTACAAAAATCTTTATTTTGTAGAAATTTTCAAAATATTCCGCTGTATCTGCGATGCGCGTTAAAATTAATAACAAGTATCAGAGCAATTTTTCAAGCAAATTTGTCTCGTAAGTCTCTCCCTTTCTCTCTCTCTCGATCGATCGATCGATACACGATTGCAGAGAATATCGATACGCTTTTCGAAATTCAAAGCCCGTTTGCTGATGGTATTGCCATGACTTGGGAACGGGCTTTCATGTACGTTTCAATTATCGTTATGTAAATTGACTCAGTTTTGTGATGTGTGTTCTGCATAGGATGAGCATGAACGCGTCGAAGCCTTCAGGGACTATTGATGCGTGTGCAGGAGATTCCAATCGGATAATATCAAGATTTCTCGATTTTCATATTTTTTTTTTATTATAGAGAAATAAAAGAGAAAAGAGGGGGTCGTAGGGTAAACGTGTGGAACGTGTGGAAAAAAAAAAAAGAGAAAAGAATTCACAAGATGTAATTGAACGTAAAGATAAAAATCAACGCGAATCAAAATGTTATTAACGAGCAATTTCGGGCGGATATACGCGCGCACGAAATACACAGCCTATTTCGGGAAATTTCTCGAAAAGGATAAATCCAAGGCGGATTATCGCAAGTGGTCGTGTCGCATCTGTCGTATACAACGCGGTTATTATTCCATTTCTATACGCGTCTTGCTGTTTCTCCCTATTCCTATCGCCTATAGGATCATGCTCTATCGATCTCCAAACCTCGCCGTGTAATCTCGCAATCGGATTATCTGCTGGAACTGTGAACGAAATCGAATCGCCGGATGCATCACCGGATGGATAAATACGTCCGAGTTGGCCCCATGAAATACATCTCTTTCTTAATACGAAACGAGCGAAACGAGGTAACAAGGAAGCGGAGGGAAGGGGACGATGCGGATAGAGAGAGAGAGGGAGAGAGAGAGAGAGAGAGAGAGAGAACGATCAACATTCCTCTTAACCGTATCGACGATATCTTTAACGAGACAGTGTCTGATTTCAAAGGGGATAGTCCCATCTTGATCCTTGCCTGAAAGCCGGCAGACTTGTCGCGCTATAAGAAGCGCATGGAAGATAGCGAACAACACGTTTTTTCCATTTTCATTTGTCGGAGCGGTAAAAAAAAAGGGGGGGGGGCGGAGGAGAAGAGGGAGGTGGAGCGGGAGGCGAGGCGAGGGTGGGAGCATTGGGGGTGCAATTCATATTTGTCCGTAGGCAGCAGCGGAATTGCACCTTTAATCAAGATTTCTACCAATTTGCGAGCGCCGACGGCGCGAAGACAAAGCCTATTGTTGCCGTAACTGGTTGGGGCTTCAAGTGTTCCAACGCAACGGTGAGAGCCCGATGCGCGTATATACCGGGTGTACCAGATACCAGACGGGACCAGAGAAAATCGTACGATCGATCGATCGGAACAGATATCATCGCGGAGGAGAAAGGGAGCGTTGTTTGACATTACCGATCAATTTTACGTCTTACATTTTCTACTAGAATCGTGTCGAACGAATCCTCTCTTTGCGCCCGTAGATTTGTTGTAGGGTGCGCGATCGATCGATCGATCGATCGATCACTTGTGAAAAGAAAATATTTAAAGAGTCGAGGAATCGATACGATACGATCCAAGAGGTTCCAAGAGGAAAGAACGCAGGGCAAACGATATATCTAAATAATACGTAAATAATCCTACGTTTAAACTGATGATGGCTATTTCAACGATCGAATCGAATCAGATTCCCGTTTCGATTCCCGGAATCGTTGACCAATCGAAATATAGCATATATATATAGGAGAAGAACACAACACCCGTTATCTCCAGAACATACACGCGCCTTCGCCGGTCTCTGTTGGGCCGGGAATCGTGAAGAGAGATTCTGGAGCGGAGGCTGACGCTCAGGGACTGCCAAGCTAGTCGCTTCGCATCCCAGAAGTCCCTACCCCACCATTTGCTTCCGGCTAAGCCCGTTGCCACCGCGTCCCAACCAACTTGAAGCCACTCGTACTTCTGTTTGTGTTTGCTAATTGTGAATTGTCTACTTCTTGCCGGTGGCCCGCCTCTATACGCCACGCGGATAGACCAAGAGCGACGAGGATAAAGAAGGCGGAAGGTAGAAAAGAACGGCAGAGGGGAGACGGGGGCGGTTCTTGAATCGGAGTAAAAGAGAGAGAGAGAGAAAGAGAGAGAGTCTCATAGACGAAAGCAAGACGAAAGCGACGAGGCAAGCTGCGAGCATATACGGAGCGTATCGTCTACGGAATGCTCAGACTGAGGAAAAACCATCCCTCCTTCAATCCCCGTAGGCAACGTAGCCCGGTTCACTGCTATCCCTCCATTCCTCACACCCACCGGCGACGACCACTCCTCGTTCCTCAACCCTCCATATACCCCCCTCCCCCTCCCCACCCCTCACTCCTCCCTCCGCCCCCCTCCGGATACTCGAGTTTACCTCACTAGTCGCTGCTTGCACGAGCACTACCCACCAAGAGGCACCCGGGAGCAAGAGGGTACCAATTTTTAGTCATCCTCTATGTCCCTTTACACTCCCCTCGTCACGCTACACTCCTCTCCCCTCCCTTGTTTCTTCTTTACCGAGAAGCAAGATGTTCACACGATGTTCGAATCGAACAACCGTTCCATCCGTTTCGATCGATTCGGGGAACAGAATCGTCGTCGTCGTCGTCGTCGTCGTCCTCGTCTTATTCTCTCCGAAAGAGTTTATGTATTTTTTATTTATTTATTTATTTACTTCTTTCTTTTTTTTTTTTTTTTTGACCAAAGAAGAAAGCTTTACCGGACGAGGCAAAGCCTCCCCTTTCCCTTCGACGGGCGATAATGAATCCGTCGTCTCCTCCCGCAGTCCCCACGGCTATATCGCCCCGCCGTGAAATAAAACGAAATCGTGGGCGCATTGTAAGGAAAATGTGTTGGCAGCACCCTCGGTCGGATGCTGCCGAGCTACTCGGTCGAAATATACTCCGTCTCTCCAGAGACGAGGGACATATTGTTTGGTTCAGTAATTCCTCGCGTTATTTCCCGTGTTTGCTTTTTATCATTGTAAACTGATATATTGTCCGGGGTAACTCCCCCTCGAAGTTGCCGCGGACGGACGATTCCTCCCTGGAAATGGGGAGGGGAGGGGAGGGGGGGAGAAAAGGAAACGAAACGTGGTGAAACGTGGACACTCTGGATCGCCAATCGCGGCGAGTTTAACTTCCGTGGACCGTGCGGAAACGAGATTACTCGCCGACACTCCTGCTCCAGCTTCATTCGACCGAGACGCAAATATAACGAGGAAACGTAACGCTGCACCAACGTGATAACGGCGATGGCAAACAATAAAAGTACGACGGTGCAAATGCGACGGACGAGAGAATTGAAATTGTGATCGCGATTCGGGAAGATCGCGACGGTTTATTGCCGAACCACCGTTTCTCCGACCATTTTTCACTCCCTTTCGCGGATTTTTTCACCCACTGTATTTCCACCGCATCGCATACACGCGCACACGCGTAGCACAGGAGTATCATCGACCGATCTCTCTCGACGAGAATGGAAAACTACTAGCGTCGATATCGGGAATATAAATTTCCCTTTGTTTCTCGAGTGGTCGATCGCGTATGACACTGCATGCACGGCCACGCTCGTACGTACGACACGCCACGTGTGCCACCGCCAAACTCGTCGCCAACCAAACAATGAATTAAGCGTATTTATATATCCCTCGCGCGTAAAACCTCACTTCGATCTAAGTTCTTCGTAAATAACCCCGTTGTGATCCCTTCGTCGAGTTAATACTCTCCCCCCTCTTTTCCAAACCTTTATTAACGTCATTTTCGGATACCATGCTCCGTCAAATAATAATTACCGATAATTAAAAAATTATTTCCTCCCTTCGCCATCTGCGTTTAAAATTCATAGTATTTGATATGTAGCAAAAAAGAAAAGAAAAGAGAGAGAGAGAGAGAGAGAGAGAGAAAGAAAACATTGCCTGTTGGATAATAAAGATATACGAGGAAAATACTTTTCCATTTTTGCCGTCCCTTTTTTCTTTCTTTCTTTCTTTCTTTTTTTTTTTTTTTTTTTTTTTTTCCCACCCTCCTCTCTCTATTCCAGCGGCGAGTTTCATAATCCGTTAATCACGATGGATGTGGAAGAGAGGGTAGGAAACAGGCGCGTAATCTAAGAAAAGGCGTCGGAGCATTGGCGTCGGTAGAAAGTGGTTGTAAGTGAATGAAAGTGGATGCAAAGGTGGAGGTGTGGTTGCTACGAGGTCGTCTGCCTAGCAAAGCTGGCATGATCCGCCACAGAAGACACAGAGGTTTGTCTGTCTTTATCAGCCAGCCCAGGTAAAGCCCTCGAAGCGAGCTGTGCGTCTCTACTCCCTATCGCCACCCCTCGCTGGAAAAGCCCGGAGGGTGACGGACGCCCACGATTGGCGTGGCTTCCTCGAACGAGGGAGGACATCGCGCACCCCTATTGGCTCCTCACGAATCCATACTCGGTATTCATTCGCTGCCTCATTCGTCGACCCCTCGATCCAAGCCTCTCTCTCTCTCTCTCTCTCTCTCTCTCTCTTCCATATCTCCCTCTATCTCTCCCTCTTCTCCTCCGAGCCTGGTCGGTGTGGAGGCTCGATGCAACTCACCCTCACCGCACCGTCGCAGGAATCTTTTCAATGCATTTCACCGCCAGCTTTCACCTTTCCCCGGATATTTCTAAGCAAATATTTTTTTAATAAGCACGCCCGCCCCGCGTACACTTAACGCGTCCCGATATACGGATCTTGTCGGGGTGGGGGTGGCTTTTTCCCCCTCCCTCCTCCCGCGGAAAAAATTAAAAATTCCATTCTCCCGACAAAAAAAGACAAAAAAAAAACACGAACTTCCTCGGAATATTCGAGTATTCGACGAGGCGAAGAGAAGCGAAAGAAGCAAAATAGCGAAGCTTCTCCTCTCCCTCCCTTCCCCCGTCATCATCCCTTATCACCGAGGCGAGATCATAGAGGGATCGCGTAATCGGGCCATTAACACCGAGGGATCTCCCATTTCCTCGACCGCGATTCCTCGTCCCTTCGAAACGATGGATCGTAATCCCTCTCCCTCTCTTCCCCCCCGCCCTCCCCCGGGCAAGGTACGAAGGAACAGAGAGAGAGAGAGAGAGAGCGGGGGAGGGGGGAGAGAGGGGATCGATGAGGAGCAGAGTGTCGAAGGAAGCTTCGTGGTCGTTCCGCCTGCACTTTTAACGTCGTCGCGCTTCGTGTCGCCTCCTCCGTCCCAATTGAATGAGAAGAAGACGAAGAAGAAAAGGGGAGGGCTGGGGGAATGGGGGGGAGGAAGAGATAGAGAGAGAGGGGGGAGGGGAGGGGGAGGGGGAGGGGGAGAAAAAAAGGGAAAATGAAAAAAAAAAGATTGGGGGGAGAGGAAAAGGTAGCCGGAGAGGAAAAGACGAACGACAGCCGGGGAACAGAGGTGGAGCGACAGGGATGGAGCATTCCTTGGGGTGTTGCAGCCTATGATCGCGGCAACGGGATGGGCGTGTTTTTAGGTTGCTCTTTGCCCCGCCCCTGGCACCGCCCCATTGGTGGTTGCTGCTACCTTCGACTCCGTGACCTCCCCTTCACCCTTCTGTCTGCAGCTGAAACCTTGGTTGGGTTTCGCCAGCAGCCACCGCACACACGTCAGCAGCGGCAAACTCGGCGGCTCCAACGGATCGTTCGCGATCACCGTCGATCATCGTCGCCAGGGATCAACCCCGATCAACCGCATAATTTCCGCCAGGGAAGCGGAAAGGAAGCCCCGTGTGATTCCTCGTCGTGTGATTATCATTCGTCGCTATGAGATTATCCGGGCGGATGGCGAGGCCGACGTCCGGTCGCATCCGAACGCGCGAGCCTTTTTAATCCGTGCCGTCGTTCACAGTGCCGTTTCTTCGTCGGGACTGAAGCTTCGCCAAGATGCGCGCGTTATAGAAGATAGTGGTTTCGAGCAGCTTCGAGGAGGAACGACGATTCAAAAAAAAAAAAAAAAAAAAAAAACCGAGTTTGGAAACCGAGAATAGAATTAGATTCGGGTCGAAATGGATGATTACGTTTCGGGCTGATTATCCCAGCCAGTTTGAAACTTCCAATGATAAAGAATTCAACTTGTTACTCGTTCTCTGGATAAATCGTTGTTGTTGTATGCCGTGAGATATACAATTTCGGAGAGAGACGTCTGGACGTGTGTCGACGCGATGAATCCATCGGGGGCACGAAGGAAAGTATCAATCGGTTGAGATTAGTCGACACACGATCGTGACAATCGTGACAACCGTTCGACGATGGATCACGATCGAGAATAGAAACGGAATCGAACGATCGTGACGACTCTCGATAATGTCGACGACCAATTCGAGACACTTTCTGCTGCTAGATACCGACCTGTCGATGGCCGTCGCGTATCATCGTGAGCATCCATGCCTGTTCGAATTGGTGACCCAAAAGAAATTGTTCCTGGAATGCCGCGTTAGACCAACGAACTGCAAGATCAAGTAGAATCGAAATTGATGCCGCAACTTCGTCAGGAGGTTTGAACTGTGGAGGCTTTTTTTCGAGTCCGGAGCTCGGTGAAAGTGTTCAGGATTATCTGAGAGGAGCGAATCGTGTTCAGATCACGGAGCCAGGAAGCTCAATTTTCACGTATTCTGTAAGTACACCACGATTTATTTTTTATTGTTGCAAAATGTGTTCGAAACACGGGTATCACCACAATCAATGAGATATTCCCCATATTTCGTCGTCGTCGTCTTCGAAATTGAGGAGAATCGGGAATCGCGTTCGGATTTTACGTATGAGTTACGAATTACAAGATTAATAATAAATGGAAGGGTGGATTACTCGGAATCGAATGACTCGGCGCAATTAGCCAGATTTTGTAATTGGATGAAACGCGACGAATCTCTTCCATCCTGTTAGATAAATAAATGGATTAAACGCGTTTGAGTTGTCTTCTCTCGAGTAAGTACGATAAGCACGTTACAGAAAATATTTCTCTTGGAAACGTCACGTTGGTGCATCTATGCATTGCAACGGATGTTACCAAAAGAAAAAAATCGGTTGAAACGATAACATAAGTAAACATATATCCCGAGTGTATCCAGAGTAATCATCGTTCAATGAAAACCAATCAAAAATGGACCAAAAATTCAAAAATGGAGGAAAATCCGATACGCGAAACGCGTTTAACGCGCGGGTTAAACGATCCCCGATTCGAGAAAATAAGCGTCGGAGCGCGGTGGAGCGCGTCGGTCGAAGATCAAAGGCCAAGGCTTCTCGAATCATGCGTCTCGCGACACATGTAACACAATTATAACGGTATATACGAAAACACGACATATGTAAAACGCGACGACGAGGGCAGCCAATTCTCGGGGAAAGAAAACACCCTAACGTCCCTATATGCGAATCGTGACGCATTAATCGACGAGCGGCCGTACAAGTGGCACTGGAAATTAGCGAACAATTAGCTCGGCCGGCTTATGTTTTCTAAACAAGCGGTACCGATCGACGGCCCATTATTTCGAAGCATTCGTGCAACGCGCCTATCAAGCCTACCAACTTATATACCCACCTACCTACCTACCTACCTACGTACCTACCTATATAACGTGTACGCAACCTTTTACCTAAGTGGCTCCGGGGTTCGAGTGTGTCCGAAGTATCCGAGCAGTATTCGAGCGTGGTAGTACTTAGGCTTTTCGAGTATCACGGCTCGAAAAGAGGAACACGTTGGAGGGGCTCGGAGAAGGGGTCTTGTAGTGTTTCGTTGCGCTTAAAAGGAGGGGGTTTTACGGAGAGGGTTTCGCTGCAAGGCAGCTTTGGTGTTGCAGCCTCTTCAAACCTCGTGCAAACACTCGGGGACAGGGCGTTCGCCTGGTACGACGATTAATATCCCAATAAGGCCTCGTTCACATGGCTCACTCGACCAAGCTGCTTCGTTCTTTATTCATTGTATCGTAGCTCCTCCCGCGGGATAAACTGCCCGATACCGGCCCGCTTCCGTCACTTCTTCTTCTTTCTCCTCTTCCTCTCTCTCTTCTTCCTAACTTTTCTCGAGCTTTTCTTTCCACGATATAGGAGGGACGATATATAAGATATATATCCCGTGTCTTTTTCACGGCATGCGCCGTGAATATTCTCTTTTTTTATCGCGTCAAGGGATGAAAAAGGTGAAGAGAGGAAGGAGATGAAAATCATCCGTTTCAGCTTCGTTCGATTCGATTCGATCATGGTGAATCGATGGTTGAAATTTGAGCGAGAAATTTGGGCGGAGGGAATTTCGTGTGGTTCGCGTGAAATTTTAGTTGGGCGAGAGTGGTAACAGGCGCAGCTGACGAGCAAATTTTACAGCGGGCCGCGCGATTAGCATACCTATCATTCGCGTGTCATTTATTGGGCGAAAGCCCCGATGGCTGAAACGTGGCTATACATCGCCCGATAATTGTCGATCAGACCGCTGAGATGTGGCCGACGTATCTCTCCCGAATACAGAGATATCATTTTATTAGCCGATCCCTTTTAATCGTTGAACGTCGTTGTTTTATCGACACAGATAAACGAGGCGAAAATTTCTCGTGACACCGCAGAGATGCGCTCGTTAATTAACGAGCAATGAAAGAGATTGGAAGGGATTGGAAATCGTGCGAGTTTCATTCGAATTATAAAATATCGCCTCGTAAATCAATATGGGTATCATCGCTCTTCTAATTGACTTGTTTTTCATTTCGTTTCGTCAACGAGTTCCTTCCTCGGCCACTTTTTTTTTTTTTTTTTTTTTTTTTAAGAATGAAAATTCATATTAGGAGAGGGGAGGAAGAGAGGAGGAAACGAATTACAGCCGATATATTTTCGCTTCGTAAATATTTGAAATAAGAAGAGATGGATGTAAGACGGGGTGAAGATACTCGAATCCGAGGGAACCCATGCATTTTCCTCCTCTTTTTTTTTTTTTTTTTTTTCCATTTTATTTTCCCCCGCTCTGGATGTTGGAGCATTATTACGCTACTTGATTTCGCATCGTGCCAGCTGTCTCCGATTATTCGCCATAGAAATTTTAAGGGATTCGAGTTCAAAGGGGACCCCGCGGTCCTCCGCTAATATTTGAGGAGGCCCCGTGCAACCCTGGGTCTTACCGGACCCAGTTAAGCTCTAGCTTCTGTTGTGTACTTCTCGACCTTCTTCTTCTTCGCCTCCTCTTCGCCTTTTACTCCGCGTTACGAATTTCTCCAACATCATCTTCATCCCGCGTATCGATCCGCGTGATCCCTCGTCATTTCGCCTCGCGATTATTTTTTTAAAAAAACGAATCGTCGCCAACTTCGAAAATTCGCCTGTTGGGAACATTAAAATTCTCGTTATACTGCTCAAAACAACAAAATAATAAATCTTCCATCGCGGAATTCCAAAGGCAACGCGGTGAAAGGTTGGAAGAACTCGATGGGTGGAACACGCGAGCAGGTATCCAAGTATTTTAACTATCCGAACAACAGGGGTTGGATCGTTTTCGAAGCGATTTCCACGAGCCAATTACCACCACTCTCCTTTCCCTCAAAACTTTCTAGTAAAGATAAATTCGTCGAAAATCGGCCCCCTTGATTCGTGTGAAATTTGTCGTCAAAAAAAAGAAAAAAAAAAAAAGAAAAATTATTAACCCAACGAACGAATCTCCCACTTTGCGGAAAAATATTTCACGGATGCGCCAAAGCTTCTTCCCGTGGCAGGTTCCGTTTTAAACGATCCACGACGAGTCGAGGAGTGAGAGAGAAAGAGAAAGAGAGAGAGAGAGAGACCACCCCTTCCGCCTATTCTCCCTTCTCCACTCTCTCACCCATGGGGCCCGTCTCGCGCCAAGAATCAGCGATAGTTAGCCAGATAGGCAGCTCGTTGCGTTACAGGGTTTGCACCGTGGATGTCGGTTATATTGCACACTTTCGCGCGTCTTCGTATCTCTTTTCCTCCGTGTATCGTGCGCGTGAACACCGTATCTACCATTTCGAGATACGCGTGTAAGTGTGCCACACGTTAGTCACTGCACGCGCACCACCACCAACGCGCACGCCTACGTACGTGCAAGACGTTATCTACCCTCCCCAAGGTACATCGTAGGTACATCGTAGGGGTGTCTCTGTGCACGGCGATACGTGTGTGGCGCGTCGAGGTCGAGGATGGGGCTAAAGGTGGTTGGTATCTTGTTGGAGGGCGAGAAATACGAGCCGGCCACGAACCTCTTGCAGAGGCTTGCGTGCACACCGATCGAGCCCCGCGCACGGAGAAAGATAGAGAGAGGGTTAGAGGGGAGGGATAGGAGCGAGGCGAGGGGGGGAGGGAGGAGGAGGAGGTTCGCCCCGCCTGTTCGCACCCCCTTTTCGCTGTGCTCTTTAAAAAATTAGCTGCTCGATGCGAGCGCTGCCCGACACCGCGACTCGCGGCTTTTTATCTCGTTGCTTTCTCTGCGATTCTCTATTTTCTTCCACCGTGGTGGTAATTTACGCGCGATTAAACGATCGGGGAATTTGTATAATTGCTGCCTATAAAGACGAGTTGCCTTCATCTTATGTATTAATCTCTCTCTTTCTTTTTCTCTTGTGGAATGCGGATAGTTTCGTCACAGAGGGGAGAGAAATTGGAAAGAGTTTAGAGTTTAGAGATCGACGATCGATATATATATATATATATATATATATATATATATATATTTTTATATATATATATATAAAAAAGAAAGAAAAACGAAATTTCGAATTCTTTTTCCTTTCGAGAAAGATATGTTTTTTTTAGCCGGTAAAGTTGATCGAAGGAAGAACGAGAGAGAGTTCTTCGTTCCAGCATTTTTCCGTCGATTCCTTTTTTCTTTTTTTTTTTTTTTTCCTTTTAATTGGTGCACGTGCAAGGGTACGTCAAAGGGTGCGCACGAACGTGTGCGATTGGCGTTACGAAACGGGCGCGCAGCACCGCAATAAATCAAGATAAAGTTATGATAAACAAATTAGTCGGCCCTGCCGCCCCTCACCGGTGTTATTGTCTATCGTATATCTACCTACAAATTACCAGCCGTCCCGAACACCTCGGGGTAACTGCTACTCGCAAGTCCCGTGCCCGGTTTTGTAGTGGTCACACACGTACGGGGTTGAAGGAAATTCGAGGGGTAACTCGAAATTAATGCACCACTTCCTCTCCCGACGTAACCTCCAATTGCAGTGTACCCCGGCGTGCCCTTTATTTATTCGATGAGTCCTAGCCTCGATTTTCGATAACTCGTTTCAAAGAAAAGATAGACCTTTTTCCCAACGATTATTTTTTTTTTTCAATCGGCTCGAATAAAATTCTCCAGTCGATTCGAAATTCCACGAAATTCGTTTCGATTTCGTTGATCGTGCTCGCAAATTGTACTCGATATTTCTCTCGTTTCTCTTTCTTTCTTTTTCTTTTTTTTTTTTTTTTGTTTTTTTCTTGTTAATTCTCTATCGAAACCACACTAGCTACTACAAAACGTAACGTAATCACGAGAGCCTCCGTGCCTCGTTATTTCTCCGTGATTTCGAGTGGAATTGGAATCGACGATTTTTTTCTGGGGGAGAAAAAATTCCGGAATTTAATCGGTTCACCAATTGCGCCGCACAATGGCGTGTATTCGAAAGAGCGCGTGGTTTCGAAAAAGAGCTACAGTGAACTGCAGTGGGCGGCTAATCTATGCAAAATTAATCAACAGCTCCATTTGATCGTTTAGCAAACGATCCGAAACGTCGAATTTCCCAGGGACATCGCTCGCCGAGCACTGATCGAGCAACTTCTATGACCAATGTCTTCCCCGGAACGGTTTTAATTGGCCGACGGATATTTCCTGTCCCGTCCCATTATCCAAGGTTCGTTGGTATCGAGGAAGGAAAGGTGCGACGTAGTCCAGTCTTTTACACCAGATCAAAGATATCTCGTATTTCTCGTCCCCCGCTGTTCCATCTCGAAACGAACGATGACATTAATTTGATCGTCGCCGTCGTTCGCAACGCAGAGTCAGACTTTATAGTGAAAATATACGAGTAATATACGGGCAGGTGATGCGACGACTCTCGAGGATCGTCACGTGCCGTTCTGCCTTAGGTAAAATCCTCGTAAAATATTGTCTGAATCCCGTTGCCTTGGTATTTTTTTCTTACCGTAAAAATTACTTCGAACGGAGAAGAAGAAGGAGGAAGAAGAAAAAAGAAAGGGGAAAAAGTGGTCGTTCGTTTCGAACCTCGGTTTGATTTGAGATCGAAAGAAGGGAAAAGTATCGTGGCCATCCACGGATGGAAACTCGTTGGCCGGAACGGTGCAATGTGGCCGGGCATTTCCATAAATGCGCTCCAGCGCGCAGAGGAAAGAGGTAAATCGCGTCGAAAAATGTGTATCAGGATTATTTATCAAGTGTGGTAAAAATAATCGCAAAGAAAGAAGTTTGCGCGGAGGGAAAAAGTAGCGTAAAAACTATTTACTTATTTACTTACTTACTTACTTACTTACTTACTTACTTACTCACTCACTCACTCACTTCACGCGGTTTTCATTTTAATTAGAGAATACGAATCGTAGAAAAGGGGAAAAGATCCGGTATATATCGTTTGATTATCGCATTGATAGAGATATTTCTAACATATTTTATTGCGGAAAGAGAGAAAACTGAAAGAATTATGAGTTCCTCCGGCGAGTAGGTAAGAAAATTTGTGCGTCAGTTTGCAATTTTAATCTTGAAATTTTATCATCATCATATCCGGATGTCTCATCCTTGTTAATAATAATAATAATAATAATAATAATAATAATAATAATAAAAAATTGGCGAAGGAAATCCGCGGGGAAGATTATTTCTCCATCGTTGTCGTTAATCGGACAAAAGTAGATAAGATGACAGGTAAGGTAGATTCGTGTTTCCACGGGAGACACGGGAAAATAATAAATTCTCATTTATAGGTGTTAACGTGATGTTGCATGGAGGGCACCGGAGGAGTGTCCAGTCACGCTATGGAAATTATGACGTATTACACGATTGCCTTTTCAACGTCGCACGCGGGTTACCCGTGCCGTGACTAATAAGCAGATGTAATGCAATTTAACACGCATCGTATTAACGACTGTTCAAGTTACGATGCTTTTCATCGATCGCATTTCATCCTTTCTCCTTCCTGTTTATATCCTCGTCCCATCGATCCGCAAGAAAAATCTTATCAATTTATTATTATTCGCTCGAAATTTTCACACCCTTCTCAGTCCCTAAGGGCTGGATTGTTTCGCAGTCGAGAAGCTACTTTCGAGGCCGATGCATATTACGATCGGATGCCTGATTACTCGGCCCGGATAATTATCTCGATTACTTTAATTAAATCGAGCCATTTTTTTGAATGAACGTTCGCGTCTGTGTCTGTCTCGCGACGCATATGCATATGCATGCAACAGACCTCCGTGTCACCAATTTGCTATTTTAATTTTTACGCGCGCCTCCATTAACCGATGACCTTGTTCACGCGACGTATGCGTGCGTATCTCGCTCCGATTAAACTGAATTTATCCGCCGTATATTTTTCACCAGCCACTGTTCTATCTCGTTGAAAAATATTTTTTAAAAACACTTCTTCGTTTCTTCCACGATAAAGTTTCGTTCCACGATCGCGGAGGAACGAGTGGCCTATTACGAGTAAGCTGGATCGTAACGGAAGTTTATGGACACCGGAAGTTCATGCTTATTCACCGAGCACCGAAAGGGCGACCGGGTATAATTTACGTATAAATTAAACCGAATGAATCAACGGCAGACGATTAATCGCAATGGCTTGCCCGTGATAATAACAATGCCAGCCTTGTTTACGACCGGTAAACGAATATATTAGCTTTTTCATTATGCCGCCACGTGGACACGACCGTGTCTATCGTGTGTCTACCTCGCGCTCGCGATATCCTGCCCTCTCCTCTCCTCCTACAAATAATCGCCTTTTTTGCTTTCGCCCTCCTCCATTTCGTTCGCGAAATATACACGAAATATACCGTGTATCTCCATGGAATGGCTGCTAAAACGAAAGAAAGAAGGAACGATCAGCAGGCACCGTTGTCACACCGTCTCCCCGAAAAATCTTGAAAAATTCTTGGAAAACGATGAAAAGAATTGGGAATACGATTGCGATTCTCACGATTCACGATCATCGTGGGCACGCAGGGAGGAAACAAGGGAGGAAAAACCGACGAGCGGGGGATCGAGGGTGGATCGTACGAGGTAAACAGGCCGTGAAATTACCTTTTAAATATTAGATTATGATTAAATGTGTACCTACCTCGAAGGCACTAAATGTTCACCACCGGCCCCCGCCACCGCGCCCACGTTCATAAAGCCGACGATGGGGGTGGTTTATGGTGGATGAGAACTCGAACCTATCCACCTTCCTCTCCACGAGGCTATATCGCGATATCAATCAAGCTCTCGGCATCAGATAAGATTCGCTGCTCAGGAACTGAGTGCTTTTCAAAACGTGGATGAGATCTTTTTTTTTTTCTTTCGTATCCTCCTCGACCATCAGTTGCCGGAGATCAGAGGGTGAATCCGTGAAGCGCGCCCTATGCAAAATATGGCGACTGATCATTTTTTCTCAACCAAACGATCGTCTCGTTCATTCACTCTCGAATCAACTTTTTCGATTCGAAAAATCTCCTGCCTCGACCAGCTTTTTTTTTTTTTTTTTTTATAATGAAACCAAGAAAGCAAAAAAGGGGAAAGAAAGGAGGGAAGGAAGGAAGGAAGGAAGGAAGGAAAGAAGAATTTACATAAGTACCAATCGACAAGGGACGAGGTTCAATTACGGATTGCGTTATAATCGTCATCGGGTGAGAGATAACGCGACAATGTCCAACCAATGTTTCTCTCGAACGTGTACGTGTAGGCTAATTGTACGTCGTTAATTCACCCGTGCATCATAAACGTTCGCGGCAGCACCTTTGCCAATAAATACAAACCAACCTCCCCCGTTAGAATTTAAAGGGCCCTTCACACGAAGACCGGGACCTATGGGCGAGCATGATGATGGCCAGGCAGGTGTTTGTATCCGGCCGCATGCGTGTGCATACATATGCATACATATGCATACGTAAAAAAAAGATAGCCGGTGGGCATTCTACGCCCACGCTCTCCTCTCTCCTCCCCCGCTCCCCCGTTCCACACCGCCGCTCGTCGAAAACCTTCAGTCGCCATAAGCATATGCATTGCTCACTTAGCAAGATTGATATAACCCGATATATATCTGTGGTATATACCGGCCGATAAACGGGCACGGAGAGGTTGGATCGTTCGTTCGTTCGCTCGTTCGTGTGCGTACCGTGGGTGTACGCGTGGGTGAATCCGTGTGTTCGAGCGTGCGTGTGCATCCGCAATTACGCGCAAGACGGAATACAACGGAAGGATAATTAATGCAAACGAGGTCGAGCCGGGGAAATTTCGGTTCGACGAAGGTACCCGCTGCGAAGGTGAGAAGTGGAATGCTCGCTCGAGAGAGAAAGAAAGGGGAGGAGGGAGAGGAAGGGAGAGGGGAGAAAGAAACGTATAAAGAAAATATTTACGGGGCCAGGCACGGGCTCATAATGCTCGCCCTCGAGATAAGGGAATTATTCGCGGACAAGTTGGTACGGGCATGTTAAGGAGACGATATCGATCTCGACCGGACGGTTCTCGCGGAGAAATATCCTTTATCGTTGTTGTTGCTGCCTGTCGCTTCGACTTCGTGATTCTCTATCTGGGAGAGTAAATGCGGCATGTGCATCTGTTAAAAATGTAAAATGGGTTTTTATTCGAGACCTTTCTTATTGTCTTTCGCCTTGGGCCTTCCCCCTCCCCTCCCCTTTTTTCATGTACGCTTATTTCGCGCGAATCAACGAGATTTCGCGGTGTTTCGATGGAATTTATTTTTCGTAATTTAATTTCGAAAGAAATAAGAGGAGGCGAGGTATCGAGATTCGTGGAATTACGAGTTAATAAATAGAGGAAGTAGAAATGAAGGATGGACGAAAGGATATATCGCGATATAAATTTTCTTTATCTGGAGAGAGCGGTGTACTTTATGACGTTTCCCCGGTATATATACTGGCCAACAACAAGTAGCTTTCACTCGAATCCCTCGAATGTCAGCGTCCCGTTTAACGGCAATGAGAACTTGCAAGTCTCCGGGGAGAGTTTGCCGACTAAAACCAACCCCTACCGACGATTCGAGGGGTTGCGCCACAATACAAGCAATAACACGTACCGCCCTCCCTCTTCCCCTCTTCTTACAACGTCGTCCCCGTTGCACGCACCCTCTCTTACCTTAATCGACGAAGGATGATTTGGTCTTAAATAAACTTCTCACCTCCATCGACGTAGACCGCATCCCCTTCCGCGACCCTACCAACCGTTTATCACATAAATCGCCGAGTGGTCACTTTGATTATAGAGGCCTTACCGCCCCCTACTTTTTTCTTTTCTTCCCCTTTATTCGATTCCTCCTCCTCTTCCTCCTCCTCCTGCTCGCAAATTTCAAATCAATCGAATTCGACTCGACGGAATCGAAGGAAGGAAGGAAGGAAGGAAGGATTCTCGATCTCGATTGGCCTCCAACTTCTCCAACTTTCTTATTCCTATTTTAATCGTTATATTGTATAAGTTTTAGAATTGAAGAATTTCCTCTCTCGAAAGAAGAGAGGAACGAAATAACTAGGAGTTCAAAGAATTCAAAACTACACGTGTAAAAGACACGTGTAAAATCGATGGATGGAGTTGTCCATCAAATTAATCCATCAAAAGTGATTAATTCGCGATGGGATTAAAAAACGGTCTGGAATTCCGTGCGCGCACCTTTGCGGCTGGGCATAGCCAAGACGGGGCATAAAAGCGAACAAAGGATCGATCGAAAGAGGAGCGTTGCGGTACGAGGCGAGACGGTATTATTCATCGACGAGCGGAAACGCTTGGAAGGTAGTAGACATCCGGCCACGTGTCCTTAGCCGGCCGATGGACCAATGAGATTCGAGGCAGAGAGGAAGGTGACCAATCGAGGCGAAGGTCCAGACGAAACAGCGACGGCACGCGCCAGGACGCGATGGAATTATTCAAATGGAATTCACGAAACGAGGCAGCTGTTGGATCAAAATTGGGGGAGTGGGTCGTATGTACACGACGATACTTTTTCTGCGTGCTACGCCTCTTTCTCCTTTCTCACTTCGTCTCACCTCCAGTCGTCTGTTGTCCTCTTCTATTATATATTATATATTTTTATTATATATTACTCACGTAACGTAGATTTTTTTTTTTTATCATCCTCTCCTTCGAACGATCGTCTTTTATTCTTCGAAATTTTCCAAACATCGTATACGCTTTCTTATCGCGAGTTTAAAATTCTCGACCCTCGATCGATTACAGACAGGGAATATCTCGATTGGTTTTCGACCACGCGATGGAAAAGCACTTTTCATTTCGGCGAGATCGTTCCCCTTTCCAGAAGAGAAGAAAAGCCAAGGATCGTTTCGCGAGCAAATATAACAGACCGTTCGATGCTGCGTGTCTTTTCCAATTTTTCTGAGTAAACCGCGAGGGTTCCCCCCTCCCCCCCTTTTATCCTTCTTCCTTCGTATTTGAACGAATTCGAACGAGAGGAGAAACCGTAGGGATCGAGAGAGAGAGAGAGAGAGAGAGAGAGAGAGAGAGAGAGAGAGAGAGAGAAAAAAGGGCAGAGAGCGAATTGAGACATTTAATGCGTAATATCCTGTATAATCTTGTACGAAAAGCGTTATGGTTCACGATGGAATAAAGACGAGAGAAAGAGAAAGAGGGAAGGGGAAGAGAAGGAGGAGAGGAAGAGGGTGGTTTCTCGAGGGTGGCCAAGAGACGGTTAAAGGCATTGAGCCGTCCAAGCCACTCGCGAGAATTCTGAACTCTCCGCTTCTGCGTCCTCCGTTAGAAACCCCCGGGGGTTGGGGGTGGCAGATGGCAGCCGTCCAACCAGTTCTTTCCAACACTTTAACCCGTCAGAATCGGTAGACTTAACCTTTGAAAGGGGATACGATACGTGACGCGATCGTAACGAACCATCTTTCGTCTCCTTTTCTCTTTCCGTTTCTCTTCCTCGCTCTTTCCATAATATTTCCAAACGATACAGAGATCGGCCAATCTCCGATTAAAGCTTGCACACGCGATCCACGAGAATGCTCGATCGAAGTTGGAACAACGATGGGACAAGTTCATAATTTGATACGAGACTTGAGGAGAAAGTAGGGGAAGTGGAGGAAGGGAAGGAGGGACGAGTGATTGAGACACGCCGTAAGACAGGTTGAATCGAAGCTAGTCGAATCGCGGGAAGGTCTCGGTAATCGATTCGAGTAGCGAGGAAGTGCGGTTTTCGAGGGGCTTCGAATGCCGCTTCGCCCGGGCAGGAGTGTGTTGTTGGCGGATTTGACGTGCTTATCAATGGATCACAGATGTAATAGGCTGCACGCACCCCAAATCGAGCGCATAACTGATATCTGATAAGGAACCAATAGCCGTGACGGGATTTGCGTGTGACTATTCATGCCCTAGCCCCCTTTGCTCGCTCGCGTTCGTGCCTAAGGAAATTTGTTTCCCGATTTCGAGAAACACGAGGCACGGGACGGTGAACTCTCTCGTTCAACGGTATCCTAGGGAATTACGGGAAATGCCTGCCACCGTGTTTCGTCTCCAACATATATATATATATATATTATATCGTGTTAAATTCACGGTTTTGTCGATGAAGCGTCGATCGCATCTTGCAGCGATTCGTAATCCATAATGGTGGAAATCGATACATTGTAAATTTATCCCTTGTTGCAACGAAATATAATATTTCCAACCAATTTTATCAAAAATCGGCAAAAATATTTTTCGCCGATTGTCTCTGTAAAAAAAGAAAAAAAAAAAAAAAGGAAAAAGAAAAGGATTCAGGAATAGGAAAGATCTTTTCCATATATTTTAATAACTCTTCTTATGATCGAACGAATGATTTCGTATCGCAAATCGTCGGCGAGGTGCGAAGTAAAAGGCGAGTCGAGAAATAATAGGTTGACCGAAAGATTTGGTTAACCGATGGGTTTGGTGTCTTGGTGAAAGGGAGGAGGGAGGGGGGGGGCGTTGTTCGTCATCTGGCGTTTTATTCAAAAGAAAATACGATACGACACGGAGGTTGATCATTTGAAAGGTAGACTATAGATCCGGAGGCGGCGGGGCACGCGCCACTCGAGAAGACTCCCTTATTCACCATCCGATGATTCTTGAAGACGTGGATAAGTATGTCGTACGAGGCAAATGGCACGCAAGACTTCCGGTGCCACCCCTATCCATCTTTGCAGTATCCCCCCTCCGATGGTGTCGAGTTTGGTCCATTCTTCCTTCGAGAATCGTGATCCCGCGATTCAATAGCGCGAGCGGAAGCGGAGGAAGGGCGCTCGCAGACGTACGCCACCGTTTGTTGTACACGTAACGTGCTTGACGAAAAACCTCTTTTGTAATGCACATTGTCTAGACTGGTGGTGGGAGGAGGCGGCTGGGATAATAAGAAAGGAGAAACAAGACTCTACGAGTTGGTCGACCAACGGAAGAAAAATTTCGTTCTAAAGTTTAGAAATTAGAAGATATCGAACAATTATGGATACGTCGGAAGAGAATTTGTGCGAAGCAACGACAATTTTTTAGTATTTTTTTTATTTCGATCGCGTCGATCTAAATATATTCTTTATTTTTTTTTTTTTTTTTTTTTTTCCTTTTGTACGGTTCTTTTTAAAAAAAAGACCCTTGAAAAGTCGCTATTCGTTTGACGAATAGCCGGAGGAGGTCGAACGATCATGGTCGTCGTTGAAACGAGTCGATAATAATTTGATTTCCTCTATTGCGGGAGAGCGAACGATTCCCATCGCGTCCGAGGAGTTGCTCGACAAAACGAGGTGAACGCAAACAGGGCTGTGGGGTGGCTGAATGGGCCGCCAAGTGACAATGGCGGTGCCAATTGTTTTCCTGACTTTTATCCCACTTATTATTCCGTGAGACTATTATGATCGTCGTTGGCGATCGTCATTATGTACGGCGAAGGCCGGCCGATCTCGAGTTACGCGGCTTTTGTGAGCGGGGCGCGGTAACGACGCCGAAAATGCGAAATGAACGCGCACAAACGGCGAACCCGAGGCGCCCGCTGTGGCGATCGTGAACTCAACGTCACGGCAAACGGCACGTGTGCGCTCTTGTATTTAATCTACAACCTCCTTTGTGTTTGTTTTCCGATAAACAAGCCAGTTTGCAAGCCATTGAGATTCAACGATCGACAAATTAAACACGATTATATTTAAACGTAACGATAAGGAATTCAATCTTGGATCGGAATTATGATCGAAAGTTGAGACGCGCGCGCGCGCGCGAGAGAGAGAGAGAGAGAGAGAAAGAGAGAAAAGATAATAATAATAATTGTACAAGACAAAAGGTTTGAAAATTGTCAAGAAGTTAGCGGGATTAAAGTTAAGGGAAGGAGCGAGAAGGAACGAGGAATCGGTGATAACGAGGTGTTCCAACCGGGAGTTGGAACGCCACGGGGCGAGGGGGTAACAAACCCCCGTAGACTGCGCAGCTGTGAACCCCCCGCCAACCCTGCTCGACTCGACGATACGTCGAACTACGTGAATTCGAGATGCATCGAGCCCAGCGGGACTCGTTGCCATTTTGGAAAGCCGCCCGTATTCATACGGCCACGCACGTGGGCACCAATTTTTTTTTTTTTTTTATCCGACCCTTGCACGCTTGCTCATACGCAGGGCTCTCTGGAATCACTTCGTTTTCGTTTTAAACAATGCGCCTTTTGTCCTTCGCTCCGTTTTCCCACTGAAATTTTGTCTCTGTCGAGCGTTTTTTTTTTCCCTTTTTTTCCCCCTCAAACAATACTCGATACTAATGTATGCTGTCCAATTTTGTGAAACTCCATCACAATGATTCGTTCTCCTCTCTCTGTCTCTTTCTCTCTCTCGCTCTCTTCTTCGATTTCGATGAAGTATCTGTATACAAATATCTCTATCTCTGAGCGGTTAAATTTTTCTTCGAGTCGCAAACTCGAGGTTGGCGTTGAAAACGTTGAAAACGAAATGTAAAACTATCAGATAGGAGGAACGGCTATCTAGCGGCGATACACGAAAGGCAATTTTCGGGCACAATTATCGGGACGTGTCGTTGGGCGGGAAGGTTGTTCGACGGATAGAATTAAACTTGGTGGGACGGGTGGGTGCAAAGTTCCTTAAAATTAAGCCATCCTCCCTCCCTCTCCCGCCCTCTCCTCCCGCACACGATTCGAGAGCAGTCGAGGAGCAAAGTAAACGGCGCACAACTGAGCGACTTAATTCAGAATACACCGCGCGGCGCAATATAACACCGGGGAGCCCTCCCTCCCCCCCTTTCCGATCCGTGCTAGGCGACTCGCAATTTATTCCTCTTCGTTCTCCTCCCCCTCCCCCCCTCTCTCTCTACGCCTGTGCCACCGCCACTCTCCAATTAACTTTAAATCACCCTCTCGGCGAGTCCTCCTCATAACGCGAAACTTCGAAATCAGGAGTCATGGTGCGCGTTTAAATTCCCTGGGAAAAAAAGGAACGCGCGCGAGATCGTTTTCATTTCACCCTCGTTTCACCCGCACGTACGATTGCGATTCAAATTCCGCCCGGTTTACCACCAACCAATACGCGATCCAATAGAAAATTTAACATTCCAAGTTTTCTTTCTCTCCCTTGGTTCGTTGGTGCATCCCAGGATAGGTGGAAAATTGGCGAAAAAGATTACTCGAAATAATCGAGGATAAAGTGGAGAAGAGAAACGGTGAGAAAAAGAATAGTTTTTCGCGGAGAGAACGGAGGAGAGAGAAGCGGTTAGGAGGAGGATTACGAGCCGGTTAATTTTCGAATCGGCTTATACGCGACACGCTCGTATAGGGAACGGGAGAGAAAGGGCGGGTTTGTGGCCGAGTTATGGGACAGAGGATAACCAAGTGGGTGTGTATTGTGCCTCCTGTCATCCTCAGTCGAGCTTTCGTTACCCCAAATGCTAATTATATGTCAACCGTTCACGCGCCATATCACGGAAGGCCGAGTGTCAGGGATGGAACAATGAGGGTGGCTCCGGCTAATGGGCCTCTTCCACACCAAAGACGTTGCACAAACTTTTCAGACGTTCTAATAAAAATTACACGGTGTCTTCATTTGCGAAAATTGCGTCGTTTCTGTCACGTCTGACAAGTAAATCCGGCAAAAAAAAAAAAAAAAAAAAGAAAGGAAAAAAAAATGTGTCACCCGACTTTTCCGCCTCGACTCACTGTTCCTCGCTTCTTTTCGTTCTATTTTCGGAAAACATGGATCACACGCGTGAGACAGATACATTTTTATCATCGTTCATCAGGTTTAAGCGCGTTAAGATAGATAATAAACAAAAGTTAAGCGATTACAAAATTCGTCAGGGCCAATTTATTCCCTTATCGCCACTTAAGAGAAAAGAGCGATAGGCGTGTGACCTCATGAACCGGTATTATTCGCAGAAGGACTCGTTGATTGATGCACTCTGTACACGCAAAACTCCTATCCGCCCACTTTCACCCCTTCTTCCGATTTGGAATGTTCATATTGGGGAGTCTCGTTGATTCGAATCATCCTCGCTTATATATAAGGTCAACCGGTATTATCTAACCGATAAACGATGTCGATTCCCTCGTCAAACGTCCCATTTTATTGTAGTCACAGTTTCAATCCACAATTAAATTTGCAATTTTGCGAAACGGCGTTTCAAACCGCAATGATTGTTCGCATCGTCCACGGAGACGGCAGCAACGAAGGAAGCAGCAAATGAAATAAGAAAATGAAAGTTTGATCGTTCTACCGTTAAGAGAGGAGATAATTAATGAGTCGACAACGGGACGGGTAAATTTGCAAAGCCATTTCAAGTTTCTTCCAACCGCTTCAACTTTCCTCCCAGCTTCCATTCGTCCGTTGCCGTTTGATAGTTTACTGTAGGTGATTGAATTCTTCGGACGATTTGTAATCGCATCGGTAAACTTTGTACATTTAACGCCAACTCTTCACCTGGCGGGGGGATGGAAAATGGTAAACGGAGGTAATGTTCATCGAGTGGCTCACGAAACCTGGCTATCGTTTTCAACCCTTCTATCGACCACGCCAACGTCCTTCGCGCGTTCCCGAAATTCTTCTTAGTTATCTACGATCTATGATCTCGACGAACGTACGTACATGATAACGTCGTGAAATATATTTCGATCGAAATATAAAAAACGTGCGACGAGACGAGGGAAGATATAGGAAGGGAAGATAAGCAAGAAGCAAGATGGAAGATAGTGATGGAGGAAAAATTAGCAAATTTCAGACAAATCCGATACCGATCGCGCCGAGAAGGAAACAAAATGGTCCGGAGTCGGCCATGCTTCGGTGGAGATTGAAGCAAATTGGCAGAATTGTTGGCTGCCGCAAGGAGCAATACTGATTACCTCGACCGTTCGTTAAGTACTGTAACAATACTAACCCCCACCACGTCCCATACGATTCTCCCCTCTCGTATCACCTTTTGCGAGGGTGATAGATCCGTTGGCCAATCCTGTCGCCTCCATCCCCACCGTTTCACCCTGTATTTTGCGTCTCCTTCTCGCCCCCGTGTCGACTGCAACGGGTTAGAAAACGGCAAGTGACGATAAGCCAGAAAGAGGAAGAGAAAGATGGATACATACCGAGTGAGTGAGAGGTATGTATGCCTGAGTGGAGTGCGAGGAACAAGGACGTAGCCAGCGTGACACCACGTTCACTGCGAGAGAGAGAGAGAGAGAGAGAGAGAGAGAGAGAGAGAGAGAGAGAGAGAGAGAGAGAGAGCGTACATTTGAATCGTGCAAAGAACACGGTGCAAAGAAAAACCAAGAGGAGAAGGAGGAGGAGGAGAAGGAGGAGGAGGAGAAAGAAGAAGAAGAAGAAGAAAAAGAAGAAAAGAGGAAGAGAGCAGGAAATGAGAGGAAATGTGAGGGGAAAGGGTGAGAAATAGAGTGAAAAAAAAAAAAAAAAGACAAACGAACGAACGAGAAAAGTGTAACTAAAAAGTAGATAGCAAAGGATTCGTCTGTTCATTAAGGGGACGGGAAAGAGCGAGAGATTGTGGGAAAAGTGTTTGAAAGAAATTACGGGAGGGAGGAAAGAGAAGAGGGGATGGAAATCGAAGTTAGCATAGAGGAAGGAGGGTGATTCGACGAAGCTTACGTTTCGAGGACGAATGCTCGAAGACGCATAATCGTACCTTTTGTGATTTACGACGACAGTTGCGCGGCTCCATGACGAAATAAAGTCGGCGTCTACGGTTTTCTATAGGTCATAGGGGCGTTTCGGGGGTACGCGAGGAGATCGTTTCCCTTCTCGAGCCTCGCTTCTCACACCGGCCTCGCTTTTCCTCGCTCCTTGTTCCCCGGTTATTAGGGCTGCCTTTCGCTGTGGGACAATCGAAAGGTACCGGCTAATGGGCGGAGCTTTTGGGCAGAACCACTGCGTCATATTCCACCCTGTCGACGGGGGCTCGGTATTTCCATCGTTTCTGGAAGCATGCATTTTTCATCGTGGTTAAGCAGCATGTTTGCTCTCTCTCTCCCCCCTCTCCCCCCTCCAAATATCGGATATTTTCATTGTTGCCATTCGAATTTTCGCTTCGCGAATTTCCGCTTATTAAATTTTTCCATTCTTTTTTTCTTTTCTTTTTTTTTTTTTTTTCGTCGATTTTTCATCGCGTAAGATTCATTTAAAATTTTAAAATTCATTCGTTCACACGTATGCTTACGTATGCTTCTTTCTTCTTCTTCTTCTTCTTCTTCTTCTTTTTCTTCTTTCTCTTCCTTCTTCTTTTCTTCTTTTACGAAGAGAGTCGTAAAGTTCGGTAAAAAGACAGAAAGACGAGTGTTTTACGAAGCCACACCAAGTCCTATCCAATTCCAACCGTCATTCCAAGTCCAAACATAACGCTATTCTACGGAGCAAACATTTCTACTTTTCGTCGTGCAAACCTTCCATGATACCTCGGGGAAGCTTGCTCTTCAACTGTGCTGACCATTTCGCGACTCATTCAGCCCCGCCATTCATCTCCCTTTTCCATGTTGCACATGCTTAATGGCTACCTGTATATTCATGCTATTTTGCGCGCGAATCAACATTCAAATCGCATGCGCATACGTGATTACGAATCGAAGAGTATATATATATATATCATACGATTTTGAATTCGCGTTCAACCAATTTGTCCATTTTATATTTTCCCGCATTTTCGCGCTGTTTAAAAATTCGTTCGAATTCGAATCTCGAGGATGGGAGGAGTGAAACGGAAGTCAACGATGTTGAAGCTCGAAGTGCGAAGCGAAACGGAGCATTCCCTCCGTCGTCGTTCGACGTTTGCGCCCAGCCCCCATCGTTCAATGCGGACCGTGCTTTTTTTATGTCAACACGAGGGCCAATTGAGTGGATATAATAGCGGTACCACATGTTTCGCTCGGATTCGCCTTTGACATGTGGGTTCCGTCCCGTTCCTTTTCTCTCTCTCTCTCTCTCTCTCGTTCTCTCTACGCGCATTAAAACACTAACAGACTTCTGCGAAGGGAGGATCGGGAGCGGCCACTAACGACAGTCCTCGAAGTCATCAAATTGATCGCCATGATTTGGCTATTCCCCTCCCCCCATCGTGCGACCGCTGAAGCGACCTCGTGCACGCTTCGCGTCGTGCCCACCAATTGACCGGTCGATTCGACAAATTTTCAAACAACGTCCTTCTTCTCCTCTTTTTCTCGGTTTCTTAACTTCTTCTCCCATCCTTATCTGTTGGTAATATTATTATAATAAAAAAAATTATCACAGAGAATGGAGAGTCGTTAGTTTGTGCCATCTCGTGCGATCTCGTTGAATTGAAAATAAATTGGAGAAAATGCGAATTCCATTGGTCGTCCATAGGTCGCACACGTAGGAAAAAATAGGTCGGATTCACAGCCTTGTCGCCTCCACGATACTCTTTCTGGAAAGGGTACTGATCTCCGATTCCCGTTTCCTGTTTTGCAGGATCTCTACCATGCAACCGTTCTCGAGCGGCAACGCGATGGCGACCGAAACACCGACCAGCCTCCCACCGGAGAGAGTCACCTCACCGGCACCGTGCAAGAACTTGACCTTCTCGATCGCGAAAATCATGGAGCCGGACAAACGTCTGACCGAGCAGAGCAACAATCAGCAAACGACGACGACGACGACGACGGCGACGACGACGCCGCCGCAACCACCGCCTCCGCCGCCGCCGCCCGCCATCCCCTCGTTAAATTATTCGGCCCACTTGGAATCAGCGTTCAAGAAGTACGTGCCAACGTTGAGGCAACAGAATCTGCTGCAACCGTACTCCCTTCTCTATTATCATCCCAACTCGCTGCTGAGTGCCTTCCCAGCTCCGCCACCCGCCACCCCTGCCGCGGTCCCACAGAATTCACCGCCCCCCATCACCATTCAAAAAGCTTTCTCGAAGATGAGCCTGGCAGCGATCTCGCCGAGCGAGGGCCAGCGTGAAAAGAAGAGCCCCGGACCACGGAGTAACGAACTCAGCACAACGAACAAACAGAAGACATTCACCTGCCCTGAATGCGGCAAGGTGTTCAACGCCCACTACAATCTGACCAGACACATGCCCGTCCACACGGGGGCGCGGCCGTTCGTCTGCAAGATATGCGGGAAAGGGTTTCGCCAAGCGAGCACTCTGTGCAGGCACAAGATCATCCACACGGCGGAGAAGCCGCACAAGTGTCCGACCTGCGGCAAAGCTTTCAACCGAAGCTCGACCTTGAACACGCACAGGCGCATCCACGCCAACTACAAACCGTTCGTGTGCGAGTACTGCGGCAAGGGGTTCCATCAGAAGGGTAACTACAAGAATCACAAGTTGACGCACAGCGGCGAAAAGGCGTACAAGTGCAACATTTGCAACAAGGCGTTCCACCAGATTTACAACCTCACCTTCCACATGCACACCCACAACGACAAGAAGCCCTTCTCCTGCAAAATCTGCGGCAAGGGATTCTGCAGGAACTTCGATCTCAAGAAGCACATGAGAAAATTGCACGACAGCGGATCACCCGTGTTGAACGGCCTAGGTACTTCGGCCCAGGGTCACAATCAACAATCCGGTTACACGTCCGTCCACCACGGACCCGGTGCCCACTCGTTCGTCAGTCCTTTCCTGCTCCCGCCACCAGGCACCACCACTTACTTGAGCAAAATGTTGTGACAAGGCGACGGTATTCATTATCCGAGAAAGACGCAGTGCCCTTTGATCCTTGGCCCGCCTTGTTACACGGGGGACATCGGCCAGTTGACGCAACCCTCGAAATGAAGGGGCGGCGAGGAAAGGAATATCGGTGATCGTTTATTATCGTTAGAATTACCTTACGAGTAATTCGAGGATGAAGCAATGAAAATGGACGATTAGGATCTCGAGGATCGTCGCCTTTTCACCGTCAGAGTAATTGTCTCTCTCCGATAAAGAGAGACCAAGGCAGAGATACCAAAGACGCGGCAGAGACACTTCGACTTCGACGACAACCGTGGGGAAAACGTCGTGTGTGTGTGTGTACGTGTATACACGTTACCGTATTGTTTCGAGACAACCAACTACCTCATCTACAGCAACTAAATTGTAGGAGACATTATTCCTGTTTTACCTTTAACACTAGTCTCAGCCCTTTTACGTCACGATATAACGTATATCATTTAACCAAACTGCACGAGTACTTTCTTCGAATACCTCCGTTTCCAAATTTCTTTTCCTTTTTCTTCGATCACGCGGTATCTCGCAAACACACATATATATATATATATGTGTGTGTGTGTATGTGTGTGTGTGTGTGTATATTCGAAATTCTACCTGTTTAATTCGCGATCGCGAATTTATTGAAAGCGAAGTAAAAATTGAAAGCGATTCGCAATATCATCGTGGATAGAAACGATCGTGAACAAACATCGATGGAACAAACACAAGGCTCGATAAAAATCCAACAACGAGGTGCAGGTGCATTAATTTACGGGAAAACGCGAATTTTTCGACGCGACGAGCGAATAACGCGAATATCCTTAATTTCGAGGATGAACCAACGCGACGGCGAGGGCAAAAACGGTGGGCAAATAAGGGACGAGTAATCGAATTAGACGATTCGTCGCGGACAATTCCGACAGCACAATGATATTTTAACCGGAACGAGCAGCAGTTGCCAGCTGCAAAACACCGAGCGCGAATATATCGGAGAAAGCAAATAATCGGTCGTATCGGGCGAAATAAACCATGTTGGGAGGTAAATCAACAGATAGACAGAGATACATAAGTGCGTGTTGGCAGGATCGTTATAAACCGGATCCCCCATGGCGTCGGATTAATCGCATGAAAGCTCGATCGATGGTATCCCGGCGAGAGATGATTACTTATTTATGTAAATACATGTAAATATTTGTACCTGCGACAGAGAGGTGATTTCGTTATAGCGGCGCGTTGACGGAAATTATCGACGGAAAAAAAAAAAAAAAAAAAAAAAAAAGAAAGGAGATGGAGGGGAAAAAAGCGAGACGGGAGATGACAGGACGGTGACGGTTCTTCAGCGTCGTGACGAGACATTGCGAGATCCTTTCATTTCTCTTCGTCTCGCGCGTGCAAATTTCCATTTCCCAAGATGGGAGAAGCAAGATGGAGAGCAACGTGGCAGTGAGCACGTTTGGCCGCATTATCTTTATCTTATCCCTTAGACGAAATGTATAAATCGGTGTGATAGTAGCTTTTAAGCGACGCGCGTAGCGAGCAGATGCGAGCAGAAAGTGTTGGCCATTAATTTACTATCCGTTGTGAAATTACGCCTAGGCACGCCTCGTTCGCGATCGATCGATCGATGTTCGGCCATAGAGATTACACGCGATCGTTTCGAGAGAGATTTGCAATAGAGAGAGCGGAAGGGAGCACGAGTCGCTCGTTGTTCTCCTCGTTTTCATCGCGTGTTCATTTCATTTTCGTTATGCATTTTTATTCACGTCTCACCTCATTTTCGAAAGTTTTTATTCACCGCGTTCTTTCTGTTTTTTTTTTTTTTTTTTTATTCCCTTTCTCTTAACTCTTTCTCAACTCGTAGAACGATTTTGAAGTTTAATTTTCCCTCTCCCTTCTCTCTCCTCGTTTCTTTTCTCCTTTACATGGTTAACTCGAACACAACTCGAGGCAAACAGATTCCTCCAGGGAGAAACCTTGATCGATTCGATATTTCACGTTTCTACGGTACGGCGCGAACTAGGTAAGCCGCCATTAACGACGAGGCGAAATTAATCGAATTAAGCATGATTAACGGCGAAAATAAAGAAACGTTATATATGTAGATAATCGGTAGAGTAGATGAAAATGCATATGTATGTGTCCCCTGTTGTAAATATGAGTCGATCCAATGCAATAAAATCATCGATACCAATGAATTATTTATTTCGTTTTTTTCGTTTCACATTACACCCTCTTCACGCCGATCCTCGTATCTACGTATTAAAAAAAAAAGAAAAAAGAAAAAAAAAATCTTAATCTTAACACGTCCATCTTTCGATCGAAGTAAAGATCCTTCGCGTAATACACGATATCACGTATTATAATATTATCGAGAGAGTTGCAACAAAATTTGCAACTCTCTCTCCCTCGTATCTCTCCCTCTCTCTATCCTCGATACCTAAGAGCATCGATTGGCCTAGAGAGAAGAGGAACGAGAAGACTTAACTCCCCCCCCCCTCCCCCTGGTATAATGTACGTAACGAGGGTAGGAGAGTTCTAATCTCTTGGCCGCATCATCCATTCGATCCCTAATCTATCTGTTAGCTAGCGCAGAACCGAAAGAACCGACCCTTAAGCACATCGTCTCATATCTCGATCCGATCTCTCCTACCCGTCGCTTGCTTCGGGGAGAGAAAGAGAAGGAGGCGTCGGTTAAAAAGAAAAAAAAAAAAAAAAAAGAAAAAACGGAGAAAAAGCGTCGAGAAAGAGGGAGGGAGGGAGAGAGAGAGAGAGAGAGAGGTCGGCCGCATCATCTGCCATTAGACGCGATGCAATCTGTCGCGTTTAGTTTAGTAGAAAGAGGCGAGACCTTGTGTGTACAGGAGGCACGGGGTATCGATGCACGGTTGGTGCGAGAAAGTTAGTCAAAGGTGAGAAAAGAGACGGATCGATGCATAGAGGGTGGTCGAAACATCGAGGGGTTGGAGGATAGGATATACTCGTATCGGGGAGAGGATAGACAGAGAGGACGACGTGCTTCTGTTCCGATTTGCGCGCGAGATATCGCGCCGACCTTCTGATGTATCTGCAGAATCTGTCCTCTATCCATTAAATCGAGACTCATCCCGACCGCCATCCCAACACGCTCCCTTATCAAACGCCACTGTTACGATCCCATCCCCTATACCACGTCTACGTATACGTGTCAACAAGGAATTTCGTGTTTCCGGGTTGAAAATTACGCTCCGGAGAATCCGATCTCGAAAATGAAACGAACCTTTAGCTCGATCAATTTTCCTATTCGCCATCGGAAATTTATCGACGCTGAATAGCGGGAAGATAATAGGAATCGAGAGATAATACCGACAGATATTTTTTCCCGAGGAATGAAAAAGAATCGGGAAATCAAATTGGTATTTCTCGCACACCTTATTTTTCACACACCTGCGGCGCGGTGAACGAAACATTAACGCGTTTCTTAAAAATATCAGCGGGAAGCCCTTCGTTACCTTTCAAGAAAGGTGTCGAAAAGAATCTCGTCGAGCAGCGGGGGTTGTATACAAACAAGTATTTAGCAGCGTTTAATGGGAATTATCCGGGGCGGAGGTGTGACAATTAGGGAAGGATTATTAACACCTGGAGTCGGCATCACGCTGTTTCCACGAGTCGCTCTCGCTGCTCGCCCAAGTTAGACGAAAACTTTCTCCCGTCGACGACCATAGAGGGTCGTCGTGTAGCAAAAGTAACCCTCCACGTTTCCACTCGTTCTACCGCGATTCCGGTTTCTCGACCCGGTCCATCCGAAAAAAGGAAAACACCGCGTTAAATCCACGCAACCGTGAAATCGTTTGAAAACTTCGGAACCTTTATAACTCCTCGCGCCAGATTAATCGACGTTCACGAGAGAAATTTCGCGTCGCTTCGATCCTGCATCTTCCTCGTCTTTTTCGTCACTCGAGAAGAAATCGAAGAAATGATTCAAACAGGGAATTTATATATTTATATATATATATATATATACGTGGATTTCGTCGAAATTGTCGAAATTCGTAGGTGGAGCGTGGAACGGATCGAATCAACGAAGGCAAACAAATTATTTTCGAGCGAGGGAAAACGGGCGCGAAAATCCCTTGGCGCTGTACGATATAACAACGAGCACTCATCCCCCGTGTGTCCTGTGTTTTGGGACACACACGCCTCTCCCTCCCCCCCCCTCCTCCCCCACCCCCGCCCCCGTCCACCCTCCGCCATTACTTCCCCCATTAATATCCCCGTAATTGGTTAAAACCCGTAACTGATGAGCGAACTGTAAGTTATTATGCAAAGAGACCCTCGGTTCTCGCGAGGACGATGGGGGTTTATGGGATACGGTTCAACACCTCTTCATTACCCTCTTCATCCCTCGATAGATCGTCGGTGTGTAGATATCGGTGTGTAGAGAGCGGCATTACACGATGCCCGGCCCGGTTGTGTCATTGTGTCACGGATCGCCGATGCACGCCTGGCTCGTTACGGGGTTCATGAAAGAATCCAGTCGACTGGATTTACACGCTTCGAAATACCGCATCGAGCAGCAGAATTTTCGTTCGTTCGTTCGTTCGTTCGTCCGACTACATCCGTGTTTGACAAGAGGAGGGAAGGAGAGATTGGGGAGGGGAGGAGAAAATATGGATCATCTCCGTGGAAACGTTTTCGCAGATTGTCGCGAAATATCGAAGGATTTAAACAACTCGTTTCGGCTTCAAAATTCACGCTCGCAAACTCTCGCCTCTCTCAGGGAATATACGAATATATAGAGATAATTTACTAAAAAAAAAAGATTCGCATCACAGAGTGGGAAGAAACGACGAATGGAAGGAATGATATTTTTTTTTTTTTTTTTTTCTTTGATTCCCTGGTTACACTCCGATTCCATCGTTGAACTTTCGAACCCTCCCTAAAAAGCTAGATGGGTGCCCCGTCTAATTACGCGGTATCAGGTGTCACAGACGGGGAATCGATGCTCTCTCTCTCTCTCTCTCTCTCTCTCTCCCTTTTCCTCCGATCATTGTGTTCCGGTCGATCGTTATACACGGTTCGACGCCTACGTAAAACGCCGTAGGGGGACGCGCGTCACGGAGAGCTAGTCGCGCTCGATTCATCCCGAATCGCTCGACTCGAGCCGGTCGACTAAACGGAATACTTAGCGGAATACTTGGAATGGTCGAGGGTGGGTTGGAAAGAAAGAGGTGGTGAAAGAGATCGACGAACCGTTGTTCCCTCCGCTGTATATCTATTTTAGCTTAACCGACACCGTTTCCTTTTGTTATCACGTGTCACGCAGCTTCCACAGATCCTTTCACGCGATAACAAAGGATCGATCTCGCAGTTCGCGTGTCCATTTCATCGACACGTTCAATGAAATTCGAAAAAAAAGGAAAAAAGGAAAAAAGAGGAGAGAGAGAGAGAGAGAGAGAGAGAGAGAAGAAAGAAAATAAAGAATAGACGCGAAATTTGCAGCGAACAAGCTTCTCGGTTATTTTAATTAATCTATCCTCTTCATGATTTCGATTGAAGAGGGTTAGGAGGTGGAGGGGAAGGGAAAAAACACATTCGCGAACGCGAAACGTCCGTTTCGATCTCTCGTTTCGTTTCTCTCTGTTCTCCACGGTGGTGTGGAGTTACTCTCCCCGTGGTTCCGGCTAATGGAAAAATTCCATCCAGAGTAATCGCGGCAGATCATCGTCGTGCAAAAGGTTCGTCTGGCGAGCTAACGAGGAACCGAGCGCGTTATAATGACGTGCTCCTGGCCTGTTGGCTCGAGTTTCCAGAAACGAGCTGGATATCATGATAATCAAAGTTTATTGTGTCATAACACGGACGAGGGAAATAAATTGGATTGCAAGTTGCACACACACACACACACACACACACAGTTAGATAGGGATAAGTGTCGCGACACGAAGAAAGTTCAAACAGTTGTATAACGGTTTATATAGATTGGTGAAACTGGTTGAAGAAAGTGGTTGAGTGCAAATTCTTGCGTGCGATCTAACGAGCGTCAAAGAGAAGGAAAGAGAGGCGAGAGGGACGCGACGTTTGGTATTATAATGACGGCCCTCTTCGAGCCACGGCAGCAAATGTGAAGAGTTCCATTTCTCGACACCTTCGTGATTCTCGATTCTTGCTCGAGCGGAGTGCCATCGATTCGCCCATCCCCCTCTCCTCCTTCCCGCTACTCCTCTGCTTCTCCTCCATCGCTCTCTATCCTATCTATCCTTGTACTTGTTCCTTCCTTCGTTGTACACAGCTATCTTTCTTCTCGTTATATCGCTCTATCTATCGTTCGAAACGAAAAAAGGAATAGGGCCAAAAAACGATTCATAATTGATTCGATCGAACCAAGCTGAGATTGATTCCTCGACGAAATGGATTTTGAAGATAGATGACGTAATATTATGTCATCGATGATTGGACTACCGTTTCCAGACGTATCCCTTCTAGTTAACTAGTTAATCATTCGTACTCGTGTCGAGGACGATCGAGTACAAACTATCAAACTTGTCCTTGTATAAATTACTCCTATAAAATAAAAACGGTAAAAAATCGAACGAGCGAGATATCGTGAAAAATGGAAATAAACCGTATTCCCAATTTTCCTTTTCAGAAACCTCAGGGGAAAATTGTTTCACACCTCGAGGCGAGGGTTAATCGTCGCGCGTCATGCGACTAGTTTACCATTTAATTAAACGAATGTAGGTCAAATTAGAGCGGGGAAAAGAAAGTATAATCACGGTGTACGATCCATGCAACGCATATCCGCAAGGTGAGTGTGAGAGAAAGAGAGAGAGAGAGAGAGGGTTGTTGGAAAGACGGTCGTCGAGCGAAAAGGGTTGGACCGGTGAGGTCGCCGCCGAGGGTGCCGGAGACATTTTCGAATCTGTTTAATCTTGGTCCGTGGTGCGTAAGTGAAAGCTATCTCCGTGAATGCAAAATCAAACAAAGCGACAAACAATCGTCCCATCCTCGTCCCGCCTGTAACCGGTCCTCTGTCCGTCTTCGTTTCTCCTTCGAAAGGCCTGGCCTTCGAGAGCAGCCAAAGTTGCCTACGAGTTGGCGCGAGATTACGCCCCTTGCACCAGTGCTTTGATGTGTGCACTCAACACCACCGTGTCACACTTCGAGTGTTTATGAGGCGAATCTTTTTCTCTCCTCCCCTTTGTCTCTCTCTCTCTCTCTCTCTCGTCACCCTTTTCTCCCGCTCTTCCTCTCCACTCTTCCTTTTTTTTCTCTTTTTCCCTCGCTCTCGCTGCGCTCTTCTGATCGCTACTGAATACGACCCGCCATCCCTCTCTCTTTAGTCCACTTTCGTTGGATAATTAACCAGCTACCCCTTTGCGAGCCGAGCCGCGGACCAACCGCCGACGCGGTAAGGTCATCGAACCGGAAATAGCCGGGTGAACCAGCCGACGACATCGGAGAAGAGACGAAGCCGTCATCAAGGCGAGAGGACGAAGCGAGGACGCGGTGGATAATTAATCGATGACGTTGATTCGACGGGGATTCTCTCCCTTCCCTTTCTTTGCCATTTTTCGTTCAATCGAAATTATAGGTAATCGAGGAGACGAATTTTAATCGATTTTATGGAAAATAAATAATTTCAACGTTTCAACCGGGATTTTAACGTGTATATCCGGGTATAAATTCTTTTCCTGAAAAAAAAAAAAAAAAAAAGAAAGAAAGAAAAACAAAATAAAAGAGAAAAAAGAAAAATTGACCAGGCCAGACTGTTATCCCGTCCTATTATTATCCTCTCGAGTCCAAGCCGAAATTGGCCAGTGCACGATTCAATTATTGCGCCGGCATACGGAGATTACGTATTTACGAGGTGCGCTCGTTTCATCCTTTTCGTTCTTTTCGGTTTCAACAGGAGGCGGAGGCGGCGCGTTCCAGACCGACACACGAATGAATGACGAACGAATGTGTTTCTGAAACTTGTTTCGACAGTGGCGATAATAAGGACCCATTGAGACGCCGCGGGAGCGCGGTAACAGCCACCATTGTGTCTGCGCCGGCTTCATACCTGCCTTCGCAGCTCGAGCGAACATCCTGAAAATCTTCAATGGACCGGACACCGATTCAGGAAACGGAAGCTCCTCTCGAGCATCGATGTGTTCTGTTTGACTCTCTGTTTTCTTCTCCTCTTCTTTCTCCGTCAAAACTCGAGCGCAACAGTAACAACGACCGTCTCTGTAATTTTCTAAATTTCTCTTTTTTTTACCTCACTTTCGAAACTTTTGAAAAATTATTTATTTCCCTTCCACTTCCTTTCCTTTCCTTCCACTCGCACGACCAAGAGAAGTAAGATTTTAAATTTTAATCGTAAAGTTTTATCAAAGTTCACTCGGCGATATTTCGGCGAGATATTCTTTCTCTCCAACAAAATCCTTAAAACGCGACGAACGAGAAATCGAAGGAATCGTGCGAGTAGAGTTTAGAATTAGTTGGGAGTAGAGTTGGAGTTGGGGAAAAATTCTTTTAAAAATCGAAAGAGATTTAGGAAAGGAAAGGAAAGGAAAGGAGTAAAGCCCGGCATTGTCGGTTAAAAATCCTCGAGGTTTCAACGTCAATTAAAGCAACCAGGCGTTCTCGATGTCGTGGTGGGTATCAATGGCGAGATCTGACGTATACAGCGTTGAAAAGCGGCAAAGCTGGGAGGAAACGATCGCCACCAGCTTCTTCTAGGCCAGGCCAGTTTGACGCTAAAGAGAACCGACATCCTTCGAAGTAGACTTCACCAGTGGCCAAGCCAGATTAAAGGACCCCGACCGTCGACGGCAATCGCAACAACAACGCGCACCAACGACAATGGGAGGCGTAGCCCGAGATTATGACCGATAAATTGGGCCACGGTTCATTTCACTAATTCCCATAATAATCTAATAGATTAACGATTATCTGTTTAGTGCGGCTCGTTTACGTTTCCACGGCCTATCTTCCTTCCAAGGCGAGCTCATTCAAAATTTTCAATGAACTCGAACCCCTCCCTTTTTTTTGCCTCCGCTCCGTGCCCGCCACCGTGGATTACCGGTGAAAAAAGCCGTGAAAATGTTTCGCGTGAAAAAAAAGGAAAAAGGAAAAAAGAAAAAGAGAAAGAAGTCTTGTTTTGCAGCCTGTTTCTCTTCTTTCTCTCGCACAGGAGAAAGAATATATATATATATAGCGTGTATATCGTTATTTGTCATAACGCGACATGAATCGGTGAAATTCTTCTGTGTCCGCGAATTTGATGGACGGACGGAGGACGCGGTGTAAAAAGCGGGGGAGGAAAAACTGACGACGACTCGTAGCGAGCGGCGGTACTATTTCAATTAATCGAACGAATCGTGGACGGAATGGGGAGGAGGTTCGTGGTGGAGGAATAGAGGGTGTATACAGGCTTATCGATGGCTGTTGTCCAATCGAAATAACAGGTGCTTATTTGCCGGGATAAATCAATGATACGAAAAATGAGTGGAGAGCGGCCACCATCTCTTTGTCACGCGGAAGAGCGCGGCAATTTTAGGGTCCAATTTAATTTAATAACAGCGAGCGGGGGATGAATTCAGGGGAGCCGTGGCGTGGGATTAATCGGGGAAGGGGGAGGGGGGCTGAAACGAGCAAAGATCGTCGATCGGTATTTAATGCCTCCTGCGATTGACACGTAAGAGTTAAACCGTGCCTTCCCCGTCCCCCTACCCCTTTTTGTATAATCCGTCGCGTTCGTGTTTCAACCCTCTTGTTACCCCTCTCGTTCCATCGTGGAACAGTTTCCACGGAATCGTCGCGTCGTCTTTCGCGCAATTCTCTGCACAATGTTTTTTCTCCGTAACGTAAAGAGAGAGAATGAAACAATTGTTTTTAGAGAACCAATCAGACAGATTAGCGTCTAAAAGAAAAAAAAAAAAAATAAATGAAAAAGAAGAAAACGGAGGAAGCGAGCGAACAGAGAACGAAGGGAAAGGAACGAAGGGGTTAGGACGGAGGAGCATCAGAGAAGCTAGCATTGATCACCGATGAACCAGAGAAACAATCGACCGCAAAAAAAAAAAAAAAAAAAAAAAAAAGGAAGAAAAAAAGAAAAGAAAATAAAAGAGGAAAGGGAGAGATAAAAGAGAGGGGGGGAGTTTAAAAAAAAAGGAAATGTAAGCGACGTCGCGGTTCGTGCCGATTGCGGGTGCACGCAAAAGAACAAAAAGGTCTTTCTGGAGGGTGGAGGGTGGACCAGATTCTTGAAATCAAGCAGTCGAAGCGCGTGTCGCGATATGTGTGCACGCCTCTGCGGTGTTGTGCGGGATGTGCGTGACGTGGGTGGACAGGTTAACGCGCACCAGGGATTTCTGTGTCCCTGTGAAACGCTTAGCGAGATTGCACCCGACAATACAACAATACAGCGTGCATGACACGCCCGACGGGGATTTCGTTGGGTGAAGAGAGGAGGCAGAGCAGCGCCAGCAGGAGGAGGAGGAGGAGGAGGAGGAGGAAGAGCAGAAACCAGCAGGAGGAACGCGAGAGAACAGAAGGGGTGGATTTCGAGCAGACACTGAAATCTCGCCAATTCTAGAGGGATGCTTCGCCACACCCCTGCCCCGTCTGCGCGTGTACGTGTCTGCTGTGCGTGGCAATGCGTGAAGGGGGCCATCGTTTTCTCAATCCCAAACTTCTGTATCTTGGCTACGCGATTTTCACCCTCGTTCACCCTTTTCCTCTTCCTCGCCGTACCGATCTCACAGATATCTCATAACTCCTCGAAAATCGTTCCTCTTCCAAATTTTAGAACCTCTTCAAATTGTTTGCCAAAAGAAAGAGAAAAGAATCCGATATTTTTCTTCTCGAAGAAGAAAAGTAAATGAATGTATAATTTAAATTTTTCACCAAGGATGAAAATAACGACGAGAGGGTGCAGATTCGATCGTAGAACGGCCATTGAAACGATTCACAAACCGGATGGACAATGAGTTGGCCCCGATTTAGAAGCAAAGTGGCAAGCTGTCTGCACAAAAAAGTGCTCCTGTGTGTACCAAATGCTGTCCCAGGCCAATCTCACCCTTCGATGGGACGCGCGTTTAAACATGCTCCTTCGTGTTCCTCCGTCCATATGTATCCAGCCTATAAAATAACGCACAATGCTAGGCATTATGATGCTCCGGAGATGCACAAGTGCACGGCCTCTTGAGCCTGTACCAAAGATTCAGTATCTATATATTATCGCCACGATTCAAATGGACAATCTAATGGGAAGCATGAAAAGACCCTCGGTCTCTTTTGTACGTAACGATTCGTAAGATTCGCTTTCCAGTTCGCTTTCTTATTTCTTCCTCCTATTTCTTCATTCTACCCACGCGTGTGACGTTTTGATATTAAAAGAGATATTCGAGGGGAAAAAAAAAAAAAAAAAAGAAAAAATAAAATAAAATAAAATAAAATAAAACTCGCTACCTCTTTCTCGAACTTCGGAGACGGACAATTTTGGCGAAGGAGGATGACCCACTTCTTCGCTATTAAAAATCGATATTCGACGTCGTTCCAAGAACGATCCGCTATACGTCAAAGCGAGATCAAACTTTTTCAATCTCGATTAATTCCGCCGCGGTGGTATTGCCGTGACAGGACGATTGTTCGGTGTTAAAGAGTGCGGAAAACTGCGGTTGAGTGACACGAGCGCTTGAAATTTGAAAAAAAAATATCGAGAGCGGGAACTGTGCGAGGAGGAGAGAGACAGAGGGAGGGAGGGAGGGAGAGAGAGAAAGAGGGGGAGGGGGCTCTATGAAAATAAATAGAACGCGATCTCCTGGCGTGACAGGTATCCACCATCGTTTCATGCGTACCGCCGACGCAGCGATTGGTCTTTGTCACAGACTCTCCTCCGATCTCGCAATTCAGAAATTTGGAAAATAAATTCTGGATCTCGATGAAAACACTCGATGATACCATCGATCGAGTCGAATCTCGAATGCAAAGAGAGAGCCCGAACGAAAATTATCGCGATGAAACAATACAAACAATTTTTCAATTGGATTTGTAAGAAGAAAAAAAAAAAAAATAAATTCCCCACGCGCGATCCGAAGCTATCTACCACTGCCAAACCATTAACCGTATCGAGCAATATTTTTCGATCGTTTCGCTCCTTGTTCAATCGCGATTTTAATCTCTTTCCATTTTTCGCGATTTCTTACGAAAAAGAAAAAAGAAAGAGAAAAAGAGAAAGAAAGAAAAAAGATACGCATTTCGTATCTTTTTTTTTTCTTTTTCTTTTTCAACGGCGCATCAAGGGAGCGAATGTTCCCGTAGAAGGTAACATTCCCATTGAAAACACCGGCGGAAAAATTCGTAGGTGCACACCAATGGGGCGTAAGGACGGTCTATAAATAGTTAAGCCGGCCTTAACGTGCCCGCTACCGGAGATAAAGGTTATAGGCCGATGATTCGGTTCCTCCGATACACGCGTATACACACGCGCACGACACGATATACGCGTGTATCCGGGTGGAAGGTTCGGCGGTGAAGCTCGTGAAATCTCCATGTAAGAGAGCCTCCTCGCCGACCTAACGCTCCCGTGATGCCCGCAGTTACCGATCGGGGAGAAGGAGGAGAGGGGGAAGGGGAAGGGAGGGAGGGAGAGAATCCCTACGGATCCTCGATGACGATGACAAGGGCCGACAGCCTTTCCAAACACGCGGTTGTAAACGTCTGCTCCAGTTTCATGCTTCCTCGTCGCCGAGCCTAGGTGATGATCCCCGGTTTTATCTGGAAATCGATGCCGAATTAATCGGATGACACGTGTATTTCGCCGCAAGGCGACGTGGACGTGCGCCTCGTCTCGTTCCTTCCTTTTTCGAACGACGAAAAATTTGGACCGAGAGAGGCACTGTTCAATCAAAGTAATATCTCGTACAGAGATATTCAACGATTATTAAGAACGCGAAGAATGGAAGGTTGTTGCACGTGTACGAGAGGGAGATTTTTCGAGAGATTTAATATTGGGGATGTGAAAGAAGTAGTAGGATGTAATGGAGAATTAATATCTCTTGAACGTAACGTACGAGAGAAATTAATAAAATATACGCGGGGATTAGATTTATTCTCTCTCTTTCTCTCTCTCCCTCTCTCTCTCTCGAGAAAGAGAAAGGGTTTATTAATAAAGGATTATCGTTGATTATTCTTCTTGGAAAGTTTCTTTGAGATCGTAATCCTTCTCGTTACCGAGATTGAATATACGGTTGTAAGAGTCGGTACGACGAAAAGACTCTTAAAATTCTGGAAAGGATATCTTGGTTCATCGATTTCAACAGCTAATACGATGTTCGTTGAACGATTTCGGTATCGTTTCGGTATCGCAACCCTTTTACGGTCTCCATTTCCAAAAGCGGCGATACTAAACCTGGTAGTGGACGACGACGACGACGACGACGACAACAACAACAACAACAACAACACAACAAGCAGATTTGACGATGATGAAAGGAAACGCGGATTATCTCCCTAATGCTGCTAATACTTTGGCTTTGGCCAGGTATTAAAAGCAAATATACTTACGTCGAACGACCCCATTTTCATGACGCTCTGGTACAAGCATTGTGGTATTAGAGCATAAAGGCGATCCTCCTGACCCCGTTTACGTTTTTCAGAAACTTTTGTGAGCCACTGATACAAATACCATTTGCCCTAAACTCCCGTGCGCTCGTTTGAGCCGCGCGTATCCATCCTACTTGATCTCTGGATTCTTTGGAGAGCAAATCGAATACTTTCGCAACACGATACGAAACGAATCTCGTCCCCCGATTTTTCCCTTACGAATTTTCCTTATTCGCGGAAACAAGAAACAAATTGAGAAGAAGAAGAAGAAGAAGAAAAAAATGCACGAAGAAACGAAGTGCGCGCGAAGATAGGAAAGATTCCAACGAGTGAAACGTCACGCTCGTCGTCGTTAAACGTCTAACAGGATTTTGTGCGACGAAAGGGTCCCAGGTAATTTAAAGGGGGAAGAGAAGTTGTTTGCGTGGGAGAGTTTCGATTCGAGTTTCGCGGTTAGATTTAACGCGGACATATGTCAATGTTTGCCCCCTTCCCACCCTTCCCCTGCCCCCCCCCTCCTCCTCCTCCTCCTGCTGCCCGCCGGCACACACACGGTTTTACGCTCATCTGGTTACTTCGGACCCTTCTTTTCGTTCGGATGACCGACGTGGATCGACGGTAGGTCCACCGTTTCCACCCTTCCCGTTTCGGTTGGCAGGCGCGAGAGAAATGGGGTAGTAGAGAGAACAGCGATTTACATACCACTTCAAATTCAATTGAAGATTAGACGATCACAGTCCAACGGAACAACGAGGCAAAATGGCGAGGCCCTCGTTCTTACGTTCTGTTTAATCTTCGATTCTTAACTAACTCGATTAACGGCGGCGAACTAACGGACGATACGTATCGGTTAGCTCGGAAATTATTCGCGCTCGATATTATCGTCTTAAGTTTCCTTAGGTTTTCTCTTCTCCTGTGTCCATGTATTATATCGACGTATGTACGTATGTATGAAACGCGAGGTGAATCAGTGAATCTGTTTCTTTTAACAGAGAGAGAGAAAGAGAAATATTATGCGAAACGATATACATGCGATCCGAGTTGGATGAGGAATTGTTAGCAATGGCTACGATTGTCTAGCTCTTAAAATCGAACGTTACTGGCGAATGTATTCGTGAACTCTTTCGATTCGAATAAAATGGATAAAAGTTAAATTAAACTTTCGCAGCAACTAATCACCTTTCCGACTGCTCGATTACGTGAAATTAAAAAATAAGAACGTATAAAACGTTTATATCATTATATATAAAATCGTCAAATTATAATAAAAAAAAAAAAAAAAAAAAGAAAGAAAGAAAGAAGAGAGAAAAGAAAGGAGGAAATAGCGTAAACGCGAGAGAAGAAAAATCAAACGTGGTTCGTATACATCCCTAAAGCTCTAGAGAAGGTGTGAATAGAGCGTTCTCGGTAATGAGGAACCTACTGGCTAAGCAGCCAACCATCCACCAGCCCATCTATCTAGCCAACCCCGTGTTTCATCCCCCCATATCCATTCTCCGTCCGTTCCTATCCCTTAGCGTTCCTTCTTCACACCCAACCCCTGAACCGGCCTCTGGCACTGCTGTTGCCTCTGCTATTCCGGACCCTCTTCCACGCCTAAGGTTTGTTCGCATCACAGCCTCCATTTTAACCTCTGTTGGTTTTCGAGCGATGGTTTTCGTCCGCGAAGGAAAAGAACACGCGCAAAAAAAAAAAAAAAAAAAAAAACTGTGCCCCGTTTCCAGAAAAAAATCGCGTGCTCTCCTTTCTCGTCGATCGAGAAATAAAATCAAAAAGTTCCCTCCATTTTTCGGATTATCATATCATTTCCTTTCGTTTCTTTCTTTTTTTTTCTCTTTTTAGTTCTTTCAAACAACTGAACGAACGAAGTGATCAATCGTCATTTTTCTATTTTTATCTTTATTTTTATTTCTCTTCTTCTTCTTCTTCTTCTTCTTTTTTTTATTTCGATTGAATCAAATCGACGCGTTCATCCTCGCGTTTAATCCTCTATTTTCTCCCCCGCTGATTCTTTGACGCGCAAACGCTTTAATTTCCGCGTTTACCTTACTCCACTAATTTCCATGACACTCGTTAATGCAACCCGGCCAAGTTGCTCGCCGCGAACGGAACGGAATAATCGCGCGACGAGCTGCTGCTGCCGCTGCCCGGGCAAGATAAAGAACGGTGGAGAGAAGTCTGAGGGAGGGATCCAGGGTGGAGCAAGGAAACAGAGACACCGGATGGAATTCTCGAGGGAGGAAGGAGAACAGGATGGGAAGGGAAACAGGACAGAGAGAAAGAGAGAAGGAGAGGGAGAGAGGGAGATGGCATGCTTGCAGAGGAATCCTTTAGTTAGGTTGGAAAAGCGTAGACACGGCTGAAAGTTGAAAGGATTTGCCCGGATTAAGACGCGATAACGAGCTTCGCTCGCTCTCGAAAAGCCGCCCTTAAGAGGATCACGAACGACGCCGATTCCGTGATTGGCTGATTATCCGGCAAAAGTAATAGCGGCGGTTTATTGTTTTACCGATCCTGACACTTCAACCCCGCACCAAGAGTTCTTCCACTTGGTAACACCCTTCGCGAACATAAGAGAGAGATGAAAGACCGACGGACCACGGAAACAAAAGTAAACCGTCGGCGCATAGAAAACGATAGCAATTAGATAAATTGTCAGCCAAGAGGGACAATCGAGTTCCCTTTGAAGAGTTTCCGTTTTATACCACGAAACTACCACGGGGCGAGGTTGACAACACTGAGAAGCGCGTTTTTCCTCCTCTCTTCCTTTTCCTTTCTCCTTCCTTCCTTCCTTTCTTCCTTTCTTTCTTTCTTTCTTTGAACGAGCGAAAATCCGATCGATCGACGCGTCGAGCAAAACGGAAAAACGGAAAATGCGCTCAAGGCTTTTTTTCGATTTTTCGATGGAGAGATCGGATCGAGTACGGAATCTCGGGTGTCTGTCTCTGCATCAGGAGGAATTGGCAGGCGCCGATGGAAAAGGATGCCCGATCGAAAGACAATGGACTTCAACCCCCCTCCCCCCCGGAGGGAGACTTCCGCATACACGTCACGTCATCTATTATTGCGATAACAGCTAATCAGTCGTGGGGGATCCCTCGATTCAACGCCGTCACGAGAAATCTACTGGTGGTATGGCAGTAGTAGTAGAGTAGTAGTAGTAGTAGTAGTAGTAGTAATAGTAGTAGTAGTAATCGTAGAATCCCGGAAGAAGAAAGAAATGAAAAACGAGAATATTCATTCCCTTGTCTTTTCGCGACAACCGATTTTTCATTCCTCGTTCAACCCTCTTCTTCGTCTTCGCTCCTGGAAACTGCCGGGAAAGAAAAAGGGAAAGAAGAAGGGATAATTAAATTCCGTCCAAAAAGAAACGAGACGCTCGGTACAGAAGTTCAAAGTCGTTTGGTCAGTCGGTCGATTGGCACAGCTCTGCAAAGTGCATGTAAATTGAAAAGAAGACGAAACGAGGAGTATCGAGGAGAAGAAGGAGGAGGGGGAGGAGGAGGAAGAAGAAGAAGAAGAAGTAGAGGGTCTTCCCGATGGGGTGAGACAGATTGTTATACCTAAACAAATCGGAGGGGGATTGTTTGCAGTGGCATCGTTTTACGCATGAGGCCGCGACCGTTCTTTATTCCTTTCTCGATTCTCGAGAGCCAGAGATGCCACTTGAACGAGTTGGAGTGCAAGCGAATGCACGGGACGAATAAGGACGAGGCTCGACGAAATAAAGGTAGAGGAATGAGAGAGAGGGAGAGGGAGATGGAGAGAGAAAATGGAGTCGCGAGTCGGTATTCTCTGGTCGGTAGGTCGTCGGTCACCCCCGCAGCTTAGCTTTGATCTATGCCGACCTCCAGAACTACCACCCCCGCACACGCACGCCCCACTGTTATTTTATCCACTTGGAGAACGCTTCAGAGAGTCGAAGGTACTCTTAACCGTGCATGCTCTGGTGCTCGTAGTCATCGGTCGGTAAAGGAATGACGCCTGTGCGATTGTTTTTTCGTATTCGCCCATCCCCTCCCCCCTTTCTCCACCCCTTTGCGCGCAACACACGTAAACACGTGTATAGAGAGAGAGAAAGAGAGTATCTCGTCGCGTTCTTTTTTTCGGTTCCTGTTTATCAAACGAATTCATTGTCTCGTTAGGGAGAGGATTTCTCCGTATCCGAGTCACTGGACCAAAACGGCGTCCTTTTGCTCGAATAATGGATACAACAGCGTACGGAAAAGATCCATTATTTAACTGGAACATATGCATGTCTCGTTCTTTGATTATGTCAAAAAAAAAAAAAAAAAAAAAAAAAAAAAAAAATTCGTACCTTTCATCGTATACTCACGTGAAAATAGAGATAAATCGGATCTTCTTTCTTGAATTGTAAAAAAAAAAAAAAAAAAAAAAAAGAAAAAAGAAAAGAAAAAGAGAAAAAAGAAAAGTGAAAAGAAGTTTGATATAAATAAAGCGATCATCCACAACGAAGTTGTTCGCGGTTGGATTGGAAATTGATAGATCCACGTTAGGTCCACGACAGGGTTGGAGACCGATTGTGAATGATTCGATTCTTTCTGGCTGGAGGAAGTCTCGAGGCAGCGCTACGTCGCACCTCGAAGGCTTAAAAGACGACAATTAGATGACGTAGTCGGTAGTCGGTGTTGTAATCTCCGCTGCTACGGATTCTCCATATTCATGGGAGATCAGCGCGCGTTTAGTCGGGGGAAACGCCGGTAAATTGATCAAAGGCACGGCTGCGATGTCGAGGTCCTCACAGCCCCTGCGAACCTTTCGCTCTTTATTACTCAAACAACTTCCTCCCCGGCCTGGTCGAAGCTCAACTGTACTTTTCAAATAATGACCCCGTCATATTGTATACCTTTGCATTTTTGCATTAACAACCGTGCGCTTTCTTTAATGTTTCGAGTTCTCCTCGTGGGGGTCCGTATCGGTTTTTGCTTCCGGAGGTGAGGACAGGAGGGGGCAAGCGGAGAAATGAAAAGAGAATTCTTCTCTCTTATTCTCCCTCCCCCCTCCTTTCTTCGTCTTCCGTTTCATCGAAATCACCGTTGAAAGAAAGAAAGAAAGAAAGAAAGAAAGAAAGAAACGAAAGATTCGTCACCAGATTCTGCGCTATTTTTTTTATCGCGCCAACCGAACGAACGATTTATTCCTCCGTGAGGAATCAAAGAGATTCATATTTCGCGATCCAGAGTTAAAATCGAATCTCCGTCCAACGGAGAAAAATTAATTCTATTCTATATGGCGATGCCATATCCTTTTCGCCTCGCTTAATCCTGAAAAACGAAATCTCGTTCATCGCGTTTGATCGTCGAATCAGAACTCATCGTATCGTGACAAAGGCGCGGTACGGTAATCTCTCACCTTAGTGGCACGGTATCAAGAACCGTGTGAAACAATGAAGAATTTCGCAGCAAACAGGTGTGACGATGGCATCGTCGGTTTAATCTCGAGCGACGCTCCGTCTCAACGAGTTTGACACCGACGAGTTGTCGCCGTACCTAATTCCGTAGAAACGAATGAAAGAGGCTGAACGAGATCTTACATGTCCGTCGATTCTCCAGTGAACGGGAAACCACACGGCTCGACACCACTCTCTCTCTTTCTCTCCGTCTCGTCCCGCACAGTGCGATTCAAATGGAATTAAACGCACTTTTCCCAGCCCCCGTCGGTGTGCCACGGTTTCCATTGCACGTTTACACGCAGACAACCTAGGGCATACTCGCGAAAAGGTCGCGCAGCAGCGCGCCGCCATTTAATTACGCCTTGAAAAGGTTGGTAGGCAGACAGGTCGGCAGGTCTGTAGGTTGATACAGAGCGGTAAAGGCCGAATGTATACTTACTTCCGTCCTTGCGGACTCTGGCCTCTCCGTACCTCCTGGCTGCTTTCGCCCAGTGCAAACATGGATATGAAAGGTTGAGCTTTTGCCCCTTTGGCAAAAGCCTTCCAGGACCTCCGATCCCCGGCTGTCTTTCCGTCTGACTGCGATTCCGGGATGGCTGCGATAAAATTTACTCTTCTCTCGTGACGTCGAGAGAGATTACAGTTATCCTGGCCAAGCCACACGGCCATCATGCAAATTGAAACTGTTCCCTCCCTCCCTTCCTCCTTCCCTCTCTTTCTCTCTTACTCGCTTATTCCCTCAGCAAGTCGGCTCGCTCATCCTTACGGCTTCCACTCTACTTCACTTTCTTTGCAAATATGTAAATATCTTTGACGATTTTCCCTCCCTGAAAAACAGTTTCATTGTATTACCGTCTATTTATTGTGACACTCCCTCCGCAGTTGCAATTAATTTGGCTTTCAAGTGTCACCTGTCTCCCGTGTCCTTTTCTGGTCGTTTGAATGTGGCTAATCATCGTACTTTCATCGTGGTTACACTCTGTAGTCTTGAGCTTGCGTACAGCTTGGCGGAATGGGATGTCTGTGAAAAGTGTGTACATTTTAATCACGTATCACCGCTTTGTAAAATTCATTCTCATGCGCGACAACGACACGTATCGTTCGTACGATACGTAACAATCTTTAAACCATCGTGAAATTTCGATCCGTTCATATCTGCAACGGATTCATTCAACAAGTCTTCCTCTGCTGTGCAAAAGTATGAAAACCTGATCATCGATCCAGATATCCGTATATACCGGTATAAATTTTTTTTCCGCTTCGATACACATTCCGTTCTTGCGTCAAAGATGTGCAATATACCTGGGGTCGGTGAGGAAGCGAATAAGAAATATGATTTCGACGCACGTCAAGCGGAAGAAATTTGACATTTGTGGTGCCCTGTTCAGAATAGGAATCCTTGCATTATCGGATTATCATTACGTATGGCAAATATCTATTATAGAACACGTCTGCGCGTTTCTGGCAACTGAAATCCGGGAATATCGTTTAAGGCGATTACATTCGAGGCTACCTGTGTTCGGCTCTCTTTTGTCACACGTTTCGATGAAACGATGCCAAAGAAATCTATGACTATGTTACTACAAGTATACGCTATATAACGATTTACAATCTTTTCAATTGTAAATTCGATCTTTCTTAACGTAATTTTTGCCTGTAAACATAAAGATATTAACAAAATATATCGAAAGCGAATGAAATAAATGTCAATCGATTAATGAGAATATATATCGAATATATCGAAAAACGTTATTTCTTCTATCCTCTAAAAAAAGATGAATTTAAATCAAACCTTATCCATTGTATCGAGGAGACACTGGGTGACATCTGGACGCAAACGAGCGTAAGTTTCTCGCATCGTCGAAAAAGGGGTTGAATTCCGTCGATAAGGAAGACGACGCGCCCTCTGCTAGTCAAATCAACCCCTAACCTTACTGGCAAACGGTAACTCCTCACCGCTACGATAAATCGGTCATCATACCGCGTTTTTTTTATTATCGACGATTCGATAGTTTCTATCTATCAACCGTAGGTATCGGTATGCAGAGACATGCACGATAACGCATTCTATTCATCTTTATTGATCGAAAATGAATTATCTTGCTCCGATAAGCAGAGAATTTTATTTTGATCTTGTTTTTGCTCGAATAATAAGAAATCTTTCTCGTTAGATATTTAAAGGGTTTAATAAAACAGGTCAAGGAAATTCAGGCGCGATTGGTGGAAAAACGTGGACGCGAAAAAACACATTCGACATTTCGAAATTATTTATTTACACTTGACTTGAAAATTGATTTGATATTATGATCGTTCATTCATTCCTCGCCTCGTTTTTCTAATCGCGAAACGAAATTTTAATCCAAAATTCTTCTATCGCGATCTAGAACGTTAGAAATCGATCGTATATCAGAGGAGGAAACAGTTGGGAAGGATTCGCAGGTATATCGCCAGGAGTGCCTTTATTTTCCGGACCGAAATGGACGTGATGTAAACGTAGAAGCGGAAGGGCCGGGGAAACTGTTTGGGATAACTGTCCGCCAGACTTAATGGAAACCTAAGAATAAATTTATGTCAGCCGGCCACTCAAAATGCTAATGCAGCCGGGAAATATTAGAGAGCGAGAAAGAGAGCGTGGGGAAAGGGGAGGAGGAGAAAGATAGGGAAGAAAGTACGAGGAGAAACTCTTTCGAAGTCAACGCTTCGCTATCGTGTATACTCTTTATCGTGTAACTACGTATTTAGAAAACTGCAACAACTTGTTCGTAAATCCAGTATCACGGCTATTCTTACACTCGCCCAATTGTTATCTGGCGATAAAAATAAATTGCCCCTCCTGTAGATGTTAATTATGAGTCTCCGTTTCTAATTAAGAGTTCGTTAAGCCAGAGGTAATTAAAATTGATAAACCACTATCGCGACTACTCTGATAATTAATTTCACCACCGATTCTTCCCTCTCCGTTCCATTCTTCCCCTCCCCCTACTTTTTCTTTCCTCTTTGTTTCCTCTTTCATGCGATTTTTCGCTTCACTTTCACATTATTATCAAAGAGGATATCCTTAGGAAAAGAAACGAATCGAAGAAAAGGGGACAAAAAGAAAAAGGAAAAAAAAAGAAAAAAAGAAAGGGAAGAAATATACGGAAAGAAGAAGCACAAGTCGAAATTTCCAGATTTTTCAGGATGAACAAAAAAAAAAGAGACGTGGTAACGGAAAAAAAAAAAAAAAAAGAATAAACGCTTCGATAACGAGATTTATCGAATCTATTAACGATAAAGCTACGTATTTAATCACGCCCAAGAATCAAAAGCATTATCTCTACGTGAGAGGAGACACGTAGGATTACATCGCGCTCCCAACAACGATGTCAACAAACCAATCAATGCACACACGCTATACGGATAAAGTACACCTCTTTCACGTTCTTGCGTAAAGATACGGCCCGGGAAGGGGGGGAGGGGAAAGTCGACTAATTATTACATAATACTCGACCTCTAATTGGGTTACAGCGATAAGAAATGTTCGTTATTCGGATTAATGATAATTAAAAAAAAAAAAAAAAAAAAGAAGAAAAAAAGGAAAGAAGAAAGTTCAAGATCTCGGCAAAACAACATCATTAGCGGAAATTAGGATAATTAATATAAATATTTGTTCCAGATTATTTCTGGATTAAAGCGGAGCGACGCGACGAGAGCCCCGACCACGTTATCGATATCTTACGCATATTTCCACTTCCCCGTTCATTTCTCAATAAAATTGTTCATTTCTTCTGAGAAGATGTACAATGTATGGATACATTTTTTTCTTTTTTTTTTTGCCGTATCTCGCGCAGGAAGGTTGGGGAAAAAAAAAAAAAAAAAAAAAAGGGATACGAAGAATCCAATTTTTCCCATTTTTCACGCTACCGTTTTCAGGAATTCGCGAATCGCGTCTCGATATTACGCCGGAAATGTCTCCTCGAAACGAAAGCACACCGCGCGTGAATCGAAGCTCCGTACATTTTCAAACAATGGATAGATGTTTTTGAGATAGCACGGCCCCGCTCGTGAATAGAGGCAAATAACACGCGAGCACGCGATCCGCGCGAATTAATACGCTCGCTACTCGTCTGTATCCCATTGTTTTCATTTTTACCGAATCCATCGTACAAATAATCCCTCTTTGCGTAATCAGCGATAATTATGATTAAATAAATTATATCCCATCGGATTTTCCACCGATCCTTCCGCGTATCCGGATAAATGCAATCGTCTATCGAATAGATTGAATCGAAATAAAATTGTTACCGGGAATATACATATACGTATACGTATTTTTATATATATATATATGGATGAGGACGAGGGGGATATTTTTGATGGCGCGCAATAGCGGGCGATCACTTGGAAAAAGCGGGAAAGAACGCGCATTAATCTCAATTAAAGGCCCGGGAGGAGGCTTTTCGGATCGATCCAAAACTTTTTCCCCTCTAATTCCATTTCTCATTTCAATCGAATCCTAAATTCGATAATCTGAAATTCGATGAAATTGCGCCCGATGATTTGCATTGGAAAATTTCCGTAGCCGCGCTGCAGTTCGCTCGCACCTGACGCGTGAGAAAAATAAACTTTTCGAAGGAAGAATAGGAAGAAGGGGCGCGAGGAGGAGAGGAGGAGAAGGATCGAGGAGGAGGTCAGAGGAGACGGGTTCAAAGCAGAGGAGGGATAAGAAAAGAAAGAGAAGGGAAGAAGGGGAGAGAGAGAAGGATAGGGGTTCGTCTACGATCGGTCGCGTAAAAATGACATCTCCGATTATCAGCGTCACGTAACAGTACGATGCTTTTAATTAATGAAAACCGCGGTCACGTGATTACCATCACCATTCCAATTATCTGGCTCGATTCTCGCGGCGCGAGAGCGAGGGAGACGGATGAAAGAAAGAAGGAAAGAAATGTTCAATATTGCGGCAACGAGCGCATTCCGCCCGATCGAAGGATTTCCCCGCAATTAGTATGAATCGAGTCGCACTTGGATCGTCATCGATCGACCACGTATTCGACGCTCCGTCAAAATACAAACCGACAAGTTTTCGAACCTCTCTCTCTCGAGATTCGAAAGATTCGCGCGGACGAGGGTGGCGTACGCAGTGCGGCTATAATTTAAGAAGAATTCGCGTAATTTCGGACCGGAGGAGAAACAGGACTGTTTGGTGAGTTAACGAGTCGTTTAAAATTCTACGAAATCTCGTTTTTTCCTTTTTTTCTCTTTCTCTCTCTCTCTCTCTCTCTCTTTTCCCGTCGCGGCGGCACCAACGGCGTCGTTGAAATTTTTTTCCAACCCCCGCCTCCCCCATCGCTCCCATGGACACGACGAGACGCTGTAATTGTCCGGGAAGCCGCGAAAACTCGAGAGAGAGAGAGAGAGAGAGAGGAGAGAGGGAGAAAGGGGGATAAATCTCGCGCGATTCGATTAAACGATCGTAATATTTCTGATTTCTCGTCTCGGATGCTTGATTGCCAGGCGGACGCGATGTTTGTGATAAACCGGCGGGTAAAACAATTTTTCAACTCGCTCGCGAATGAGAGGAAGAGGAAATCGAAGGCGAGAAGTTGCGGCCAGTCAGCAGTCCGTCTCTCGAACGAGGAGAGAAAAATCGAAACGAAGGAAGCGCGGTTCTAACGAACTATATTGTGAACAAAATAAATCGAAAAAATAAAAATAGTAAGGGAAGTGAGGATGAAGGTTGGAGCGTACCGCGTCGTCTCCTCTTTCCTCCACGGAGGAACGAGTATACTTGTTTGTTTTATTCAGTCGAGTTCGATTCACTCCAACAGATTACGGCGTCTCGATTGAAAAAAGAAAATCGTGTTTCACGAGCAGAAACTTTTCTTTCCTTTTTTTCCCCTCCCCCTCTTTTTTTTTTCCTCTCTTTTTTGGACGGAAGGATCGATCATCCGTGCAATTTCTCGTTTCTAGACGATTGTTGCTCCAGTTGTACGCACACGTACAAGATATTCGACCGATGATAAAACCGCAAAGCATCGATCGGATTGTAGATTAATCGTTCAAAATTAAATTTTCTATTTTCTCAACGTCGTACGCCTTTTTTTTTTTTCTTTTTTACATTTTCGTTTCCTGCGGAATATTCAGGATCAACGAACTCATTTTCATTTCTTTCGATCAGTGGCCTGATTTTAAAGGGGGTCAGTACCATCGTGCTCCCAGATGTAATCACTTCAGCACAAATACCACCCCAGTCTCCTTTGTAATTCCCCTTATCGTGCCTAGTAATTACTATTGCCGCCCGGCTGGCTCTTTGACTATTTGGTAAATATTTTTACCAAAGCCAAAGATGTCGTAAAGAAACTTTACATCGTATACGGGAAGAAGGTCGACGATTTCTCCGGCTCTCGTGCACCATTGAGAAATTAGTCAAAGAGATTTCTCGATATCTCTCGACGTTCGTCTATCGTCGTTCGCATCGATTCGTTCGACGAAAATTAGCAGAAAAAAAAGAAAAGGAAAAGGAAAAAAAGGAAAGGAACGAGAAATGGGCAAGGGGCGAAGTTTAGGAGAATAGAGAGAAGCTTGTTAATGTTAAGTAACATAGATATCGACGAAACGGATAACTCGAGCAATATCACGGTATAAAGTAATTTAATCAAATGTCAGATAGAAGTTGGCCGAAGAATGTTATGGAATAGTTTCATTTTACCGAGCTATTCCATGCAGTCGGGCGATAAAATTCTTCCTGATTTAAAACCGACCTTACAATTTTTTTTATTAAATTACAGACGATCTCTCAAAATTATGGAAGAAGCGGAAGGGGGGAGCAAGGAGAAGTCATTCCCGATGGGAAAAGTGGATGCCGCGCGAATTTTAGGTTTTCCGGCCGATTCGACAAATTTGGAAGATTTGCCGCGAGAGGAGTGGAGACGAAGAGCACGCGGCACATGCCTCGCCGTACTCGATCTCGTTAATCACGCGCTTATCGTTGGCCTAACGGCCTACACCCTGTATCTTTCGTGGGGCTCCACCGTGGTCAATTTACACACCATCTTTTGCACGATTGGGGTACGTATTATTATCTCGATCGATAATAAAACATTTTTCAAACGCATTCCCTCTCCCGGTTTAAGATCATCGTCCCTCCCGGATTCCGTGCAATTTCTTCCAACGCCTCTTCCTCCGTCACAAAAGATCGCAATAAGGGAGCGGAAAACGGGGAAAAGGCGAACAAACCGAAGAAATTCCCAGGCGAAACCTGAAAACGCTCAACATAAACTGTGAAATTGAATCGAGAGAGCGAACTTTGCGCGAGCATCGCTCGCGGTTTAATCGCTCAAAAGAGGGCGAAAGCTTCTTTGCCGGACAAAAAGAAAGGAATAAAGGAAAGGGAGGAGAGAAGAAAAAAAAAAAAAGAAAAAGAAAAAAATCCAAAGAAAATCCATGGAAAAAGTTTTCGCTTACCCCAAGAGGGTATCCTCCTGGTGACGATTGCGCTCGCCGATTCAAATTGCATCGTTTATTTTCCACTTACACCCTTACACACTCCTTGATTCGCACACGGCAACAACGAGATCGAAATTCAACTATGAGACCCGTGCTCGCCTACTCCAACTAGACTTTGTCCCTCTCCCGAGGGGGGAAAGACCCGGCTAAACCAAGTGGCCAAAGAAGTTCTAACGACTTCGCCCAACGACTCCAACTTCCGTCACCGCTCACCACTCGATCTCTTTACCCTTTTCAGTACGTCCTGCTGATGTCCGAGGCCATTGTCGTGTTTGCCGGTGACAATGTTTTCACCAAGTTTCTTTCAAGGGGTGCCAAACGCCATCTTCACTGGATCCTACAAATTCTCGGCGTGATCCTCATCGTTTCCGGCGTTGTGGTGATGTATCGAGTGAAACGGGTGCATTTCAAGTCGATTCACGGGATTCTGGGCATCACTTCCACCGTGCTGGCCGTCTTCTTGTCCGTGGCCGGTTATCCAGTTTTTATAGCGGCCAAACTTCGAAACGTGATAAAACCGGTCGCGATCAAGTTCGGCCACAACTTCTTGGGTATATCGTGCTTCGCGATCGGGATGGCAGCTCAGTGTTACGGCTACACTTACATCTTCAAATCGGACCTTAAATTCCTCTTTATAATTATCGTGGTCGCGATCATAGCTCTCTCTATAAGGAGAGCAACTTCGTCTCTTTTCCGACAATTCGTAGGGTTGTTCAGATAAATTATTCTCTCTCTCTCTCTCTCTCTCTCTCTATCTAAAACATACGAGAAAACACAGGATCATCGAGAGGAGGAAGAGAGAGATTTCGATCGAAATAAAAACGAGACGGGAATTTCTCCTTTTCTGTCTTTATTTCCTCCGAGCGTTTCGTCGAGCGAAAGCGTGTCTAGACACAAATTACGTTATATCATAATTCGATCCTTAAAACGATATACCGTGTGCAAAACATTGTTGCACACTCGCGCCGATGTTGCACAGGGGAATCCGATCAACGCCCATTGGAAAATATATATATTCCATTAACGAATGACACGATACGAGCGCGTGATCAAAGTTCAATTATATAAAGTCATTACGCCTCTATGTTTCGGCCAACACCGTTCGTTGCTTGGTTGGTATCCGTCTCGTTGCGTCCGTGTTTACACGACGATCATCATACACGTTTACGTTTCCACGAGCAAGAAGAGCGACGTCGAATTATCGTTCTTCCATGATGAATTACATGTATCGAAATCTCGTACTTTTTTTTTTTTTTTTTTTTTTTTTTCGTTTCGCGTCGGATCGGAGAGTAGATTATTCATCGCGCGATGCTCGCGACTGTTATCTGTCAATTGACGATAAACGAAATCCGATTAGGGAAGCTCGATTAACGCGAGCGCACATCGAAAAGGTTGGGAGAAAAGATTGGAAGAAATTAGCGTAACGTTGTTTTTAAAAAAAAAAAAAAAAAAAAAAAAAGACGCTCGTTGTTTAGTCGGCGTTACGATTAACCCGTTCGCTGGCACGTGTAACAAATTGGAGGAAAGCATCGTTCCAGAAATTTTCGAGAAGCGGCGTTCGATCGTTCCGATATAAATACGTGTCGTACAACGTGTACGTACACGCGTGTATATTTTGCGTTTGTATTAGACGATCACGAGAAACGTCTAACGAATATTTATTCGCGAGTGGCGTCTGTTTACCATATTGGATGGTGTAGACGATGCTTTCTCGAGGACGCTTCGCCAGTGCATATACACGACACGATGCAAACACACGTGGATGCATATTCGTGTGCACGCAAATACGAACGACGTTTGCCAGAGTCAAACGCGAGCGCATTAATTAAGAGATGATACGCGACCCTTCTTCGTTATTTGATGATGAGTGATCTAATTTTTTTTCACGAGGAGAAAAAAAAGTGGGGGAGGAGGGGGGAGGGGGAGGGGGAAGGACGAAAGAGTTTTGATTAAAACGCGATCGAAAGAACGCCAATTTAAATGGGCGAAACGTCCTTGTTCCCCCTTGTTTCGAAGCACTTATGAATTTCTCTCTCTCTCTCTCTTTTTTTTTCGTTCAAATCGTCATTTCGATCACTTTTTCGCTCGAATCATCCGTTTTCGACACACGAGAGTTGCGCGAAAGTTTCGAAGAATCGAAACTATCCCGTTCGACTCGGCGTTAGAAAACATTTGTATTCGAACGTTGCGACGCAACGTAACGTGAAATATTCGCAGCAACGTTTTATTCCGACGTAATTTTCATTGTGCGTTTCGTATTTTCCGCAAAAAAATTCGTATTATTTTCCCAATTTTTTTCCCGACATCGCGCGTGTTTCGATATTTTTTAATTGATCACAGAGTCGGATACAAATTATTATTCTGATTATCAAATTTACGAGTTTGCTACGTGCGAGAGAGGGGGAGTGCGAGAGAGAGGGAGAAACGAACAAGTAAATAAATAAATAGAAGAGGGGGGGGGGGAAAGATGAAACAAATAAAAAAAGTATATGGAGTTATTCGAGGGAATTATTAATCGTTACAGTTCGTTATCGTTATTGTTTGCGCTCGTGTCGATTGATTCGAATTACCTCGTTAAACCGTGAAATTATTCGGCCGTCATCTCTATATTAATTCGTTAGACGACACGACGTTTTTTCCCCCAACGATATTCTTGCCTGAAGAAAAAAAAAAAAAAAAAAAAGAAGAAAAATGAGCCGACTCATTTTAAATATCGCGCAAGTGAAATAGAAATTCCATTCCCTCGCCGAGGGTGTATAACGAGCGAATACAATGCACACCTGTAGCCTCCAATAGCCACACAACAACCGTGTGCTGAAATATGTGTAAAAATTTAATTAGAATTACATATCGGACATTTAGCGTTGTAGCAAAATGGGGAAACGAGGAAACTTTAGAAATCCGGAGGTGAAAACATGGCCACGGCCCAGACTTACACTTGGCAGCGCGATGTTATTATAAATATTAACATTATATTCAAAAGCAATCGGAGGAAGGGGAAGGCATACGTACGTACGTACGTACGCACGCATGTGTAGTTTAAACTCCTCCGTTAACGGGAGGGATTGTATGAATAATTCAATGTTTCATCGTCAACTTATAACGCATTAAATATTCACGGGGCGTGCGTTAAATTCGAACAGACGTTTGAATTTTTCATATTAAGACCGCGGCGAGCCGTCCTGGTCATTTCGAGCGCGCGGCTCTTTCTTCGCGGCTTTTCGCCCGTTTCGAATCTCGCGTTGAACCAGCCGAAGCCTAAAAATCGTTGGAACGGGGAATAATAAAAAAAAAAAAAAAAAAAAGAGAGAAGGGGGAGGAGGGTAACGAGAGAGTAACCGGGATCGAAAAAAATAAAAAAGGGGGAGGGGAGAGGGAGGAGGAAAAAATCAACGAGCGTAACGCGGGCAAAAGTTCCGCGGGAGGAGAATTGTGCAAAAAGTTGGGTGAAAAACTATTTTAAACGCGTGACCGGTGAAACGGCGAGCTCGGGTGAATTAATCACGAATTAATGAAAAAGAGGGAAGTTACGGTGTCTCGTGGTGATCCCGCGGAACGGAATCATTTCCCCGCTGAAAAATAGAGTTGAAAGAAAAACGATGGAGGAAAAAAGAAAAAAAAAAAAAAAAAGAAAAACGACGGAGACCAATTCGACGCGCTTTTTACGCGCGAATTTGAATGGTCTACCGTGAGAGCGCAGGTTTACCATTATTGCAGACGTTTCGCCATTACTGCTGCCCCGAACGCACGGATCCTCTCCTTCCCATAGTTTCACTCTCTTCTCGCCACCCACTCTCTACGCGCTCTTACGAAAAAGGAAAAAAGAAAAAACGAAAAAAAAAAACAAAAAAAAAAAAAAAAGAAACGCTCACCCTGAGCCTTTGTTCCAGCGGCTTCGGTCTGGTGACTTTTTTTTTTTTTTTTCTTTTTTTCCTTTTTTTCCCACCCCACTCGATGGCTCCATCGAATGGACGATTTATGCTGATGCATTTACAGCCGTCCACGGTTGGCGACAGGGTGCATTGTTTAGTTGCATGCAGGCCGCATATCGTCGATTCGACGTTCGCAGCCCGGCATTGGAACGGAAAATTGTAACGTAGGTGCTGATAACGTTTCGCAACGGCCGATATCGAATACAGGGTGATCTTTAATTGCGTGTCGACGCTTCGAACTGCGACTTGCCGTAATCCCTCTTAGCGTGCGGTATCGGAGCAAGAGTGTGAGATTACATTTCACACGGGGATAGCACGAAACGTCATTCCGCCAAGATTGACCGAGATTAATGGTACAGCTGCTTTGCTCTAGCGATTATCCTGTAAGCCAAATTAATCGCGTTCCATACTTCTTTGATACGATACTGTCGTCGATTAATCGTAATTGCTACTTTTTCTTTTTTTTTTATAACAACCGATCAGACGATCAAATTGCGACAAAAAGCGATAAAAAGTAATCTCTCCGATAATATTCTCTATTCTAATCTTCGCGTAATTTTTTCACGAGTTGTCACAGAAAATGTCTAACTTTGTAGCTGCTATGGAAAAAAAAAAAAAAAGAAAGAAAAAATAATAAAATCATAAAGCAACGGATTGAACGCTATATTTTATTCGTAAAGTTCGAAAGTTTTAGCGAAAACTTAGTAGAAGCGAGTAAAATAAGGATGAAAGTGGAGAAAGAAGAGAGTGAAACAAGGAATAATTTCGTCCATTTTTAAGGCGAACAACGTACCGTAGCGAAGTTTGATCACCCCGTAGATCACCGGCTGACGTGCATGTATATGCGCGTAGGTTCGCGGTCACCTAAAATCGACCAGGAAGAACTTTTATAATCCGTATCCGACAACGAAGCGACGGACGAAACAAAGTTACAACAGCGTGCACGACGACTCTTGCGAACTTCTCAACCATAAAATTCTACGCTGGTTCCACGCTCGATCGAACGTAACTGCGTGTCTCTTTTCCCATTTATGCCGAAGGCCACCCATTTCCAACTCGCGTACACTCCAGTATAATAATAACGATTTCGAAATTTCTACTACTCCACTACGTCTCTCTCTCTCTCTCGTTTGCGATCGATCTCTCACGGCCGAGTATCGAGCCGCGAAATCGAGCGAGAAACGGACATTGTTAATCCTAGAACGGGCAAAACGGGAATTAACGGTAGCAAATTTCTCATCGGTTTTGGCTAGACGTTCCCTCCAATAAGTGTGGTTTCGGGTATGGCCAGCCCGCGCACTGTATTTTAGGATATTCGTTTCACAGGGCGGCACAGGGGAGAATCGTGTAATCCTCGATGAAATATTTAAATTCCTGAAGAGTGGCAAAAACGAGAGGGTTTTAATTAAAACGGAAAAGGAATATGACACGAGCGAGGGAAAAACAAGGAACACGGATAGACAGGCGTGGGATGAGAAGGCAAGGGGGGGGAGGGGGGAGGGAGGGGGGGAAGAAATTGGGATGACAATTACATTTCGAGTAGCGTCGTTTTTCGCCAGGGGAAACGGGAACAACGACATTGTTAATTAAACGCGACAGATAGTGACCAGAGACTATAATATCGAATCGATGGTCTTTTAACTTTCATGTTTCACAATGTATTCATTATCCCCGTAATTAGCATACGTCACGAATTAACGGTTAATAAACCCGCTTTTGTTCTATGCCGAAAAGCGGCTCGATATTGCGGCCCGCCCGCCAACCAAAGGCTAGTTTCATTTTTTCCTCGTAAATCATCCCCTTACGACCCTCGAATCTCCGATACGCGTTCTCTCTCTCTCTCTCTCTCTCTCTCTCTCTCTCTCTCTCTCTTCGATCACGCTCCTCCTCGATTCGAGCTACAATTATACATATGCATGCGCGAATCGAATCTCGTCGTGGTTATCATTCATCCACTAGGCCACAGGTATCGGTCTGGGGAATCAATTAATGTAAATCAAAAGTCGACGAACGAAATAGAAGCCCGCTCTCGTTCGTTCCTCACGCACAATCATAAATATATATTTATATTTATTTATATCACGGCCATGGTCGTCTATCGAAAAGGGGAGCGTCTATCCACGATTCTATTCCGTGCTGATATCGGGGCGACGCGTACACGCAAGATTACACGCGACTGTCGGCGGGCCGATTGTGCGCGCGGTTGAATTATGTCCGCAAGTTGCCGGACGTCGACCACCGCCACGATAGCGACACCGCGGTGCACCGAGTGAACCGGTTATGTTTCATTCCGCCCTGCCACGATTCTAATGGAACTGGAATCGAGGAAGGGAGCGAAAGACTATAGGAGGGGGAGGGAAAGGTCTATACCCGGTTAGAAAGGGAATATCGAACACCTCGCTTTGAACACCTTCGTGAAACTTTTACCTCGCTTCGATTGATAGATGGACCATGACGGGGGGGAGGGGGGGAGGGAACCTCTTTCCTCCTTCTCGTCATCCTCCTGCCTCTCCTGTGTCGTTCCGTTGCCGGAATACGGAACAAGTTCGAACTGTGATGGTTTAAAATCCGAGTAAATTCCTTTATAAGAAACGCGGGAAAGGGAGCGCGAAGAAACGTTTTTCCCTTTTTCGAAGTACGAAGTATGACGTTTTTTTCCCGCGTGAGTCGAGTCTTAGTGAACTCTTAATTAATCCGCGTCGAAATATGTCGAATTCTCGACTATCGACTTCTCTTCTTTTTTCTCTTTTTCATTCCATTCGTTGTGACGGATGGAGCTCGAGCCGCGCGTGTTATCTCGCGAAACGTGCGTCCGATTAATACACGGTTGACACGGCGCGAACGAGAGGAATAGGGGGGAGGGGGAGGGGGAGGAGGGGTCGGGTGATTTTGGGTCAACGCCAGATTTTAAACTCATTAAATACGCGCCGTTCGGACACAGACTTGGGACAGAACGTATTTATCTGCTGTTCCGCGTTATATACCGGTTATTTCCATTCGCTCCGATTTCGCTCCCCCTGTTTGCGCGAGACGAAATATTTTGCTTCCCTCCCCCTCCCCCTTTTCCGCTCTAACCGTAGAGAAATTGATTTAACTACAGGAAATAGGATATATAAATCATTCCCGCAGCGCGTAATTCTTTTGTGAAACGAAACTAGAGAGAGAGAGAGAGAGAGAGAAAGAGAGGAAACGTGACTTTGTTATATCCGTGGATATATATATATATACATATCGTTTTGCTCGATTTTCGAATTTCATTCAGAAATCTGGTCGTAGGCCCGCAACTTTATCGGGGTTGGATGGATTCCCTCCATCATCGTCAATTTGTCAATCAATGCTCGTTCGAATTTGTCCGGCTAAACGGTTCGTAAATTACAATAAAATCGGTCATATTTCGAGGAATAAATTATTGGCTCGTCTCGAATCCCTCTCGAAACACAATCGTAAATCATTCGCAATTTCGTTCGACGAGAGAAAAGAGAGAGAGGAGGAGAGGGAAAAAAAAGAGAGAGAAGAAATATTTACATATCGCAATAAAACCGGTCTATCAAACGAAACCAGCGATTCTTTCCTTATAGTTATATCGTTATATCCGTAGTATCAACAAGTTATATCTGGAAAAGCATAGATTGGGATTCCCCCGGTATTCCCTCGATAACGATGAAAACGCAACGACAGCGATACGCGCGGGAAAAAATCCGGCCGCGAAGGCCGCGAGAAGGAAAACGGGTATCCGTGACAAACGTGACGGCTCTTTTCTTTCGATCAGCGAATTGCGCGCTTGGCCTCGACGACTGCCTCGTGTCAACGAGGAAAATGGAACGAGGAAAAAGGAAAAAAAAGAGAAAAAAAGAATAAAAATACGTTCGATAAAATTTTCCCGACCGATTATCATTCGCGTAAGAAGAGAAGGAAGTTTAACTCCGTTTGAAAATCGATCACGAACTCTTTCTCTCTGTCTCTGTTCTCCCAACTTTAAACTCGATCCCTCGATCTGGTCGAAAGTTCACGCTATATAGATATACATACGTACAAAACGAAAAATTCTTCTTTCTCTTCTTCTTCTTCTTATTCTTCTTCTTCTTACAGTCTTAAGGCGTCGTCACTCCCTTTTTCCTTCTCACGAGAAGGAAGAACTTAGTTCGACCCGTCTTAAATCCAACCTTATGCAATCAACCGGGAGTCGGAAACTCCTCGCGCGGGAGAGGAGACCGCGAGAAAGGAGATCCTTGGCATCTTGCTTCTTAACTAACTTACCTTTTCACGCTAGTTCCTTCGCGTGGCGCGCGATATCTTTCTTCCATCGATCTAACTTATCTCATTTTCCATCCCTGGACCCTTCCATCCTTCTTTGCACCGCCAAATGGACTCCCATTTTCAAATCTTCCCCGTGAATCGGAGGATCCTTTCGACGACGACGTAATTTACGATAAAGCGTGGAATCGATGAGAAACAGACGACATCGTTTCGAAACACTTCGATCGCGTTGCTCGAGATAACCACGCCATCGATAGCCATGATGCTCCCGTGAACGAGGTGACTGCGTTTCGTTCAAGCAGAAGAAAGCAGAAGCAGAAATTGCGATCTTTTCCGCCCGAGGAGAGAGTTTCGAAGAGGGGAGAAGGAGAAGGATCGTTACTCGAATGAAATTGTTACTTGATCGTACTTGCTTGTTCGGATACACCTTTCGATCGATCGACCCCAGAACGAATTAAACCCCGTCCGATAATCGCGGTTTGTTTCCTCCCCCTTTAACAAAAGAGGCAAGAGACCACTTCGTGATCGTACGCCATTATATCATTGGAATAGGCCGCGTTTCTACGATCGTTCACGGTCGAGATCCGATCTACCGTCAATCGCGTGCATCTTTTGTGCGCGACTACCAGGAGGCTTCTTGTAGGGGATGGAGAAGGAATTTCCATCGTTCGACGCTGGGACAAAGTCTTTATTAAAAAGCTTCCCCGTTCAAGAGAGCATTCACGGCTCGAATCAGCGCGCGCCGATAGCATCACGTACGCCTTATAATTTCCCGGATACGTCCTGCAGGAAGACATTTATTCAAAACGTATCTGCTCGCAGATTATTTCGTTATTCCCGGCGCGGTTCGAAGCAGTGAAAATAGGGTAGATGCTCGGCGGATAAAGTGGTCACGGAGTAAAAGTAAAACTTTTCTCTTCGATTTTTTTTCGATCGCGATCGTACAATGGCGAGTAAAGTGGCGATAATGATTGCCGATACCGCGACACGCAACGTCGCGCAACGAAATCGAATTTTTTTTTTTTCCTCCTCCTCCTCCTCCTCCCCCTTGCATTTTTGCAACGTTGAAAATTCAATTTATCCTCCGTCTCCCCCCTCCTTCTCATCCACCGCACACGCACAATGCCCACGCTCTACCACGCTTTGTCCCGATAGAAATTATTTTTGTATAAGACCAGATATAAGCATTAACAGGCTCGATATCGATCCATGTTGTTCCATTTTTATTCCGCCCCCGGTTGGTTTGCCACCGTTCCATAAAGAATGTACGTTTCGCGACGAATGGGGGCGCATACAGACCGATCCGCGATTGGAAAAAGTCGCTTCAGGTATTCCCGGCTGTACACGGGAATGTTAATGCTAATTCCTCAAAGAGTCCCCTATCCTATCGTCACCACCTATTTTGCAGCACAATTTTTCGCAGCGAACGGGAAACCCGTTAAAAACGCCGTCCCACGTTAAAAAGTCGAAAAGTGGAATATTATCGAAATATTATTGCCCTCGTATCGTAATGCGATGTATCCGTCTCTCTTTTTTCGAAAAAACCGAAGGTCTCGAAAAACGAAGGCCTCGATCGAGTTTCGCCTCGTAAAAAGGATGATATCTCTCCCCTCTGAAAAGGGGATATCACGTCCTCGGATGTATGCACGCGGGCAACCGCATAAATATTTCTTTAAAATGCATTTTGCGTAGCCCGAGAACCCACGGGTATCGCGTATCTATATCCGTGTATACGTGAGCACCTATCTTCCACTGGATCATCCTGTTGTTTCGTCAAAGTCGTTACATCCGCGCTAGGCAGCGTATAATCCTTCGACAACGGGGACAAGCTCGCTGTTGTATGCATAACACCGTGAACTTGTCACAAGGTAGACGCGTCAAAAACCATTTTACATTTTACCCCGCCCCAACCGGGGAAATCTAATCCAGCACGAAAAACGTATTTGTTCCGGTGAAGTATAAAAATGTTTCGTTGTCTCGATGTAAAGGGAACCGCAAGTGTGCACACCTATTTATTTACACACCTTTTTTTCCCCCCGCGATGCCGTTACCACGGTAGGAAAAAGGATCCGCGATTTGTGCGCTTCACAAAGGAAAATTCGTACGTGAGTCGCGCTTGCATGAATTTTTACCTTTTCAGGCGGACGATAAAATTCACAGACTATCAACCGTGTACGTCGACCCTTCGTACCTTGAAATATTCATCGGAACCACGTTCAATATTTAAACGCTTTCAAATGCATGTTTTACCGCAATTACGTTAGCCACGTCTGTGTCTCCAAGCATGTTGTGCAATTAGACACGTTTGCGCTAAAAATTTTCCCTCTCCGTTGTTCGACAAATCAATTGTTACGACAACCCGATATTTTACATTTTCTTCGTGCACGCTTCGACCACCACTGGTCACATTTTCCGATTACTCCTTTCATTTTCTTTCTTTTTTTTTTTTTTATTATTTCCTTCTTTTTGTATTTTCTCCCCCAGCTTTTTTTCCCCCCTCTTCTAGCGACCGTGCACACGCACAGTTTATAATAATGGAAAATCGTTGATTTCGAGGAATGCTCGCTTCGATTGAAACCAACATCGAACTATTCACTCTGCCTCTCGTGCTGCTTTTTATACACACGTAGTAAAGATGTATACGTATGCAGTAACCATTGTACGTCTCGATCCACGTTCTTAACCAGGAGGAGAAGCGCAAACAAATTTTTCGCGAGGACGTGGATCGATGATCGTGGGCGAGCATCTTGAGTGGATGACGCGGTCCAAGGGGCATCCAAAACGAATTTGTTCTGGCTTGTGACGGCACGAGCTACCTCGATCGTCGTATATAACAATCAGGGCTTATCACGGTTGGTCGGTAAAAGGCTGACGAGGCGTGGGTCAATCCCAGCCTGGTCGATAAGGTCATCGAGCTGGCGAACACAGTCATTTCCCGACACCGACCAGGTACTTGATAGAATTATCCTCGTTGACGAGCGGCTAGGGCTTAGTGGCCGTATTATGGGCTTGGAATTTCTTCCGGAAATTCGCCTAAGATGGACGAGAAACACGTTCCACAGCCCGTATCCCGAATAATATACCGAGTTGGACTGCCCCGATTTTTAACGAGCCTGATTAAAACTTGGTGCTCTTGTTTCTCAAAAATGAAATCTTCTTCTCGATTACTTATGGCGAAAATATAATTAAAAAAGAAAAAAAAAATAGATAATTTTATCGCACGTTCGAGATCGAAAATATAACGTGCGACGACTTTACGTTTACGGAAATTGTCATCTTCGATTACAAATCCATTGCGCTGAACATATGGAAAACGAAACGCACGATATCGTGTCTTCGAATTTTACGTATCGGTGCGTTTACGAAATGCAGAAATTCGAATGATGCGATTAACGCGATATCTTTTAAAAAATCACGTAAAAAGCGATATCCTAAATTGAATCACGGGAACGATTTGTTGTCGAAATTGTATGAATTGTGGGAAAAAATCTAAATTCAAATACGAGTTATTAATATTCTCCCGCGAAAACGTAAGAATTCGATCTCGTTTTCGATCCGTTTCTATCCTCTCCGTTCTTGCAGTGTAGTTTTTCTAAAACACCGCGAAACCGAGCATTCGTCCGCAATAAGCATTCTTATCGATCTCCTCGACTGGTGTCGGTCGACCGCTTCCACAGCTTTTGCTCGGTAATTGCGAAACAATTAAGAATACGGATATCGCTAAACCGGTTTAATCAAGCTTCATAGAATTGGTTCGCCTCGATCCTTCCGAAAGCCGGGAATTAATTCGTTAATCCCGAAAAGTTAGCGAAAGGAAATTGTATTCAGCCATTTCCCGGCCGCTTCTGATACCCCAAACGAAACGTTTCTTTTCACCGTGGCACCGATTCCGTTCCTCGTCTCCTAGCTCGACGAGTGTACGTTTGCAAGGATGAATAAACGGACGAGGTACGAACGACGATCGAGCCGGAGATAAAGTTTGAACAGCCTTTACCAGAATTGCCGCCTAAGTGCATTAAAACTTGAAGCAGTTACCAACCGAGATTACGGGTGGGGATGTCCCTCACACTTTCCAGGTTTCGATGCTGCGAACTTCTCTAATTCGTTAGCTTGGTCCGCGCATCAATCTTCGTCCTCGTTTTCGCTCTTCTCCCCTTCCGCTTCCTTATTCAAATCGATAGGAGCGAGAAATCCATCAAAAATGAAACTCGAGGCCAACTCGAGGAATGCGTTGCAAAGTTGAAACAGTGGCCGACGTCGGTCACGAAAGTTGAGGGAAGCATTAGCAAAATTTCCATTTAATTTTGCGTCGGCCGGCTTCCCGTCAGGAAAATCACGGGGAAACACGTTCAAGGGTTCAATGGGCGGGTACTCGAGAGATTCGATGGGTCTATTTTCCGATCGATCATCGTCACGGAATCATTTCATCACCGGCTAAAGGATTGCTTGCATATCGACGAGGGTTGTAAAATGACCAGAGTATGACGCGGCCAGAGTTTCGAATTACCTATGTATAACCAACCGGCGCGGCGCAAGAGAAACAGAGGATGTTGGAATACAATTGATTCGCATCTGTGGAAAGTGTCCTCCTCCTCCCGGATCTATCTGGCCTACAATCGATCGCACACGTCTCCAACCGGAATTAGGAGAGCGCGTCCTTTGTGCTACGTTGGACATTGATATCTGTTACGTCGTGGTAACGTGATTCGCTTCCTAGCCGCGATCTTGTTTCCAAAGCTGAAACTTCCAAACGTTGCTCGGCTTACATCCACCTAAAATCGTCCAACGTCCAGTGAGAATCAACCGACCAACCAATCAACCAATTTAATTATTGGAATTAATTACGAAGAGTGTACCTCGTTTCCATATCCTCATTTTTATCCCGTAAATACGTACGTGTTACTACGTGGAGGATGGAATGCGATCTTGCAGAAAATAATCCCCTATCGAAGACACAATTTGGAAACGATCCTGCTCTCCCGTTGACGAGACGATTCCGAATAGATTAGAGTCATCTTCCTGGAATAACGACGTCCAGATCTGGTAGCTGTTGGTACACGATATTAACGATTCAAATTTATCACGCTCGAATGCCGGTCGGTGATTGCAGGCCGAGGGTGATTCGCGCCTCCTTAAAATCGGGTCAACGGGAAACGATTCCTTGAAAGAAAGAAAAAAGAAAATAAAAAAAGAAAAGGAAGGGAAAGGATAAAAAAAAAAAGAGAGAAAAAAAACGAACGTAAAAATTTAGACAAATTTCCCGACGCTTTTTCGTTCTTTCTTTCTTTTTTTTTTTTTTTTTTTTTTTATAATTGATTATCAGGCGAGATACGAATTAGGTACGGTTCGTTCGGGGAGGGATATTATTTCAGGTTCACGGATCGAATAGATTTCATCGGGATGCAAGCAGGATGATATAAATGTTTTAATTTGGGAATTCGGTCTTCGAATATATCGGCCGGAAGCTCAGTGGAACTCCCCAGCGGTGCAATATTCCGTCGAGCAGGAAGGTGGAATCACCTCTGGGAAGGTAATTCTCGTTGCGTTCCTAGCTCTCGGTATCGAAGTGCACTCGATCAAGTGCGTTCGATGGTGTGTACGGTAAACATATAATCGAGTGCCGATTAAAACCGTCCTTAATCGGGGATATACTTGCGATTCGTGATCGCGAAATTTAGTATCGATCACGTTCCCCGGCTTCGATCGTCGTCCAAACCGATAATAAATCATCCGGTTTGCATAATTTCGACGATGGAATCTTCTGGTAATGTAACTTGGGCTGGTAACAATACATCATCCCCTCAACAACCGCAAATTTTTTCCACTGCGGTAACGGGCCGTTTGAGCATCCACTCTACGTCAATTAATGGGATCATAATTCTTGAATAGTTTCGATGCGGCGTAATAATCAATTAGTGCCGATTGAGAGGAGCGGTAATTTTAATGTGGCAAACAATGCCATTAGCATGCAGCTATTATCGGGGACCGAGGGTTTGAACTGTGTCACGGCGAAATTATTCCCTATCTCTGAAGGGAAGTGGAGAAAAGTGGGAGAGAAAGGGGAAGGGTTGGGGAAACGAGAGAGAGAGATATGAATGAAAATGCTTATGCGCCGCGAACCCATCGCATCCCGTTAGTATTTTACTTCGATAAAGAGCCCCGGTTACATTACACAGGCGAAATGAAAATATCGGCTATTGTTGCGTCGCGAAACAGTGTCGGGATATAATTCATTACTTACATCCATCTCCCACTTGGCTGGATCACGGATCTGTACAAAGATTAGAGAGACATCGGTACGGCGGGACGATAAAAATGAAAAAGAAAGAGAGAAGGAAAGAGAGAAAGAAAGAAAGAAAAAAAAAATTTATTCGAGACATTGGAAACCGAGCGGTGATATAAATGGTCTATTACCATTATGAATGCCGTGAATAATTGAATTTTTCTCGCCTTCAACTTTCAAAGTCGAGCGTCGGAATTTATATGAAAATTTTATTCAACCGTAAATGAGATTAACATTGTGCGACGTTCGTAACATATTTATATATTATATATATGTTATGTATACGTATGTACATATACAACAGACAGCGACTATATCATCGAACATCACATTAAATTATCCATCGCTTTAACTTACATAAATCAAATTCCTCGTCGAACGGTGATGGTCGAGCGGTGGAAGAAATATTATCGTTTAAAATCGATCGAGTGATCGGGGGATCGATCCATCTTGTATGGAGATATCTCTCGTACGTATACTCTCCCTCTCCCTCTCTCTCTCTCTCTCTCTCTCTCTCTCTCTCTCTCTCTCTCTCTCTCTCTCGATGTACATGTTCACACACGAGAGCTTTTCGTTTGCTCCCATCGAAATCCGGGCACGCAAGCTTGATAATACCATTCGGTTTATTATTTGCAGAAACTGGATTATCCTCGTTGACAATGTGTACGGTTACGAGAAACAGCTGTCTACCTAGGAAATAGTGGATTAGCTTTGGGAACATGCGGTAACATACTAACGCTGCGAAACATCGTGGTCCAAGAATGTCGTCTTGCGTTCTTCTCGTGACGAAAACGATCCTCTCACTCTCACTCACTCTCTCTCTCTCTCTCTCTCTCTGATAAAGGATTTATCATATAATTTATAGATCGACGAACAACCGACATAGAAAATATATGTACAATAAAATTTTATTCAACGAACAATCGGGAACGAAAGATCGATTGGCGCGATCGACTTTGAATCTCTACAACATTTCCCTTTCTCTAACGCGATAACTCTAAAAAACACGATTACTCGCTCGCTCACCGACGAATACTAAAAAAAAAAAAAAAAACAAGACACTCGCTCCCCGACAATTTCACGCTTCGCGATAATTTCCCATAACCATAATGTTAAGGGGCGAAGATTTGCTTGTAATACGGTGTATGTAACGCATCTGAGCACGGTCGTTTCGTGGACGTCGTAGATAGAACTAATTTGGACATTATGAACAAGGTCGTCTGTGCGGAGCAAGGCAATAGAAGATAATGTCGTTAGGCTGTGCTGCATTACGCAGGGATTATCACGATTAATTACGCGCACCTGTGCCGCGTGCGTAGGCCGAATACGCGAATATTCCATCTTAAATCTCGGCCAGCCTTCTCCTCTTTCTCCCTTTCCTTTTCCACGTTTAAAAAGCCTCGGTCGACGATTCATCGTTTCTCTTTCCCGAACGAGAAGGGGCGCGATCGTTTTCGCTTTTGTCATTCGCCTTTTACTTTTGCAAAGTTACGTTGGCACACCGTTCGGTGGGAACGGTTGGTGTCGTGTAGCGATCTCTCGTCGTTCCTATTAACGCGACAAATTTCACGGAGCGAAGAACGAGAGAAAGAGAGACAGTTAACACACCGGGCAACCGAACAAAGTTGTCGCAACCAGGCCTGGTGGGCATCGTTGGAAAGTTTTGCCCGGTAAAATGCGACAGGATTATCGCCATTAATCGCGCCACTCGTCACAGGACAGATTACACAATTACGCTTCTACGATCGTGATGGTTATACACGGCTTACACATTTACACATATCACAAACGGTGGTTAAACAGTGGTGTCGGCGCGAAATGACAACTTTTGAGCAAACACGTGCCGACACGCTTAACGAAACGTTCGCCGAATTTTTGGCGTTTATCCTAAAACGGCCGAGAGAATTTCTTTCAGGGATGTGCGAATCGGCGACGATTCTTTTTTTTTTTTTTTTTTTCTTTCTTTTTTGTTGGTCATTCGCATCTTTCGAAGCAAGCATCTTTAACGGTCTTAAAGACACATAATACCCGGACCCGTTTCGTTACTTTGCACACAGGTTATTATTATCCTTTCGTTTCGTTTCTTTTTTTTGTTCCGCCGATTGATACACGCAGGCACGCACACGTCATCACGCCTCCTCTTCTTCGCTCTCGATTCGATTCGTTCCCTTAAGAATTATTTAACGTAACGCGTATCACGATAAAGTCGCTCACCTCTTGAAGATCAATAATTGGCAGTTCTAGATCCAACCGTAGTCTCTCGAGGATGAAATCTCGTCGAAACGAACTGCACCTGTAACGCATAAAATAAAACGCATACGCGCGCGCGCGCACGCATGCAACCTCGACGAAATTTATTACCCCTCTTTTATCCCTTTTAAATAGAACAACGTTATATACGTTTCCCCTTTCGAAATATTATCACAACGTTCATTTTTCTATATTTCGCACGGCACGCGTGGCGCGACACAATGGTCAGTTCGTGGCCGTGGAATGCAGCACGAGTTTCAACGTGGTGAACATCATCAATAGGGCGCTGCAAGCCATGACAGATGGAGACGATGCGATGCTGTGCTGCATCGCCGCTGGATTATCCCCTTTGAACACGTGCACCAGCACTCGTGCCGGTTGAGCGTTACTCGCCTCGCAGGTGTAATTTCCGGAATGGCGATCGGACGCGCGGGGCACCTCCAGCCAACTCTCCCTCCCCACCAGATCGGTACTGACGTTCACCCCCTGATCGACGTCGTAGTTGATCATCCGGAAGTTATGGTACCAGAATAAATAGGAAGGCGTCTCGGTCGATTTTTTTACGAGGCAGTGAAGCTGCAGAGTGCTACCTGGCCTCACGAACTTCTCCGAGGGGCCGGCTATCTCTGCTCTGGCCTCTGCAAATGGCACAACGTGACACGTCAGACGTGACCAGCTTACCACGTCCCTTATCCCATATTGTTTACCCAGGGTCCAAGGTGGTTATGAGAGGTAGCAAGGATGAGGTATGCATCGTGGCTGGTTAAGGATCGTACGGGGATAGCGTACCAAATCCCACTCACGCTCTCCCTCTCGCTCTTTCTACATTCTTTCAACCATCTCGTACGAGCAAGAGCAACCTTTTGCCCTGTCTCTCCCTCCCTATCTCTCTCTCTCTCTCTCTCTCTCTCTCTCTCTCCCCCACAGCCTGGACACGGTCTCCAGAATTTTAAGCTGCATCTTAAGCGTGATCGCGAGCACGACGTCCCCCTCTCGACTAGCCTAGGCAACCAACCACTTTTTCGCTCGAGTCATCGTTGCTTCCGCCGATCCACGCAGACTGACGACGCGACAGCCGTGAGACAGCTTGGTATAGGATCAGGTGTGACGGCACGCTGTAAACACGGAGCAAAACCTTCGTCATCCCTTCCCCCCCACCGGATACACTTTTTGCCCGCCCTCCTTCGAACCCCGGCGACAAGGCTTCCGTTTCACGTCGTGTCACGGACCGACGCACGTGAACGGAGGTGTGGATAGGAGTTTCAAGCGCTTCTCCGCGTGATACAACCGCGCTCTTTTGAACCGTCCACGCTCCCCTCTCTCTGTCTCTCGATCGGCCATCGCACGAATACGCCGGGGAAGCGGCAGATGCAAAAGAAGCATACACGGTTCTGTCTCGTACGTGTACTGTGAATAAAAAAAAAAAGGAAAGAAAAGGAAAAAAAAGGAAAAACGAATTCGTCGCGAGATCAACGCGGTCGATAGTCGACGTGTCCAAAATTTATTAAAACGTCACGAGTCAAGAACGTTCGCAATCCCCACGATCGTACGTTCTTTTTTTCTCTCTTGCTCCCTCTCCCTACTTCTCCATCGGAATACGCATTTTCAAATCGCAGCTCCAATACGTGAATTTTAACCGACCCGTTAAAACGATTGAGCTTTCGTTGTTTATACGCTTCGTCGGACCAATTTTTCCTCCCCCAATCCCTCCCCTTCTGCGCCAATTCTCTCCGTCTTGTTTTAATCATTTTACTCCGCACCAATTCTTTTCTTTTCTTTACTTTTTTTTTTTTTTTTTTTATCATCCCAATTCTTTCACACCTTTCAATTACGTTGATCGAATTATCCGGGATATATTTAGCAATCTCTAGCTTCTTAATTAACTTGCCCTCCTCCCACGGCAAGGAAAAGAATTATTAACCCGTGTTCTGGACACCTCCCGTAGAAATTGAGAAGCTTATTAAATACCGTATGATCTAATCCTTCCTCCCTTCTATGATCAAAGTTTTAAGGATGATGTAGCAATATCGGATGATTAAAATTAGATCCAACGCGCGTGGTCGCGCGCTCGTTCGTGCACATACTTGAAGAGGTCGATGTACCGTAACCGGCCAAAGCAATTTATTTATCTTTAGGCGTTAAATTTTCTCTCTCTCTCTCTCTCTCTCTCTCTCTCTCTCTCTTTCTTTCAATACCGCGCACATTCGTCTTTAATTACTCTTTAATGAGACGATCGTTAAGGGTCGTCAACTTTTGAAACTGACTTCGTTTCGTCGTGACAATACCCGAAGATCGTTATCGATTCCAAAGTTGAAGAGAAGATAAATTCCTTCCAAGCCGATGCCCCCGTTAAATACGTCTTTACCAACTTCTTATTCCAATCCTGGTAATCCAATCTAATTTTAATTCAGCCACTACTGGACGCGCATACTGTTGATTCGAGAAATGGCTCGATCCATTCTTCTCGATCGCGTTTTAATTAGCGAGCAAGCTAGCGAGTAAATCCAATTTCTCTTTTTTCTCTCCCTCCCTCTCCCCCTCTTTCTCTTTTCTTTTTTTCCTTCGCTTCGGGAGGAATCGTTAATAACCGAGGACCGAGCGGATGGAAACGTCCAGCAAATGCTGATTCGATTAATTCGAATTGATCGAATGATCGTATTAACTCGGTCCTCGGTCGAAGGATTTCGCAATCGTTCGCTGTGTGCACGAATTACGCTTAAGGGGAATAGGTGGCGGCCGTACAGTCGGCCGCCACTCGGGAACAATCGATTTTTCCTAGATTTTTCTAAGCCGGGGGACAAATCGGCAAAGGGCGACACAACGCTGGAATCTGACGCGAAACACGGTCAATTTACGGCCGAAATATCTTTTATTGAAACCGCGATACGATATCTCGCGTTTGAGAAATTTATCCGAGGAAAACTATCCGAATCGAGTGAAACCTCGATCGAACCCTCTTTTACGAGTATCGGTTATTCCTCGTGACGATTTTATCATCGACGTCTCTCTCTCTCTCTCTCTCTCTCTCTCTCTCCCTCCCGCCCTCTTTTAAATCTTTCACGCGAAACTTTGTTTCCACGAAAATTGGACGAAAATAGAAGGTGATAAATTACCGTGAAACATAGTTTTAAACGGGGGGAAAGCTTTAAATTCGTGCCAAAGGGACAAGAGTAGACTGTAATTAACAAATCGATTTCACAGGATGTATCGCGAATCGAAAATCCGGGATATTTTCGGCCGGCGAAACATTCGTTCGTCTCTTCCGTAATAAACCACCGTAACCATTTAACCAGTGTATAAAATGTGTACAATCGAAACGTCCCGTTATTGTACACCACTTTGGGATCAAAAAAAAAAAAAAAAAAGAAAGAAAAAGAAAATCTCATGCTTGAATTTCAAACGTTGCTTCAAGAAGAAACGTAAATATCACACGTTCCAGATTCGTTCCAGCGCGGGGATAGTTTGAGCGAGGATAAATATTAAAAGTACCTTCTCGAGAAAAGCTCTCCTCGTACGTATCCGTCATCAGAATGTCACGACAAAAACACAGTGCCGGAAACCGGGACGAAATTAGATAGTAACCGATGTGCGTCCGCGCACCTATTCGTACGTTCAAACACACACACACACACACACATACAGGTACGCTCGTTTGTAAGGAACATGTATGCGTATATAAGGTATAGGTGTATAAATATATATACATATATTTATGGATATAGATATAGGGGGAGTATACTTCCAAAAACCAGAATCTAAATGCAAATACACGCAGAGACAGAGGGAGGGGGAGAGGGAAACGTCGTCGGTTAAAACGGCGACGCCAGGACCGAACATCGTAATTCACGAAACTTCCTACCTCCCTGCGTCTGATAAAAAGCGTTTTCTCGCTTTTATTGATCGGCCGTCCGCTTAATAAAATCCAGATAAAACTGCTCTTCCACTTTTTTTTTTTTTTTTTGAACACAGGGGTCCTGGACCTGGACGCGTGCGTAGATAGGAACGAAAATGTAAACGCTTGACTCGTGGGATGAGGGGGAAAGAAATTGCAATGGAATTGGAATGGAGAACGATGCGGATGAAAACGGGGGGAATAAGGGAAGAGGGGAAAAGGAAAAGGAAATAGGTAAAAATAGGCAATCTGATAAAAGAGGGAATTCTTAAACTCTAAAGTCCTCTCGAGTCAGTGTATAAGGAAAAAGCGTCTCTTCTCGTTATAGATAGTGGGGCGTTGCATCTCTTATCAGCAAACCGGACAAGAGTACACTGTCTCTCTTGGTAAGAACAATTTTCGTTGCTCCCCTTTCCTTTCGAAGAAAGCATTATCTCCCTTTTCGAGCTGACACTTACTCCGTCCAACAGGCCGTCCAACAAAAGGAACACGCGTATCGGTCTCTATTTTATTCGATACGTTTCACTCGTATTCCCTTGCTCTCAACGTGATATATTCGTTATTGCAACGAAACGAGCAATGAGAAAATGCGGGACGGGACAACGAAGAAAAGAAAAAAGTGGAAAAAAAAGGGGGAATCGATGCTCGAATCGCATGTGCGAAAATGCGTGGAGGGAAATGCGTGGAGGATGTTGCACGAACGGAGAGGTCACGCGTTGATAAAAAAACAGGGGACAGGAAGATCGATAAGGGTAATCGAACCGGTATTTTCCCAATGCTCGCAATTGTCGAGAATATGACCGTTTACGTAAAATGCGAACAACGACACGAAGAAACGCTCTTTTATTTTTATTTTTTTTTTTTTTTGTTTGTTTCAATTTCATTAACCATTCAACGAAATAAATTAAAATTTAATTTATCGTCGATGTCTGGTCGAGAAACGGGTCAGGTTGTTGCTATTGTTAATCGTCGGGAATTCGCGCTAGACGCGGTGTTGGGAAAAAAAATAAAAGAAAAAAGGAACGTGAAAAAAATCGGATCGACACGATGGTCGATCACTCGGTCGGTCGGTCGATATCCGAAAATCGGGCAGAGACCGAGAACGCAAATAGCTTATATCGGTGTTTAATATCACGCTTACCGACAACCTCGAGGAACAGAAATATACTCGTGGGTGGATGGGTGGATACTTGGCACTGGTACAATCCAGCATCCCTCGGTTGAACGTATTTTATTTGAAGAGTCCAATCCTCGCTGTGGTGGAAATGAATTGCCTGGAAACGCTCGTCGTTCGCGTACGTTGTCAGTCCTACGGTGAGTAACTCCTGGACGTTCTTCCGCTTGATCCACGACACCTGGGGAACCGGGGGAAAAAAAACACTCGTTAACAAGAATAATCCCAGGTTCCCGGCCAGAATTGGTCGGTGAAATTGTGAGCCGAGAAAAAGAAGGATCTGTCTCCTGATGACAAAAGGGATTCAGTTTTATATCTCTTACATCGTACGCCTCTTTGCATGGAAACCTTTGCACGAAAATTTCGCGTTACCACGGGAACGACGGAACGCACGGCCTCCTGTCCTTTATCGCCCAACGAATTTTTCATCATTTGCTCCCTCCCCCTCCCTCCTCCCCCGTTAAATTGGAAATGTTCTTCCTCCGCTAAAAATCGCTCGATGAAAAACGAAGGGGAAGTAATTTAGCTCCCTTCTATACTCGTAGCTCGTTCTATCGACAAATGTGCGCCGTCACAGGTCCAGATTTTAATTAATCGCCGATGCTTCTCCCTGTGTACAATAATTCGCAACTATCGGATTCTATCGATGGCAACGGGGAAACGATTTCTTCGAAATAAGCTACCTTGATATTGCTCGAAGGAACAAATAAGCTTCGTGTCTGTTCGCGACGCTCACTATTCGCTTCCACGTAATATCGAGCTCTCTCTCTCTCTCTCTCTCTCTCTCTCTCTCTCTCTCTTCTCTCTTCGGCCTCTGCCATTGTCCGTCTATTACGGTCAGTAACTACTGTCCCGGCGGTTACTAACGCCGCCATTAGTCACGGTATTTTCTATCTACATGGCAGTGTCCATTTTGCCACGGTCATTAACTCTTCTTCTTCGTCGATCGATCCGTCTTGAATCCTCTTATCGGTATCGAAGAAAATAACCGGAGGTCTCGCAACCTTAAACTGTTCCTCGAGGAAAAATAGTTGGAAGGAAGGAAGGATAGGGGACGATATAAACGCTGCGTGTAGATAGACAATCGAATAATTTTCCAACGATATCGATGCACGCGAGTTTAAACCTTTCTATTCTATCTCACCGTTCGTTAACCAAGTCGAAAAGTTCAAGTCGAAAGTGCGACTATCGATTTGCCATCGTCCCATTCCCTAACTTTCGAGAACCGGTAAATACCGTACACGTATTACAGTCAGGTAAATGTACTACGTCAATAACGATCGGTAATTGCCCTACGCGAACTCTCACTTGATTTCGTGTAGCCGAGTGTAAGCAAGAAATGCCTCTCGACCAGAATAATTTCTACAACTGTGACGCGGGATGATTGCTCGATTCGTGACCGGAATTAATCGAGCCACGCTCGCTACCAACCACGCACCACGAGTATAGCCGCCTACGTGTTTATTCGATAAATCATCTATTACTACATTCGATTCCATCATTTTCGAGATACAACCCCCCCCCTTCCCTCCCCTCCCCGTTACGTTTGAACCACTCCTTTAGAAAGTAGTTACTATCCATCTACCTCCTCGGCAGAGGGATCGCGAATAGATATAACAGGTAATACTGCTTAGGTAATATCAACGTACAACCGTTATTTCCCAAGTTTTAAACGACGGCACACGACTTTGACTACTCTTTATAACTTCCAAACGACCCCCCATTTCAGCGGATGTAACTTTATACGTACGTTCATATTATATATAACAGGTTGGAATTAGTAGCTCGGTACGTCACATATCGTATGCGTCGCGTATCGTACGTATCGATGAAAAAAAAAAAAAAAAATTCAAATAAAGAATAGTTATCTGCAACAAGGATTAGATTAAAAGTTGACGCAATGCGGGCTGGTTGGAATAAAAGGTAACCGCGCAAACGTGACGGTTTTTCGCGCTCAAAGCGTTTGCCCCCCACGAAAATATTGACGCGGGCGTACAATTTATAAAACTTACCACACCACGCGTCGGGAGTTGTATAAATAGGCGAGCCATTGTAAATGTACCGTGACTTTTATTCCAACCGACCAGGCGGCGATTCACCGACCGTTCCCTCTTGCTGCCATTTCACGCCTGCCTTTCCCCCGCTGTTCAAAAGCGCGCAACCCTATTGCAAGAAGTGCCATCAACGAGGATAATCCTTCGAGCTTGCTCGCGGTATGATGGAGTAGTTGGAATTGGCCGTGGAACGAGGGAGGGGAAAAAAGTAGAAGATAGACATCTCTCGCGTTCCTCCCACGCGTCTTTATACGTCCGTCGTAAAGTTTTAGGCACCTGGTAACGAGGGTATATTTCACATCGTGAGAATTCTGAATTCTTCTGTGTTTGTCTCTGCGTATAATCCCGATCGAATGACGTAACGAGAGAGGGAAGAGAGTTAATCTTCTCCTTGCTCTTTGAAGGATCGGTCAATTACATCCTCCCTGCTTTTAATCTTTTAATTTACTCTGGGAAAAAAGTGGAGGGGAAGGAGAAGGAGGAGAAGAAGAAGAAGAAGAGAGAAAGAAACGGAAATAATCCACCGAGCTGTACCACTTGTATCGAGGAAACGCAAGGCACTTCTGTCTCTCCTCGAAACGATATCAAACACTCAACGAGAGATTAAATGGAATGATTCGGCCACGGGGCGAGGAGAGGAATTACCTACGGCTCGAGGTAGAAAAATTGACCGTGAGATTGGAAAGGGAGGAAGAGAAGATTTGTCCTCGAACGATAAGGCTTCGCGTTAAGTCCGACGTGTCGCGAAAGACTTTCCGCGAGAATTGCTCCACTTAACCACGACCCGTTTGCTGCTCCTTCCACGCGTTTCTGCCCCTCGTTAACATGTAACGGGCATATTTCATCCCGAGACGATACTTTACGTATTCGCTTTTACATTCCGTTTTTCACAAATCTCGGCCTCCGAAATTCGATCGCCGCTTTAAAAAAAAAAAAAAAAAAAAAACAGCGAAACGATTACGATTGAATAATCGCGGACCAAGCATTCGGGGATGCATCTGGAAAAATAATGAGAAACGAGACGCGGGGTGACACGATGTAAAACGGGACGGAAGAAAGTGGTATGGAAACCGCTGGGGACGGTTGCTCACGTACACTCGAAATTTGCTCGCGGAATTTCCATCGTTTTTACAGATTGAGATATTCGCGAGAATAATAAAAAAAAAAGGGGCGGGGGGGGGGGAGAAAGAAAAACGCGGCGATAGAGAAAAAATAAGGAGGAAAATCGGTAGAGGACGTGTCCCCGTAATAAGTCGGGTAACGTAACGAATTTCAATCGAACTACAATCAAGTAGATAAAGGGAGGAATGACGCGATATTCGGATCACGTTTTCCTTTAAACCTTGGAAAGGCCGAGGCACCACCACGCCCTGCCCCGATCGCCGAGTCGATTATACTTCGCGCCCGATTAATGTATACACGGTGATTCGAGAGAACCGCGTTTCACGCACGAAATCGCGTAAATTATTCCACGAGTGTATGTTGGAGTTTGGGTGAAAACTGAACGAAAGCCAAAATTCGGCCGGTTCGCGTAACTTGGGATCGGGTTAAACGACTGTTGGGATCGCGTGGTGTGTTGGGGAGAGGTCGAATTCGAGGGAGCGAAACGAGAGGGAAACGTGAAACGAAACGAGCGAATTAGAAAGGACACGGTAGCTGGCGGTGGAGAGTGCAAACAGGTCGATCGGATTGGGTTGGGTACGTGCGCGCCCGCCGCTGTCTCTTCGAATCGATACTTATTATAAAAAAGCGAAACAATGAAATTTGTTTCATTGGGGGAAAAAAAAGTGCATACGGCAAATAAACTGGGATACCATGTGTCCCATTGAAATGTATAGTTTTTCACCCGGTATTCAATTTACGAATGGACAATGCGTATCGATAAATAAACGTTTACAAATATTGACCATCAAAGAGAGTTTCTGTTCTATCCTTCCATCCGTTGTCTTTTTTTTTTTTTTTTTTTTTTTTTTTTTTTCCCCCATTTCATACCCATATAACGTGTATAGATCCAAAAATGTGTGTGTGTGTGACAGAGAGAAAAGATAGAAAAAAAAAAAAAAAAATCAGAAAGAAATGCGGGTTTCATCACGCAACCGATTAATTTAGTCTTGGTTGGTGCATCGCGATAAATATTTGTTTCATAAAAGCGCCGTTTTAATTAAGCCACGTGCATTTCTATGCAGCGCGCTGTTCCCCGCAGTCTTCCATTCGATTTACATCCCGTTTAAATTATTATTAAAGTCCGTGCGCGCATAATGTAGAAACGGTTGCGCGACCCGGCCGCCTATCTCGGAGCCGCCTCGTCACGGAACAAACTCTTTAGAATTTAATGAATCGGAAATGAGACACGCGGCCCAACCATTCATACGTGTATTTTGAAAGGAAAGCCTTCCGTCTCGTGTCACTGATACGCGAACCATGTTTACCGCAGTTTCCCTTATCCAAACACGAATCGCGCATCCCTTCCGAAACTAAATTTCTCTCTACCCGTCCCGCTCATTCCGCAAACCCACCGTCCACCCACGAGTTTTCGCCTCGATCTTCGCCGAGATCTCGTCTCTCGCCGGCTGCTCTCCGCTCTTTCTTCGTCTTTGGCCGAATCCATGCGTGTTGCGTAACGAAATTTCCAGAATTTCATTTCGTTTCCTTCCCACACCGTCCTCACCGACCTGTTATATTTGCCATCCTCGCGCGCCCGCGCCACCGTGTTGAATGAAACTCCACAGGAGTGGAGTGAACTCGTGTGCAGGAGTGGTTCTCGAATAACCGAGCGAAACTTCGTCAATCCGTGTATCCCACGCGCTTTAAGGAGGAAACACTCCAAGGGTCCAACAACGTGTCGAGATATGCAGTTTGTACTATTAGAGACTATCCTTTGAGAAATCATGTTCCCGCTATTAATAGCTCTCTCTCTCTCTCTCTCTCAGAACTGTAACAAGACAGCGATACGGTTCGGTAATGTAAATTGTTTACAAAAAGAGACTAATCGGCCACCGATTAATAATAGTTCAACAGAAATAAAGAGAAATTTACTTTCTTCGAAATATTTTCGTAATAACCGAGTGAATGAAAATACGCGTGTGACAGAGTTTCGTGAAAATTGGTGCACAGTCGGTCACAGATTATTCGGTGGCACGATATTTTAATATCTTTTGACGATATTTTAATTGCGACGAGATAAAATTTCTAAATGAAAAGCAAATTTACAAAGCAAAATGATCCTTTTATTTTTTTTTTTTTTTTTACCAATATTCTCTCTCTTCCTTCACATCTCCGTGAAATCATCGATTTCATTACGATCTCCAAACTCTTAAATCTTGGCGGGGAATACAGGAAAAGGAGGAGAAATTACGAGGGTGTATAAAAATAAGAGATGGTCGCGCGAGGAAATGGGCGGGAAAGAATTTTGGATGTGGTGGACGGGCGTTGGCGCGCGGCAAACTTCCCTCCCAGTTTCCTCGAGGAGAGACACAGTGGCGAAGTTTGGTCGTCTATCTGAAAATCAGCCTTATGTATGTTCGCCTCGGTCTCAAGACACCCCTTCTAACGGTTCACGCTTATTGAGCAATTCCCCGACATGAATGCAGACACGAGATCCCAGAGCGCAATGCCTTGCATCGCTTTCACGTTCCCCCCGCTCTCATCGAGCTCGTGCATCGCGAGCCCACCCAATTACTAGGATACAGATCGTTAGTGATTTCCAAAGAGATTCCCGCGCACAATGCGAGCCCGGCCTCGAAACTTCTCTCCCTTTTCGACCCGGAAAATTCTCCTTTTTTCCCTCTCTCTTCCTCCTCTTCTACACAAATCGCGCGTCTACACACATCTCTGCAACGAGAAGTTCCAACCAACACCGTTTATAAATAAAATAAAAACGCGATGGAACGGGGAGGGGGAAAAATGTTGTGTGTGTGTGTGTGTGTATGGAAAATACGAAGCGTAAAAGCCGCTGTAACCGGCGGAGAAACCAGTTACATAAAAAAAGAAAGAAAGAAAGAAAGAAAGGAACCGATATAAACGTCATGGAAATGATCGCGCGAAATCCGATCAAAAAGCTCGATCGGATACTCGCTTTGATCCCCTTCCCCGCAACGTAATGATGCTGCCTGTGTGCACACCTTTATGAAACTTTTGTCCCCGCGGAAAACGAGGAATATCGTGAACCCCCGACCAATAAGCTATAACGCACCGGCTTATAAACGAACTCTGTGTGTATCCCTCTCCGTGCATCCTCGGTTGGAAAATATCCGATTCGATCCATATTAATGATCCCCCGAGTTTCCTCCCGTTTCCACGGGACACGAGTTATCGTTCCAACTTGCCCGCCGTTCTTCCTCACCCGAATATACCGAATATACCGCCGAATCCGCGAGTCTGGATTTTCGAATAACATCTTGTCTTAATGTACACGTATAATTTCCAGCCCAGCGATGGAAAGAACTCGCGATACCTCAGTGAGTAATTGTTATTTTCTTGCCTTTAAATCGCAACCGAAAGGGAAGATTATTATTCATGAACCGAACAAACTATCGTATTGTCCGTAACAACCCGCCACCAGCTCGCCCGCACGACCGCCCGCCCCGCCGTTTCGTTCGCTTCCGTCCGCGTTTTGTGTTCGTGTAACCTCTCGTTAAAATAAATTCATTCGACGCGTTCTCTCTTAACCAACATTTATAGGACGGGGAATAACGCGATACGAGCAGACGTATCTGGCAAATATCGTCGCAATTTCTCGCGATATTTTCATCGGAATTCGCGTGGGGAAAAGAGGGAACGGAAGAGGGAGAGTGGCCAATCCGACCGGTTCGATATAATTAGATTTACATCGCGTTTCGTTTCAACCGAATCTAAATATTATTATAAATTACGTGGTCCAGAAACGTGCGACCGCAAGCCTCTCGAGATCTTATTTCCGATCAAGTTTAACCCCTTTCTTTTTTTTCACGGTTAGCTAACACGGTGGATAAAGGGAAAAAGAAAGGAAGAGAAAGAAGGATTGGAACGACTCTCGTTCAACTTTCGACCGGTGCAATCGGGATAAAAGGTTCAAAGAGCGGCAAATGCTGTCACGTGGGGGGGTGGAATGCGGATTATCAAGCTACCGTTTAACCAAAATACCCATTACTGTAATACAGGCTTGTAACGAAATGGCAGGAGTAGAGATAGCGGAACGGAGGGATAAAGGAGAAAGACCTTGGATCGCGCGCATTACTTAGCATTAATGAGAGGTTTTAATAATAACACGGAGGGGGAAAAAAGGGGGAAAAAAGAACGATACCGAAATCGATGCAATTAATTGAAATTGATCGAAAAATACGAAATTCCGTTCCAAACCTGAACCGACGTAGGAATTTATACGAGAAACATACTTTACATACACGCGTCGCTCGATTTTCACGCTATTAATTAAAGAGACAAGAATATACGAGGTTGAAATAGCTGCGGTATTATTAAGTTTCGAGACGATCTGTTTACCTGTTTGTAAAAGCACCGGGTACAATGCACGCACGCAGTCAGAAATGACATCGGATGCGCATTGAAGAAGCCGTTATTTCACAATGAATCACAGAGACAAAGAAACTTGGAAAATCGAATCGCATGTAGGTAAATTCCTGCGCGTTTAAATACTTGTCCTTATTTCCACGTCGAGTCCTCCGTGGAACACGATTCCTTTTACACAGAGAGACACGTTGCATATTTTAACGCGTAACTTTGATCTTGCGGAACTTCGCTCATCGATGTATCCACTCCCTTTCTTCTCTCTATTCGCCGGCTACGTAAGAGAGATTTCGTATCGTATACATATATATATATAAGGGACGGCAATCTCGAAGGGATAAGTCGAAACGTATATAGACTTCTTTCAGTTCGAAGATGTCGCATTCAATTAGAAGACAAGGTTCTCGCAAAATTGCAAAAGACTTTGCACGAGATCCAGGGCGATGCACGACGAGCACAGCGATACGGCCAGTTTCATTATCTTCTTTCCCTCTTCCCATTCCCTTCCTTCCCTTCTTTCACCATTTTTCCTCCTTCTCCATTTCTACCCGCTTTCCTCCGTACCTTTCTTTTCCTCCTTCTTCTACTCGCCCGACCACGCAATGAAATTTTATACGAGCGGACCACCGAGCACGTAGCGACAATAGAAGTAGCGTGCGAATTGTTCGACGTCGACCTTCCTATTGATTTCCACCTGCGTCGATTTAACTCGACCTCGGTATTCATCCCCCTCCTCTCATCCCCCATAACCTTCTCTTTTCCCCTTTCCAACCGGTTTATCCCCTATTCTCGCTCCATACCCGATAGTCCGTGCTCGACCACCCAATTATTGCGTAACTCGGCCATCGTGAGCGCATACGGAGACAAATAACGCGGTAATAAGTTCGCGAATATTGCGAAAACGCGGTAGAAATTCTTCCCGTTTTTCCCTTTTTCTCCTCTCCTCGTTCGACGTCATCCGAGCGAAACAGTTTTTTCGAATCGCGACAATGCTCTCGTTGCGCGTGTACAGAAACGACACTCGGCATCTCGTATTATAAGATTGGACGTGAAAACGAATTCAGCCTGCCGAACTTTTCGCTCCGATTTGTCGTTCCGCGGGAATAACGACGGCATTAACGGTCGTGCACTCGTTGTCGTCCTCCCTCCCTTCACTTGCGCAACGAAAAAAAGTCACGGGAACGTTGCACTTTTTCCACTTTTTTTTACACTTTCGAAATCACGAATCCGTCGAATAGTTGGCGCGTATCGCGTAACGTGTGCCGACCGATGCCAACACGACCGACTCTCGAACGAAACTAATTGCGCACGACGCGAAAAGTGTTTATGTTATTGAAACGTAATAACAGAAGCGGCGATAAAATTCCGGGAACGATCACATCGATGTACACATCGCTATTATTATAACGTAATATTATAACTTTCGTAATATTTACGATAATAAAGACCCTTTCTTCGCCTCCTCGAGAGACGCTTGCCACATTATGGAATTTTATTACGAGCCGCTAATTTGAATCGAGTGCGCTTGTCCTCCCCCCTTCCCCTCCCCCGCCTCCTTTTTTCTCTCTCTCTTTGTCACTCACACACTCGCTCGACGATTATAAAACAATTCACGATCTTCTTCTTCTTCCTCTTCTTCTTTTTCTTTTTCTTCTTCGAAGTGTTCAGTTTCGTTCGATCCCAAGTCTTTTTTTTTACACGAAGAATTTAGAGGAAAGTTGAAGATACTCGAATCGGTACTCGCATCGATTTCGAAGTCTTGTACCGCCCTCGAGTCTTAGTTTACAGGTAAACTAAAACTAACAAAGGATAGAATCGAGGAGGTTAACTTCGTCTAACGAAGGAAAACGCAAACATTTTATTTCAAAACTTTTCAAACTTGCCGAGTTAAAGAGACTAAATTTCCTCTCGGATTTGTCTTCTCTCTCGCTCGCCTCGATTCTCCGATTTTTTTCCTCCCCTTGTCGAAAAATTTCATTAAGGCAATCAGACTCATACTCGAGCCTTTTATTTTATACGGGCGGAATTCCCCGGGAAACGATAATAAAACATCCAGGTACATCTGCCTGTTTCATAGGATATAATTGAAAAGTATTATACATGTTGGACCCCGCGAAAACCACTCGTCCCTTAACAATATAATCGAGGAGAGGCGGGACACGAGTGAAAAGTTAAAAATCCCATGTTCTCTTCCACTCTCGAGATTTTAATTCCATTTCATTCGTCCCCGGTTCGCAAATAAACCTTTCAATTAGAAAGGTCTGTCCTTATTTCGATTAAAATCTTTCTTTTCCACCCATACTACACCCTCCTTTTATATGTATATATATATTCATAATCGTGATAATATAAGAGAGGATTAAAAGGATTCGCAGAAGAGTCTAGAACGAATGATGTCCCGTTGATCTAGCGATACGATGAATCTAAACGAGAGGCGTTTAATTCCTCGTACAAATCCGTGTACGAGGAAGAAGAGAGGCGACCATTCGTTCCTTCTTTTTCTAAAAAAAAAAAAAAAAAAAAAATCCTACAGCATATACCACTTTTCCTCCGGACTATCACCGACCCCTTCCCCCCTTCCCCCATTTCCTTCGATTCCCCCAAAGACCAGCAGCCATTCGGCTCTTACGTTGATATGATAATAACTTTTCTACGCTGTTGGGAGCCGGGATCGTGCGAAACCCGGGGGGAAGGGAAAGGTGGCTCGAGGTAATGCTTTTTCAAAAACTTTTTGAAGAATGTTCCCCGGAATCTCACCATTCCATCCCCGAGATTATGAACGACGCAAGGCAGGAGCGCGGTGGATCCAGATTGGGCGGAGATCACCGTCGAATTTTCCGTGCCGAAGCTCATCGGAAGCGTGGGGGGCAGGTCGATGTCCAATGGTTTCATGCTCGCCTCTAACGAATTCCCATTTGTCGCCACGATCTCCGCCGTGGCCGCTGTTGGATACTCTGGAAAAAAATAAAAGAATAAAAAATAGGCATCGAAGAAAAAGGAAAATTGGTGGTGGCACGTCGTTGGAAGGAAGGAAGGAAGGAAGGAAGGAAGGATGGATCGAACGTGGCTTCCTCGGCAACGAATCTACCTACCGCGAGCAGGGATTCTCGTTAAGAGGCTTTCCTCTGGACTTTACTTAACCCCTTCTCGCCCTACCCAATCGACCCTTTCAAATATTTATGCGCGCCTCGTTCCAATAGCCCTGGAGAATTTGTTGGAGCAAAGGATTGTTCTTTCCTCGTGTTTATTTGCCAACAACGAACCGAGTTGCGATAGGCGGGGTGTCGAATGGAAATGAAACGGGAGGGAAAAGAAAGCAGGGATGCGAAAACGCGATCGTGTATATGTGCCTCGATGCCACGAATTTTAAATGTTCGATAATACGGAATGGAACGTGGCCAAAGTTAACTTTCATATCGATCCTCGTATCTCTTCACACGACACGGTTCGTAATTTTAATACAAAGCGCTCTTGTTACGCGCTCTCGTCGAACGAGGTTGATCGAATTTTGTGAATTAAAACAAATGTTGATGAACGATAAGCGTAAGAAAATTTTCCTGCACCACGATCGATCGGATTAAAACGTAATTTTCACGCGAAATAATTTCAGGATTGGCGATAATTCTCGTCGACGAAATAACAGATAGGAAAACAAGGGGAAAGTTGGTGTCCTTTCTTAAAGGATAATACGATCCGCGAATCATTTTAATGATAATTTAAAGTTTCCACTCTTAGAAAGAGCGAGTAACCACGGACTTGCTGTTGCTCGGGTAAACTTTAGGAAACTTCATCTTCTCGAAAAGAAAAAGGTCCTCTTGTCAGCGAGGTCGCTTCCTTACGCTAGTGGCTCGTTGGCGGGTTTTCGTTCCTTCCACGGGTATATTATCCGAAATAAAAAAGCGAGAAAAAAAAAAAAAAAAAACGAAAGAAAAGAAAAAGGAAAAAATTAAAGTTAGAGATTGCGGAAGAGTTTCACGTGTATATTAATTAGATTACTCCCTTTTATACAGGCAACAACTTAATACAAACAGGAAAACCTGCATAGCCTGTGGTAACACGCTCATGAATCTTTAACATACCTCGATGAATTTTTATAATATATCCCTCGCCTAGCGTAGAAGCAAATCAAAAATTGCAATTTTAATCGCGAAATCATCGAAATTAAAATACGCGAAACGGCCCTTTTACTTGAATATTTCTCGATCGTTTAACGTACGATTCCAAGAGCAATTACAAGAGATACGCGCGGACAAAATCTTAAGAATTAGTAAAATTCTACTTTCGACCGAGTTAATTGTCCTTTCGGGAAAGAAGTCAGGTTTTCTTTTTTCAGAGAGAGAGAGAGAGAGAGAGAGAGCCGGTGAAATAAAGGACGAAGGATGAAATAAAAGTTTCACGAGGATAAGGAGGATAATTTACGATCGAGTGTTTAACGAATGCAAGAAGATGGATTCGCGGCACGATTATTATTCAATGGAACGTCAAATTTACTGGTCGGATTTTTCCATCCGTCCGGCGCTCGATTTAACTTCGGGACTCTCGAGACCCTCTCTCGGATGTATGCGCGTATACGTACGAGGCTACCGGTGTGAGACCGGTAAAAACAAATAGCGAAACTTCCAAAGGCTATCCGGGAAAAGTTTCATTATTTTGGAACGAGACCGTGCCAAGAATTTCTATTAAAATAATAAGAACTCGAACGAGCCACGTTGTTATGGAACGTACGCCGCGAAACGGCACGAGGAGCAATTCGTGGCAAGATAAAAAGGTTCCACCAAGATGCCAGTCCGGTTGAGAATTTTGTTTGCGCGATTATTTTTTTCCCCTCCCCTTCAAGGAAGTTATCGAACGAGGAATTATTACTAGCCCCTCCTCCTCCTCCTTTAAACGGAAATACCGTATCCCCGTTATTTCAGGTTATTGTCAAGGATAATTTAATTAATGGTCCATGGTAGTAGGATCATGGAACGAGGCAATCAACATTTTAAAAAGGTATCCGCGCATCTCTCTTCCTCTTTTCACGTAAGACGTAAATCGATTCTTCTAACGACACGTAATCATTGATGAGTTAAACGAGGATCGACCGGTGTATTATCGATAGGAGAAAAGTAAGCGTGTAATCCCATGACCGGAATAATCGGCTGTAAGGTGTCGTTATTACTGAAAAACTTGGAAAATGGGATACTTGCGGGTCTTAAAGAAACAGCAATATTCGTAAATTCCCATGGAATAAGCCAAGACGTCTTTCGGAGCAATTTAACTACCAACTTTTCCCTCGACGCGCGCTAAACTAGAAATAAAACAGCACGATGTCGGGCTCGTTTGTCCCACCATAAGTTGGCCCTACCGCCACGCTCTCTTACACCCTCCGTTGCCAACTTATTCGACTTCGTGTTCCGTGGAAATTTATTCCGAATGCTATGACTCCTCGCGTCACGTTTGTAGAGAGTCGGCTCTCTCGTCCCCTCTACTCTCTTCGTAAGAGATCCGTCCACGTTGAAACCTGTGAAATCTTCGAAACTCTCCTCAAAGTGTAAGCGCCCACCACGATCGGGCGCAAATCGGTAAGGAAATTTCTCGGTAACGTTCGAAATGTTTGAAACGTCCCGTGTTTCCGACACGTGTCTGACACACGCCAGCTATATTATAATAACTATGTGTTTCGAGTTGGAAACAGTGCGCGGTACGGATAGAGAGCAGATTATAAGGCCCGAGGCGGAACCGGTATCGATCAACGAACCGCTCGCGAAATACATCGAACGAAATTATACGGACTCTCGTTTCAAACCCGGACGAGATATCGCGCAAACTATTTTTCGGCCACGAAATTCCACGAGCAAAACGAAGCTTCACACGAAGCGGCCACCAGCCGGCACAGATGGCCATGGATATAGAATATCCGAGGTTCTGCTCTTCTCTTCCTCCTCCACCAAGTATATTTAGCGGGTAAACTGATGAACAGCCGCGACACGGCACACCGGTTTACCCATCCCCCGTCCCGTGTAAAGTATCTCTTTTTGCTTTTTTACGATCCGACACACGTGTCACGTTGAAAGCCGCCTTTTTAACCGGCGTTCTTTACATAGAGTGTAGCGACAGAAGAGAGGAGAGCGCGGGCCCACGGCTTTTTTGTTCGGCGCAATAAACCGTGTAACGCGCATAAACGAGCCTAACCAAGCCCCGACGACGACGACGACGACGACGACGACGACGAGGTGTCACGGCGAGGGGGAACTATAAACCTTTCCCGATATAATTAAACGGAAGACACGCGAGTTTTGCCCCTACCTCTCATCGAAGTATAACCTTCCTTCCGCGGAAGTTGGGGCGCGGCAGAACACAAGAGAGCGTCTGAAATTTGCATCAACAGGGATGCATACCCCCTCCGGTAGGTCTCTCGCCGTGTTTCGAAATTGTACGACGAGTAACCCTGCTGCTATTCCGTTACGCAGAGAATAGATTGAATTAAGGTGAGCCTAAACGAAGCGGGGCGAATCTGCGGCGTGGCGGGCAACCGATTTTCTTGGGCGAAAGGAGAATGGTAAACAGCGTGGTGATCAATCCCTCTCGAGGGAGATGGAAACAAGGGGGGATTAAATTTGACTTAAGCTCGACTTGGATTTGACGCGGTTATTTTTCAGAAACGGAGGCAATGGATACGGAGAAAATGAAGGAGGAGGATGGATCCGACTCGTTCCGTTTATATTCCATTTCCTTTTAATACGCTCGATGCGAATTAAGCAAATAACCTGCAACTACGTTTGTTAGGTATTTAATTGAGTCGGATCCAGGAAACGAATCGAATGGATACGATAAACGTCGTAACAAGTTGTAACAACTGGTTGAGGAAGGAAGAATAGTTGCGATGTTTCGAAACATTGGATGGGATGCTTTATTAGCTTACTTAAAACGCACGTATATCGCACTCGTGCGAGAAACGGTTCGTTGAGGGATATCTATGCCCGTAATTAATGGGAAAAATATTCGCAAATCTATTCGCGTTTGTTCGCGAATGATATGAAAGCGCGATTTCCACCAACCGAACTTTATTTACAAACTTTCGTTCATTCATTTGCATAATGAACACGCGTGACGTTGCCATTAATCCTTCCACGCGTTCATAACGAAACCGAATGCTGCGAAAACGGTTTATCATGAATCATGAAAGAAAGGAAAAAAAGATGGACTTAGGATTATCGAGCGCGATAAAAACGCGGAAACAAAACGAATGAGAAATGGATTCTTTATAAACTCTCGCCCCGGTGGAGTCTTGCCCGTAGAATCGTAACGCGCTCGCTAAAGAACGAGTGTGGAAAATGATCGAATTTCAAGTGCAATTTCGACTCGATGAAGCGGTAATTCGATACCAATAATATGGTCACGGTATCAAGAGTTCTCTGCTAATCGACACCGAGCCAGTTATTTTCTTCCACGGGAATATATTATAACGCGTTGCCACGTTCCAGGGCGTTACATCTGACCGTAATTTATGAAACCCCTCCGGTTAATTGCACATTAACGAAGGTGGGGTACCACGGTGTAATTTGCACGTTCGAAACGCTTCTTTCCCGATCGAGCGAGTAATAGAACACTTGCTTTGAGAATGAACAGGGACTGCAAAATGGCCGAGAGCACTTATCTCGCGAATTTACGAATAGTATTTGCCCGATTAACCGGAGGGAGGGAGGGGGCGTTAAACGTGAATGAAGGCGTTAAACGGCCAGCTCCTCGGGTGTAAAAGGACAACGGTAACGATAATGAAATAACGAAAAGAAAAGAGATTAAAGGTATTCGGAGCTTAAAGATCAGGGAAAGAGTATCGAGTTAACTTCTTGAAGAGAGGAACGAGGGCTCCGGGAAACTTAGCATGGGATCGCATTAGCACGTTAAACGGTTATATTATAAGAACTTTACACAATAGTTTGGTTCGGTCTATTAGGGGGAAGAGGGGCGGATATATTGCTTTCCATGAATTTTATCGCGATCCAATGTCTTTCCAGAGGATTTATAAATGATCTATAAAGTACACACGATACGCCTGGGGACGAATAAAGACGCGAGACTTTTTAAGGATGAACTCGGGCGTATCCATTAACGCGGAACGACTGCGATCAATTCGAATCGATTAATTATGCACGTCTCTCAAGTTTCCACGAGTATCCCCTTCCCCTTATAGTTCCTATTATACAGTGTATATATATATATATATATCTGTCAATCGGAAAATTTATATTCGTCCCGATAATGAATAATAAATGTAATTTCATTGAACTTTAACTTTCAGTCTGCTTCCGTTATATATATAATATAAGAACGAACGCGAACAAAATTAAGCGTTAAAGAAAAGATCTTTGACAGATTATCCCGAGATTATTACCGATTGATAAAGAAGCGTCGCACTTTCTTCTCTCTATAAGCGAATTACTCGAGCCGGCGCGCTCGTAATTCGGTCGGAATTTGTTAAAACCAAAGTAGCTTCGTAGAATCCATCCCCCCATGGGACGATGGCCGCGTTAAACTTTTTATAGCTGATCCAAGTCGAAACGGAGATATTATTGCGCGATGGTAAAGTGATATTGCAGGATGGTTCGAGCTCGATTCGAGATTGTGAAAATGTATAAAAGTGATGATCGTAGGCATTTCGAAACTGAATTCGAACGACGGGACCGTATGTGATGGTGATGATGATGGTGGTGGTGATGGTATATAGCAGTGCCTGTATTACTTTGACCTCGGCAAAGCGACGATTACGAGCGCTATGTAGCACGGAATGGATTCGCCGTGGGCGAAACGACGAAACAGTTCCATCGAGCGAAACGCAAACACTCGAGAGAGGACCAATGTGGTGGAGAGTGAAACAAACGTGGCGAGGAAACCGAGAACCATATCGTGTACACGCCTATACTCACCGGCAGTTCGCACCAGCACGTTAAGTAGAATGGATAGCAAAAGGGTGGTAGGCCGGTATCCGTGTATTATGATCATCAGCCACCTCGATACGCTGAATCCCGCGCCGTGCCACGGACCCGTGGCCTCGTGCACCATATTTTTCTGCCTCGCCCTTTTTCACCCAGCTCGCCGCCAATCCTCGTCCCCCGCCCACATTCACCGCGTCCTTCCTTCCTCCGATCCAACCCGTCTCCAACCGTCTTCCACCTTCTATCAGAGATTGAAAAATCCCTTGCTTCGAAGGGAACAAACTCGTCGCTGCTCCTCCACTCCAGGTTCGAGAAACTCGATTCTCCCGCGTCGACTAGCACCTGTTTTCGATGGATCGAGGATGGACCAAGAGGCAACTTTTTATCCGCGTTCCACTGTGTTGCAATTGTTTACCGGCTTCCCGTCGCCCCCCTTCCCGAGGATTGATTAACGCAACCGGGGAAAAGAGGAAAGTTTGTGTTGCCCTGGAAACCTAGGGGCAGAACTGGCCTCCGTTCTGCACCTAAAAGATCACTCCTTAAGGGCGAGGGTAACTTGGCCAGATCGATTTTCTTAGAAGATATCGTGCGAATCCAGGGCCTTCCTCTACCGTGGATCGTGAATCGGGGTTCCGAAGTATCGGATGGTCGTTAAACTGTCGTTAATTCATAAAATTATCGGTGAACCGTTCTTCCTCGATGGCCAAGCGAGTTCTCGCGAAAGAGTTCTTTCTCGTTAGAAACGAGGCGGAAGCTAATTTTGTTCGCCTCCTGTTATCGGGATCCATGGGCTGTACGAGCCAAGCGAATGTCGCGAGCAAGGCAAGTTTGGCAAGTTACCACACGATCGTCGTTCCGTGTTCCGGCTTCTATTCTTCCACGATTATAGATTACGACCTCTTCAAAAACATTTCGAAGGCGAGTTCCTTTTCATACGGATTCCTTCTCTTCCGACGGACGAACCGAAAGATATACGCGTCGAAACGGTGATCGAACTTGAGAATCGTATCAAGGTGAATATTGTCGGAGTTGGCGCAAAACGTTGAGGGGGCGAAACGATATCCTTCGGCAATAAGGTTGATAGAGTACCTTCGGGCGAAAGGGCTCCTCCTTGCTTACCGGTTCCTCGTTCAGTTTCATTCACCAACCTTCTTGTTGGGAAGCTTACCGAGTTCTGTACGTTATCAGAAATACAGGATGCTCTAGGCCATGGAACCAAGCGTTCCGCGGCTCTTTCTTCCTCGAGTGGCTTTCAGGATTCCGTCACTACTGTTCCACAGCCAACGGGCTACTTCTGTGAAGAAATCTCTGCCTTCCTTTTTACCCAACAATACAGAGACACTGCTGGCAAGGATGGAAGAGAGGGAGAAGGAGAGAAAGAGAGAGAGAGAGAGAGATACATACAGAGAGATAGACAAAGAGAGAGAGAGAGAGAGAGAGAGAGAGAGAGAGAGAGAGAGAGAGAAACATCCACGAGTAACGTTCACGCTTCTTCTTCCTAATTCTTCCTAATTCCTGCTATTTCGCTACAAGATTTTTCTTTGCTTCTCCTTCCCAGTTGGGATATTAATACGATCGCGATGCTTTTAGCGAACATCCATCGTACCACGGATCGTTTAATTTCTAACGTTAATATTACCATAGCCTTCGAAGCTTCCACGTCGATTGCCCCCTTCTCTCGCTTCGCCGTCCGTACAGATCCTTTTGTAACGTAACATTTACCGGTCTGGTTGGCTGCATCAACATCGATAACGAATGGAAATTACCATCCTGTTTAAAACGGCCAACTGTCACGACTTCAGAGCGCTGTCTTTCTTCAGCTGCGAATCTTTCTCCCTTCCGCCCTCGGTTTTAATTGGAGATACAGGAAACGTCGAGGTTGAAAGAGAGAAGAAGGGTCTCTACACAACAAGGCCCGTGCAAAATACACGGCGAGGACGAGCCGTGGACCTGGTGGAAATTTCGCTTGATATTACGACTGGAGCCGAATGGACGTGAAGCACGACGATCATTAGGTGACACGACTAATATTCCGCTTTAAGCGGACCCTTGTCACGCCTACTTTCCCTGCTTCCTCATTTACAGATGTCTCGACTGTTCCAACGCGACGTCACTTGTCGCGCGCGTTAACAGAGCCGCCCTCCCCCGCGACGTTTCCACCTTCTTCTCGAGACCCTTTTCAACGGTGCATTTTCGTCGCTCTCTCTGCCCCTCAACACCCTCTGCTCGACAGAGCGTCGTCGCTTCGGCCGCGTTCACGCACGCGTTCCGTTCCGTTCTGTCTCTCTCCGGGCAAGCAAGAAGATTTGCCAAAGAATTTCGCGGCCTCCCAGGTTTGTGGATATTGTGCAAGTTTGTGGAATGTTGCGGCTACCAGACGCGACTGTGTCTTTAACCAGCCGAGTTAACGGTCTCTCGTAGTGGTAGTGGTGGTGGTGGTGGTGGTTGCCTTTAGGCGGAGAGATCACCCTTCTGCTTCCCTTCTCCTGCTCAACTTCCTATCCTGTCCACCTGCGCGCACAGACGCACACACTCGATCGAACGATAGCAACGTGTCTTCGTGGAACAAGATCGTCGTGGTTAACCTGCTCCTTTGAGGAATTTCAGCTGTCCCGCGGTTGGTATCCGTGCAAGGCCTAAACCGTTTCAGGGATTACGGCTGACTCGATTCCTTAAGGGTCGGCTGCTGCTCCTGCTGCTCATCCTCCTGAAATTCGAGGGGAATGAATGTAGTAATTGATGTGACGGAAATTGGCGTTCGTGAAATCTTAATGGTAAACGATCCTTTCTATTTTTTTTTTTTTCATTTCTATTTTGAAGATCGAAAATCTTTCGAGACTGAACGAAGAAGATGAAATGGATCGAGCGAAAAACTCGAGTAGTGCTTCAATTTAGAAGTCGTTCTTGCGTTCCTTTTTTCCTCTCTCTCTCTCTCTCTCTCTTTTCGAGCGACTCCCTTGAAATGACTGAGCGATTTTAATTTCTTATAACATGTTCGATAATTAAATCGATCGAGTTCCACCGATCGATCTCAACGAATTTGTTGCGATTTCGATCATTCGGGAATAATAAATTTATTCAGAGAGCAACAATATCTCGCGAGACGGGGGCATGAAAAGCCCATCTGTTCGTAGACTGTCTGTGAAAGTTACGAGAAACGAGAAGAAAAAGGAGAGAAAGAGAGAAGAGAAAGAGAGGTTCGTTTTGAAACGGGAGAAGAGTGGATGTTCGCGATACGAGTGGACGGCGCATCGAAAATTTTCACTCGGGACGACGACGTGGCTTCAAGATCAAAGATGAAAAAGCAGAGGGCGACATTTATTAAAAGACCGATTACTTATTAGAGTGATCCTCGAGGAGCGAACGAATCGTTGTGACGCCGACGGCTTGGCGATACGGCATTCCGTGAAAAGCGAATTTTCCCTTGGCCACGAGAGCCACTTATTTCCTCTTCTATCTTTTACTTGTGCCGAGCGTTAAGCTCGCAGAAGATGGCGCGAAATTTAACGAGCGACTAAGGTCGCGAGCAACTCGGAGCAATAAAAAAGATGAGGAGAGACGAGGCCGTGGCAAACGGGGATATAAACGATGATGCGGCCCACGTCGGTGGAAGAGGCAGCAACCACCACCGGAACCATCAACGATAAGCCTGGAATATGTGCGAGATGGTGAGCGAGACAGAAGTGAAATTGTGGTAAATCTTCCGACGTAAATGCATACTTTAAGATAAACTAATAATAAATCAACGACTCGGAAGTGATGCGAGATCAAGTTTTGAAGGCTCTGTGCGAGATTGAGCGTGGACGAAAAAGAAAGAAAGAAAGAAAGAAAAAAATAGTCGACGATATATATTATCTCGTATTTTTTTCCTTTTTTTTTATGCCACAAAAGTTACAACGTGGCGAATCATGGTTACATTATTCGGGATAAAACGGTGACACGCGTATGTATGCGCGATGTCTTTCGGCCTTAAAGTAACGTGCCATCTTAGTTTACTTTAAGGTCTGCGGGTGTAACGATTATGGTTACCGCCACACGGCTATTATCTCACTCGTGAGAATTCTAAAGTCGTAGATATTTTACGCGCCAATGAAATACGGCTCTATTAACTATTAAACATTTTCCAAATCGTGTAAGCAGATCGCCCCATCACACGGGCCAACGATTCTTCTCTCGATTTCTCCCAATAAGGGAAAAAGTTTCGTCGAAAATCGCCGATTCCTTTTTAACTTAAGCGACCGTGGATTTCGGTCACTTTTACAACGTGCTTTCGCTTTAATAAAAGAAATCCTCGAGAGATACGGGGGAGGGGGGCCGTTTCCTGAATCTTTCACCGAACCGTTTAAAAGTTGGAGATGAAGTGAAAAGATTTGATATTTTAAACTGCCATCTTCGCGGGGAATTTTGCATAAACTCAACGACGAATCGTTTTGAATAATAAGTACGCTAGAAAATATGAACCGTCCTTAATAAGTTCCGGTTTCCCGTAGCTTTTGGCTGGCGGTGAATAACTACAACGTATATCTCAACGTCTTTCGTCCCTCGATACAAACATTTTCTTTATCTTTCCCCAAGAGAGTTTCTTTTCAACCCTCGTGAGACCGTGGATTTACCAACCAAACTTATAACGAACATCCACATCAATTTTTCCCATCAAGTTTACACACAAATCTACATTAAAATGTAAACCGTAACCACTTCTAACCGTGGAGGAAACTCCACGATCTATTTGATCGTACGATTATCAACGAGCCACGATTTCCGGGGAATCCATCTTCATTGAGAGGAAAGTCACAGAGTTCGCAAAACGCCACGTATCTTCTCGGGGAAATATGGCGGATCAAGGATTTAGGATCAGGAGAAGGGAGGATAAAGACCGGTCGACTTTATGAATACTAATTGGTATCCGGAAGGACATTTGTCGGGCGGAATTTATCGGGTTTATCGGATGTGAACCCTTCCTTCCTTCCTTCCCCCCCTCCTCATATCTCGACGAAGTTCATTGAATAGGTACATCCCCGATGGATCGGCCGTCACAGAGAGAGGGATAACGAAAAACTTAATACCGAAAGAAGGAGAAGAGCGCATTACGTAAAGAGGCTTGGAAAGAGCCGACCGTTGAATAATGTAGATTCCCCCTCTCCCCCCGCGGGCAACATCCACCTCTCTTTCTCTCCCTCTCTCTCTCTCTCACTTTCGCGTATAAACACACGTATCGCTCGTACGTGAACAGGATGGAACGATTCTGCCAGGATTTGGCATCCGTACTTTGGTAATTAAGTTCGCTTCGGTGTGTATCGCCTTCTCTCTCTCTCTCTCTCTCTCTCTCTTTCTGCGTCTCCCGATGGTACACGAAATTGCACCATTGCCGCGCCGATTAAAGTGCCGATAATCCTGAGCATCGATTTAACCTATGGCTCGGTATCAATTATCGGGTCAATCGTCGTCGGATGCCACGTCCTATTTGGCCACTTGACTGACCCGAAGACATTTAAATGAAAATCGTTGCCCTTTATTCCGGCGGGACAACGGTATCGTGGCAAACGGCACGGCGACGCAATACGTTTCACCCCCGTTCCCCTTTGTCCGCATCCATCCGTGTATCCGTCTGTGTACGTTCATTTTACAACGAGAACGAGAACGAGAACGAAAACGAATGAACGAATCAACGACGACGAATACGCGCGTGGAAGAATGGTTAATTGAAAATCTGTATCATCCTGTTTGGTATTCATTCATATCGGCTACGTATACGTTATTATCGATTCGTATTACATATGTGCATAATTTTGCACGCAACCACGGTCAAACATTTTTCTCTCTCTCTCTCTCTCTCTCACACCTCGATACCCGAGAGGAACGATTGAAACTTTTCTCGATTGGATTTCCGACCGAGCAGAAGTTCGTTTTTCCGAAGAGAGAGTTCCGTCAAGTGTGATTAACATTCTCACGGTTGTAAGAGGAAAAGCCATGCTTTTGTTTCTCGCTATGACCGGGATGAAGCTTTGAAAAACAGGTTTGTAAAGAGCTCGCACCCCCGGAGAATATTATACGATGACGTTAAGCGTTGGTTTGTATTGCGCGGTTATTAAACGGGGAGGAAAGTTTAGAATGGAGGCAACGTTTTGTCTCTTCCAGGAAAGAAATACTTTTCGTCGAGTAGCGGAAGAAGAAAGAAGAAGAGGAAGAGGAAGAAGAAACGGAGCGAGAGGAAGGGGAGAGGTGGGGAGAAGCGCGAGAAAAAGGAAAAAGAAAAATATAAAGGATCGCATCGCGGTTGGGACGATGGTAACCATCGATCAAGATTTTCCCGAAAAAAGTCATTCTCACGGAACATGTTACGCGTTTGATATCGCGCGAAAAAAAAAACGCCTCGGAAAATAACGTTCTGTTAAAACGATTAAAGCGTTAAACATTTTTCCCCTCCCCTCCATATTGATCAATTAATAATTCCTCTTTTTTTCATAGATAAAAAAATAATATAACGAAAGCGGTATTAAAAAAAAAAAAAAAAAAAAAAAAGTAAAACGGTACAACACCGGTATTTCAATGTTGGTAGCGGGAAAGTATATGAAATTCGTTACGTAGAAATCGGAAAGGTAAATTATTGCAAATTGTTGATATATTTTCAATTCTCCGTGGAGCAGGGCCGAAAATTTATACCGGTATACAATAAAACATGCTAATGGACCGATATTTATTCGTCCCGGACGTGGTATTATCGCGATGACGGTACATCGATTACAATTATTTCCCGCTTAATTTAGTTGTTCTGAAACGATCCGGAAAATTTAGAACGACATCCATGTTTGTCATTCCCCGATACGATATCAGGTTATATCATCTATGCAAGCTTCTTCCACGAGCGGATGTTTGCCCATGTCTCCACGAGAACAATCACGGGGATCTCCCCGTGAAATTAGTCCGAACGTGAATCAATTGGAAATGGGATCGAAATGGGGAAGGCGGCGATTCCCCGATGAAATTCGTAGAGGGCAGATTATTGGAACGTACGACCCCGTTCAGGGTGAAAATATATTTTCTACCAGTCGTCCATCACCCATCGACAGTGTTATTGATCATAGCGCAGAAGCGTGGAATCGAAGAAAGCAATCAACAGGGGCGTTCGAGCTGTCCCACTGACAAAGCGTACACGAGTCCACGTCAATGACAAACGCGGAGCACGGTGTTAACAGCAATGAAATCCATCGTGAATGGACCTTTTTAAAGTTAAACGACATAACGCGTAAATCAACCGTACTTTTCCAAGAATAATATTTGTCGATTCGTGACGTGGTGAGAAAATGGAAAGGAGACGGGAATAACCAGGGTGATAAGAAATGGAGGAAAAATTTCCCTCTTGTTTTCCATTACGGCGACTAATTTTTCCGATCCGGTTTAAAATTCTTCCTAATCCTAACTTCGCGCCAAGTTTTCCAAGTGGCTCATTAGCCATAATTACGTTTCGAGCACTCTATTGGCCGGTTATTTAATTACGCGTTTACAAACTAGCGGTCCTCTCTCTCTTTTTTTTTTCTTTCCTCGAAATGCAATTCGAATCACGAACTACTTTTAACGGATTATTTTAACGACCACAAAGTCTCGTTTCACGGTGAAACGATTCGTTTCGAGATCGAAGAGAATTTCACACCGATCACACCACCGTGCTCGCGTATGCAGCGCGAAATCAACGCTAGTTTAATCCAGCTAGCTTCGAAGCTGGATGACATAGTCTTGCGTTATTTTATTATTGAATTATCGGGAAACACGGATGAAACACGGTGGGCCAATTAAAGTAATCGTTTGAGCACCGATCGGATGCCATGCCGATAAAATTAATATGCCAAGTGAAACTTCCGATAACCCAACGATTTATCCGGTTGTAATCGCCGCAATTATCGCCGTTTAATTACCATCTCGGATGACAAGTTTCCTCTTTGTCGGCTCTAGACGAAATAAGGCTCTGCCTTTTCACGGCGCCAAGAGTGGCTAACGAAGGAATAAGAAAGTTCAACCGAGTTTCCATTATCGTGCACGAAAAAACAGAATTAATGAGTCGGCCCCCCCCTCCCTCCCTCCCCCGTCTTCCTTTTTTTTTTCTTCTTCTTCTTCCTTGCTCTCTCCTTGCCCTCGCTACTCCTAACTCTTTTCTCGCTTCTCTCGTTCTTGCAACTTCAAACTTCCCCCTCGCCCCAATCCTTGAACGAGGCGAAACACGTCACCGGTTTTTAGTTGTATCCTGTCGACGATAGAAATATAGCGTAACTGTTTCCTCGCATGAATACACCGTTTCCTTTCCCCGGTTTTCTAAGCTCTGCTTGACAACGAAGCAACGAACCGCCGCATCTCTGCCAAACAATTCCCCCCCGGGGAATTCTATTTATCCAATAATTTCGAGCATCCATCCACCCATTTCTACCCATTTGCGCGATTTACACTTCCCAATTATATCTTTGGTTATTAAATTGTCACTCGATTACTCGGCGGATAAGTAAACAGACAACGCACAGGTGCTCTTTGAACGATGAAAATTTATCGGTCCAAGTTAAAATTTAGTTTCGTCGAGTAGTTTCCAGGTCGAAGAATTAAAGCGAATCTAGCACGGTATCTCGCGCACTCTCTGTACGTATGCGATGTAACACGGTTACTTCGAAACATTAAACACAAAATTTCGCGAATTGCACGCATCTTTCGCGAACAACGCGTATAGAGGAAGCGAAAAAAAAAGAAAAGAAAAGAAAGGAAGAGAGAAAGAGATGCATGCACACATGTACAATTACACGTACGTACGTATGTACAAACACTGCGGATGATATCGCGGTGTGCAGAAAGATTCCGTCCGTTCTTTTGACCCGCTTTTACGAAAAAAAACGTCTGACACTCGAAAAGAATTCAAGTAGATACGGACGTTGTTACACAGACAGACACTTGTACCATACACGTCGAAGAGAAGGAGGAGGAGGTACAGGCCGCAGAAAAAACGTGTGTATTGAATGAATACTCAATGAGTTCCCAAGCCGTAAAAAAAAAAAAAAAAAGAAAGAAAAAAGTGAACCGCCGCTAAAGGGAAAAAGGGGAGAGAAAATATATTCAATGAATCACGAGATTATCCGAGTTATACATTTTTCCAAGTTTCTCGACCGCTATTCACTCCTTTCGAACCGATCCTTTCTTTCCGTTTCTCGACAATCGCGCTTTGTACACCATTAAATGGCAACTGTATCGTGGCAACGATCGAAATCGACCAACGAAAAATCAGCCAATGGTCGAGAGGTAGCGAAAAGGGGTTGGAGAAGGGGTTAGAAAACGACAAATTGAAAATACCGATGACTTACGTGTCGCGAAGACATTTCGTGGCGTCGATAGATTACGAGATCGTCGAGTTGGACAGGAGACAGGCACGATGTTGACATCCCGCCGATAAGTTGTCGGCGTGGTTAACGACCCTCGAAGAAGTTACGTCGTCGTCCCAAACGTATCATTTTCCAGCCGCTTGACACGGCGTTTCCCAGTCGCAAGTTCGCACAGTGTGTTCAGAGTGCACTCCGATCGAGCGGGAGTTTAATGACGTTCGAAAGATCATTAAACTGGGCTGCACGCTAATTAAACCTAAGGGAGAATAAATACGGGCGACGAGAGAAGAAGAGGCGACGCGTAACGAGACTTGGCTCGAAACGATGCGAAAGTAAGAGGCGAGAGAAGACGAACGGCGCGAACAAAAGCGTATCTAATGGAACGAGCTCGAGGAAACGAAATCGTGTACGTAGTACACGGTTTTTTTTCTCACTTCGTGGCCGGATCAACGGGACCAATAATGGAGCAAACGAATCGATCGACACGAAACGGCGAAACGAACGAATGGGACGAAACGATGTCGTTTACAGCGCGGCAAAACTCGAGGAACGCGTGAAAAAATCGCGTATTAACGAGACGCGGGAGACGCGTGGATTCGACCTCGAACTCGTCGTGGATTGCACTGGCCGGTTCAGCCCTTTACCGACTCGTAGGGGTGGCGACGAAAGCGTGCAAGGAGAAGGGATAACAGGATGGAGAGAAGGAGGGAAGGGGAAGAGTGAGAAGCAAGAGGGGGTTGGCGATAGTAGAGAGAGGAGGGATGGTGGGAGGACGAGGACGGTGGATATATAGGCGGCAGCATCCACACAGTGCTGAAAACCACCGTGGTACATTTCGCGGGGCTCCCATGAGAGAGGAAACGAGAGAAAAAGAGAGGGATGAGGGGAAGAAGGCGCGAGAGTTGGTGGCCTCTATGAAATTAAAACAAAAAACGTGGGGAAACATCTCGTGTCGCTCGGAACGGACTGTTACACACGCCGTCACTGCTCTCATCCTTTCTCCTTCCCACTTACATTCGCATTTATTCTCTCTCCTCTCTTTTTCTTACTGCCCTGCCACTGATCTTACAGAAACCGTGCGTACTGCCACTTCTCTCCATCCAACGTCCTCCACGCAAACTTGTTCCTTTTCCCGCTGGACGGAGTTATTTTTTTTTTTCTTTCTTTCTTTTTGTCGTTTATTACGCGTCGGCGTACACGTTCGACGGTGGAAATTACGCGACGACGCGACGTAGATTCCTCCTAGGATACTTTTCCGAGTGGAGACGACTCGTTAGCATCGTGCACCGCATTTACAAACTTTTCGGCAGAGATGGAACGCGTTAGTGAAATTTTAGCGCGATTTTTTAAAAATGAAAAGTTTCTGGATCCCTCGTGTTTCAACGATCGGTCTATCCTGTCGGACAATCGCGATTTATCCCAAGCTTGCTCCCAAAATTTATCCGTTTCTTTCTCCTCTGTACGACGACCTGCCTGTTCTTTCTTCCCTTTTTTCTTTTTTTTTTTTTTCTTTTCTTTCTTCTGTGACACGAAGCCGCGGGGATAATACATCCACGGCCACGATAAGTAACGTGGATCTCTATAGTAATAAGTTTCCGTGTATCGCGAGCAAGGCTGAGTACACTGTCCAAAAGTGGATCGTCCCATATTTGTATCCGCGGACGTGTTTCATCTTTTCTACTCGCCTCTATTTCTTCTTTTCCATAGAATTTCATCGCGTACACGCGCGTTTGATACGCGTTCTTTGTCGGCGGGAACGCGCTAGCGTATCATTTAATTAAACCCTTTCAGTCTTCTCGCCTCTCGATGAAAAACAAACCCACTGAAAAAGAAAGAAAGAAAGAAAGAAAAAAAAAAAGATAAAGAAGGAAAAAGGGGAACGGCACAGCGCATACGGCGGCATAGAGACGCCTATGCAATTACCCCGGGAGAGCGCTTTAAATTTTCTCCAAATTACTGGGCCGTGTTTCACGTCGTACGCGCATCCAAACTCTCCCCTTCATTTCCCTTCTCCCTCTTCGCCCTTATTTTTTCCCTTAGGCTATTTTCCCTGCTATTTCCCTATCTCTTTCCCGGCCTCCTGTTTTTCTCCTCCTCTCTCGACTATCCCTTTCCAGCCGCCTTTGAAATAAAAGTCGATCGAGTGAGCAAGCAGCCGAGCACTACCGTTCATCGCTCCTAGATTTATCGCCGCTTCGTTCTCTTTCAGTGGTTCGCGGTGAATCGTCTCTTTTCTCGAGGAGGAACGACGGCCAAACGACGACCCTTCTGTAGAAATCGAAGAGGTAACTGCAAAAGAGAAGGAAGTAAAAGGAAAAAAGGAATCGGGAAGTCGAAACACGAGGATCGCGCAACGCGTTCGAAACCGTGAGATACAGACACGTGCAGAGAAGGGATGGAAAAGGACATTGGAGAAGTGGTGTGCGAGCATACTCGTCGAAGGAAGGTCGTGATTAATGATAAAGCTGCCGATTCGAATTTCGTGGTAATAGGGTAGCCAGGATATTTTAAGGATAACCCAAGAGACACGCTCCTGGATATCTTATCTGACGCAGGCGCCCGCGCGCCGCCCCACCCAGCAGGATTGCAGGAATCGTCACCAACACCATCGTGATATCGCGATGGTATTGAAGGAACACGAAGAGGATCCTCTATATGCACAACGCGATGCACGTGGCTACGGTTACCGGATGAATTTTATTAAACTTGGGCCAAGTGTAAAACTGCATACATGGCCGCATTAATTCGACGATAATTTACGAAATTATACACTGTGTGCTTTATTATGTGCCATTTCACAGCCGAGGAAAATTTCTCGCGAAAAACCGGCCTGCAAAATTTACCAACCGATCGATCAACTCTTTGCGAACGATTGTCGCATAAATTTCCTCTTTTTATCATTCACGCGAAATTATTCCAATTTTAGAAAACATCCATTCAAAATCTCGATAGCGCATCTTTTATTCACACACGTACCAATATACGAATTGTTCTTCTTTTAATAATCTATGGTACGAGAAGAAAAGGAATATTATCTTAACTTGAAATTCATATTACAACTTTCTTTCTCTCGCGAACAAACGAAAAAAATTTCGAAGTTCAAAGCGACTCAATATTTGTCAAATTATCACGGGACAATGATGAAGTATAAAATACTACGGCGTGCAAAATGTCAAGATTATAAAGGAGAAGAAAAAAGAAATATCCTAAAATAGTCACCTTTTTAAAAAACTGCTGCTTATGCGAATTTTCTGCTTGAATTGATGTTCAGCTGGGACACTGTGTAATATCTCGTTCCCTTTTCTCGAGTTTATACCTATTGTTCTTTCCTTCTTCTTGTTACCGAGTTATTTAATCGAATCACTTAGCTCCAGCTTCCTTTTTGTCAAATGTTTGATTGTCGTCAACCAGAGCAAACGTAGCTCGATTAACAAAAAATCCAGAGATGTATGTATCTGAAATCAAAAATCTACTGAATAGCCTTTATAAAGTTTGCTTATTCTCGAAAATAATCGACGAGGTAAATAAAAATCAAATGAAAAAATATTATATACCGAAGTTGACATTAATTATATCGTTAAAAAATTCATGAAAAAATCATCAATGTCTCTATATAATATTTTCAAGAATATATAAAAAAAACGATACTTTGTTAAAATTTATTAAATTAGCATTGTGTTTATGTAGTTTTAATGTTATCCATAACTTTGAAAATAATTCAATGGCACGAGAATAAATTGTTTAAATTATGAATGTATGAATGTATGTATGTATGTATGTATCAAGGGAAGTATAACGCAACATTTAAAAGTTTTAATCATCAGTCTGTTTCGAAACTGGAATGGAAATGAGGCGTTTGAATTATTTTCCACAATATAAAGTACCATTTTCCTAATAACATGTATTCTAACAATGTAATATAATCGGTAATACGATCTCGTATTTCTTCTTCTTTCTTTTTTTTTTTTTTTTTTTAATATATTTTGTACCCGCTATGAATTGAAAGACGAGATATAAAAGACGGAAAGTGCGAGGATCAATAAGAAACTGTAGGAAGCTTAAATTCTCCCCGTAGGCGAGGGTAAGAGAACGAAAATAACGTTTAGGCTCTGGTAATTATGATAACTTGATCATAATCTTCGCCGTCTTGAAGCTAGTACGCACGAAGAAACTTTGCGAACTTATTACCAAGTGACCTAAAGCCGGAGTAGCTTAAGACAGATTTATCATTTCGGTGTGTGGTTTAATTAGAAATTCTAACAAGCTTGAGCAACAAATATGGCGTATTTCGAAAGTTCCGATGTACCGTTTGCGTGAAACTAAACCACGGTCTTTTGGTTAAGAGATTCATCCGTGATTCTACCATCCCTTATTTATGAATGTCGGGAAAACAATGGCATGGTATAGAGAAAATTTGCATATAAATTCAGAGAGCACGGCGTACGATGCCTCTCGTCCTTAATCGACACGAATAACCGAACGAAACACGGCCGACGAGTTACTTCGTAAGTTCTAATCGCGACGTCTCTCTGCAACTATGATATATTCTTTTCCATTCTTTATCATATAAAAATATCTGGGATAACGTTCACTGTCCAAAGTGGTTATGTCCGGAGGATATTATTTTTAGTTTGCACTCGGTTATATAGGAGCATTTATATTTGTTACGATTGTAGGATTTGTCGCGAATATTTCGCTATAAGAAATATCCGTACTTTACAAAAATCCGAGATATTTTCTCCGACGACTATAGTTCAAGAATTAAATTAAGTGCTGCTATACTTTGCGAACTGCCTTGCATTTGTTATAAGTTATTACTCGAAAAGAATATAACGAGTCTCACACCTTCGAGGAAGTATGGAACGAAAGAAATCTCACGATGAATAACGAATGAAGTCTGTATTATAGAGCAAACATTTACGTAATTAAAAATCCAATTAACGATTATCAATCAATTCCTGATAATACCGATTTTATATTTAATTATAATAAGACTATATTTATATCGATGTTTTCTTACATAATGATAAAAAAAAGATTATACAAGTGACAAAGATCTCATTATTATTGTTATCCGTATTTAAAAGAAAAAAATAAAAATTCTAACTTGATGTGAATATTATCCGCTTTCCATCTCAACTCTTATTATTCTAAAAATTTAAATTATATTTGATATCGTTATGGTAGCAAGTTTCGAGTTTTCTCTTCAACATATCACGGCTAGATATGGAAGAAATGAACTCTATCTTTTGTAAATCTATCTCGCAATCTTATTCGAGATACTAGAAAACTAATATTAGGTTTTATTGCATCCTGTTTCTTGATTTTAGATATTTTTGTTTTAGACCGGACAATCATGACAACCGAAGGATTTATTAAACCAATTTCCTCGCTTTTGAAAGATTTCTGGTAGGTGTTTTAAAACTACCAACGCTCTATCTATAGATATATAGATTTGAAATATTCCATTGTTTTCTCTGATTTGTCAAAATTAACGCAATAAATTGCATTTAGCTCAAAAAAAAACTTGTTAAAATAATAAAGTTAGTCCCCTGAATAACATTTTAGAAGCAAACGAAGCGTCGAAATATGATAATGCGCGATAAACAGTCCAATAACATATAAAATGAAAATTGAAGTTTCTGACTATGAATATGTATTTCGCTATAAACAAAGTTCATTCAATATAATTTGGCAAATAATCATTGTCATTTCATGATCCTCTTTACATAAAATAAATGTAAAATAAAAATGAAAATTGCGTAGTTAAATTTGAATATAAAAAATAATTTTAATATTAGTAGAATATACGAAATATTTTTTATAATTTGCGTATCTTAAGCGTGACATATATTTACATATTCGTATCTTCATAATCTACACTTGTTGCATTCTCTTAACTATAGAGAATGCTAACAATATTCATTAACCATATGACCATAAACTATATACATTACAAAAAAAGTATAAAATGCATTTTACAATTTACGTCTTAAAAATCATAATAACTTAATCTTAACATATTTAAAAAATAGCGTATAAAAAATAATTGTTCATAAATAATAAAATTAGTTATTATATATCAAATAATACTAACCTAGTAGGAATATTAGTTGCTGATAAAGATTCGTTCTATCCGCGATCCCATTCACGTTCTTTTAATAAGCAAAAATTTAATTAATATCAATAATAAATCTTCTTTTAATGTGTTTGCAAAATCTTCAATCTTTGATTGTTGTGCAAAATAAAAAGATTTTAAAAAAAAAATCGACGCCATAAACTAAACCTGAAACCAAAAATTAAATTATATCTTATAATCTAAATATATAACTTTACATAAAATAAACATAGTCATAAATACATATACATATATCAATATTTTATATCTTCATTTCCATGAAAATATAAAATTACAAAAAAAAAAAAAATAAAATGTGTTCCACGTATATTTCACATGTATATTTTGATTCATTTCTATTAATACCATAATCAAAATTATGCATGCACTTACAAATCTATCCTATTTTAAGCAGATTTAATTAGCATTTTTCTATAATCTATCTATTTATATTCTAAAATTTCTGAATTTAAAAAAAATCTATCAATTGTTAAATCTAACCAATTCTTAAAATAACCTAAAAATAATTTATTAATAACTTAATGTAATTTTTTCTTCGCTATTTCTATAATTCTTATATTTATAGATTAAAGATTTTTTTAAATTTCTAATTACATAATAAATCAGAAAACTGATTCTGATCGATCGCGTGATAACAATTCACTGAAACAGTGTTAGTAAAAGAAAAATAGGATAGAAAAGAAACGAAATATTTTCTTTTCATATTTTCTTTCTATTTTTTAAGGAAGTGTTCAGAAAAATACTGTTTTAATAAATAATTATATATTATTAATAATATGAAATTATAACATATTATTTAAAGATCATAAGATATTCTGTCATATTTAGAGAATATCAAAAGAAATTATTACATATATGTATAATATATATGTGTAATATATATATATAATATATATAATATATATATATATATATATATAATATATATAAAACGAAATATTATTCAACGTAATGTTTGTTATTAGAATTTAAAACATGCTTTCAAACTGTCACATTTCATAAATATTCGAAAATATTTACGACAAATCAATACGTTCAAATAAAAAAAATAAAAAAATATGATATTATTACATAAAAACCGCGTTTTATGTTGAATTCAAATATATCCGATAATATGAATAAAATAATCTTCATAAATACAAATTATTGATAAAGAATATTATTATAAATAATAATTAAATTACCATATCTGCTTTACTGCAAACATTATCGATTTGGCTCATTAATCATCATGGCGTCCCTAACAATCTGAACAAAAAAAAAACAAAAGATTTAGAATAAGTGTATAAAATTAAAATAAAGTAGCAACAATTATTACTCAAATTAGCCCAAAAGCTCAGGATAAAAACTACTGTAATTATTAAAACTACTATTACTTGTATGATCAAATGAGAAACGAATAAAGATAAAAACTAAAAAAATAAAAATAAAAAATTTATCTTCTAATAGAATAATATTTGTTAGATAAAAAAAAAAGAAAAAGTTAATTGCTTATAATAATGATATAAAAAAAACATTGAAACTTACTCGAGATCATTATAATAAAATCATTAATAAAATTTTATAATCGAAAAAAAAAAAATTAGAAATTATTTTCAAATATTAAATAATATATATGTCATATTTATATATATATATATATATATATATATATATATATATATATCATTATTAATAATATATTTGTGTATTAAAAAAATAAAATCAAAATAAAAATAAAATTTTAAAAGAATAATGTACCTACTTGAGAAGCATGATGCAAGAATTTGTACAATTTTATTTAAACCATTTAAAAATTGTCAATAACGAACGATATTTCAATTGATAGAATAGTTAAAAAAGAAATAAATACCATAAAACCTCTTTTAACTTTTAACAAATGACACTATTTCACAAGAATATAAGTGGAAAAAAAATATATTACTCTATTATTCTTGATATATTCAATTACTTTGAAGAACAAAAGTTTCACAAAAATTTTGAAACGATTTTGACTGGTTTTTAATAACTACTGATTGTAAGTACTGTGGCGTTGGTAGAATGACGCAATTCGCCTAGCAAATTTTCTATTGGTTAAGAATTTCCAATCAGATTCACGCGAATTTCTTATTAGCTGCAAATTTTCAGTTGAACTCTATATAAATTTTATTATTGGTTGAGAGTTTTTATTCAATATAGCGCGAAAATTAAAATATTTTATTTTATAAAAAAATTATACTTTTAAGGTATAAATACACAATATATTTGAAAATTTGCATGTATTGATTTATTTTAAATAATATTGATTACTGAATAAAGGAAAATTATTATAGACAATATTTGTTAACATAAAATAAAATTATATTTTTAGTAAAAAATTTTAATTATAACTTATATTTAAATTCATATTTTATTCATATATTCATATTATTTTATAATTCATATAATTTATGTATTTAATTTTATTAATAATTATTAATTCAATGTACAATAGTAACAAACATATAATAAATGATACATTTCGTTTTTTTGGACGTGAGATTTCGTGATAATTTATTAAGTCTATTCTATATCTTATTTGTAATATATTTGATATTTATTAATAAATAAATAAAATAATAATTAACCAATAAAAAATTAAGTTTATGTTCAAAATGGTTAAAGATATTGTAAAAATTCTTGATATTTCATGGAGATTTGGTGGTATGAATCTAACCTCAAAACAAATTATTTCAGAGATTTTTATGCATTAAATATCTTTTTAATTTAATAAACAATAAATTTGTTTTTTATTAAATAAAAATTAAATATTTTGTTTTTTTTAATTAAAATTTAAGTAATATGTAAATGTAATAATTTCTTAACATAATATTTCTCTTTAATGATAAAAAGAATATTTTTCTTTGATGGATAGTTATAAAATATATCTAAATAAAATAATGTAGCATTGAATAACTAAATTTTTACAGTAACTGCAGCAAGCAATGAATCTGACAACATGGGAAAATCATTTCTTCATCTAAAATTAAGTTTAGAAGAAAATGGCAAAGCTAAGAATGTTTTTATAGAAATGACAATAAGTGAATTTTATAAATTTGTGCATGATTTAGAAAAAGCCAAGTGTAATCTTGATTTATTACTTTAGATAATATTTACAGTAATTTAGTTGTAAATTGAATCATTTTATTATTTTTAATTATATTATTAACAATGTTTTTCATATCATTTAAGAAAAATACATAAGAAATAAACTTTAATCAGATAAGAGCATTATTATATTAAGAAATGATTAATAATTAATGATTAATAATTAATAATATATTTACAAATGCATTATGACTTTATACAAAAATTAAAAAATTTAAAATATAAAAATATAAGAAAAGTATATTTCATTATGTTATTACTTAAATGTAAATAAAAAAATATTATCGTATAAATAAATTTAATTCATTAAATACCATACCTTAGTGAAATGCTTCCACTAATTTTAAAATATATAATTGTTTGATTTAATAGCTGTTGCTAACTGAGAATCTATGTATACTATAATCCAAATGATAAAAATAATATTTCTTGTCAAATGATAAAAATATTTAAACGTTATCACATTTTGAAATTCCATTTAAAGGTTTATGTAGATTTTGTTTTGAAGAATTTGTCATCTGAAAACAATATAAATTTTTATAAATAAAAAAAAGTTATAACAATACTGAAACAATAAATAGAAAATTGGGAACCTTTATTTATTTTTCAATAGTGAATATACAATCTTTGAATATCTTATTTTCTATCATATTAGTTTTTTTATCACAATAAAATGTGTATCATTCATTAATTACATATGTGATTCATCAAATATCATAATTACTTATGTCTCTAATATAAAAATAAATTTATACAATCTTTATAATTACTTAATCATGTCTCATATTTACATAAGTTTAATTACTTTATTATTAATAGTTCAATTAAGTAAATGAATATGAGATTAAAAAATTATTGAGAGAATAAGAATAATAAGAATGTTGTCAAATTAATACTGATACTCATTTAAAATACTATTTAAAAAGCGTCAAATATATGCAATAAAATATTATAAATTTTTTTAAAAATACGTTTAGAATTGAGATTACATAATGTTAAATCATTAGATATAAATATAAATACAAAGCATAGAAAATAAATGCTTTATAATTCCCGCATTTGAATATATAAATTAGTAAGAAAAAGATGGTATTTCACAACTTTCATTGTCCTACGTTTTGTAGGAGGAGGACTGACTACAGTACCTCTTTGATTATAAGGTTCTGCTAGTGCTAATGCAGGATTTCTTGAATCTGTTGTTGAACTTTCTTGTAATTTATCTGAAGAAACCTCTTGTAAGGATTTGCTTCTTTTTGCTTTTTGTTGAATAGATTCTAATACTGGTACAATAGCTCCAAGTAAAGGACGTTTAGATGGTTCTCCAGACCAACATTGTTCCATTAATCTCCAACATTCATCATCAAAAGAAGGTAATCTTTCTGGACGTATACCTACAATCATTAATGCTTAGAAAAGAATATATAAAATTAAATATTTATTTTGATTTCCAAAATTACCTTTTTTCACACTAGTCCATAATAGTTCTTTATTATGGAATTGTTCAAAAGTATATGGTAATCTTACATGTCCTGCGCATAAATACCAAAATAAAATCCCAAATGCATATACATCAACACTACTATCATAATGACCAGAGAGTAATTCTGGTGCCATATGGACAGGTGTTCCCACAATGCTTCCTAACATCATAACTTCTGTGATGCAAAATCCAAAATCAGTTAATTTCGCTCTATTTTCAATATCAAGAAGAACGTTTTTCAACTTAACATCTCGATGTACAAGTCCTTGAGAATGAAGATAACGTATTCCTTCTAACACATCTAATGCTATTTGTATACGTTCTAACCACGACAAGCCGGCACGTATTCCGCAATATAAATCACGACTTAAACGATCTGATATCAAAAGAACAGCAGATCCAAATCCAAATCCTCCACCATAAGAATGATCAATAATTGATCCTCTAAGTTTTACTATTCTTTTATGATCAGGGATAGATCTATTATAATAAAATTCCATAGCCAGATCATTCCAATGGCTTTCATCTGATGGAACAACTGATTTAATTGCACAAGGACCAGCTTTACCACCCCAACCATCACAAGCAAATACAATTCCATATTGGCCACGGCCAATTTCTTCAGCACAATGAGGTTTTCCGTAACGAACAACATCTATCATTGAAGTTGATTCTAATGCTAATTTAGCTAATCTAGGAGCATGATATTTTCTAAGAGCTATTCTTTGTTCTTCTGTTCTTTCTAATTTTCCAGAATAATAATTTTCTATAGATCTGAGAGCTGCCTGAAATGAATCATGTGACGATTCAAGTTTATCTCCAAATTGCATTAATATTATTTTGGATAGTTTTGTTGCAGATAAAGAATTTAGTATTTCTATTGTCACTTTTCTTCTCCAAGCTACATCTAAAGTGTGAGTTGATGACCATTGCAAGGATGAAGACATGAAAATTAAATTTAATCTTTCTAAAAATGAATATATTGAAAATGGTGAAGAATTATGTAATTCAACATTATATGCAGCTGAGAGTATTTGTTTCAAAGCATCACTTGCTAATAAACAAGTATCGCGTTCATATGTTTTTTCGAGACTTAATAAACAACGCTGTAATGTACCAATAAAACTCTCACGCAAACAATTGACGGAATTTACAAGTTGTTTTGCGACTTTCTCGCATAGACGACCAAGCACTACTCTCTGAACTTCAGAAATTGCAGCTTTAACAGTTGCGGACCATTCTGTTCTTTGATTATTATTAGACATGGTGTTTTGATATAAATAAACATCATTATTAGATAATAAAACATCATTTTTCATTTCTTGAATAATGTTTTGTATTAATCCAGTTATTTCCTGTTGTTTTTCATGAACAATTTTCATTAGATTGGCATACAATTCATTTTCTTTATGTTGAGCATATTGTATTCTTTTAGGAGTTATTTGAATTATACGTGCCATATCAAAAGCACTTAAAATGAATTTTCTTAAGCTTGCAGTATGTACTTCATTTAAATAAGTGCTAGCATTAATAAGATAAGTTTGCAAACATCCACGAATAAAATATAAAATTTGATCTGTTTTTCTACATGAACCCACAAAGTCACTTATATATTGTCCACTACCTAGCCAAGATAATTGATCAACTTCAACAGATTCTTTCATTCCAAGGAAACCTAAATTTGTTAGTTGATCTAACCATGATAATCCAAGTGAATTCATTCTGTCAAAATCAATACCATCATCATCAGTTTTACTTGATGTAGAATCATTGGTATATAGTCGATTTTGAAGTCTATGTTGTTCAGATTCTGTCAATTCAGGATCAATACCATTCAATGATATATTTTCCAAGGATGAGATAAAAAGTACAGGATTAAAGGGATATGTTTCTTTTAAATCTCTTAATTCTTCTAAATTTTGTTCTGTTAAAGGCTGTTCACCAAGTGCATATAAAAATATTGGTAAAATAGATAAAAATTCATTTGCAAGAACTTTTATTGCCCCATTATTTGGAGCAATAAAAATTTGAACACCATCTTTTAATATAGGCAGATTAAGCTGAACTTCAAGCACAGTTGGATAAGTTGTATCTTCATTATCAGACTTTGTTAAATCTTCAATTGGAAGAGTACTCCAAGGTTTTTCATTTGCTTGTAAATTTTCAACTAATTCATATTCTAGATCTAATGTGAGACTAATGTGGTTTGTTTGACCATAAGTAAGTCTAATCCATCGCCATAATCCATTACATACTGGTAAAATATCATTAGATATTAATGTATTAACTACTATTGCCTTTGCCTTGCTATCTTGTCCCAGAATTATAATAGCTGGAGAGTTTGCTAAAATATGTGTAATTCTGTTCAATGTTAGAGGAGGTAATAATTCTTCCACAACATTTTCTGTAAACATATAATTGAATCAAATTCTATTCTAATATTATTATAGCTTAAAAAGTCAAATATTTACCTTCAGGAAAAAAGTTTTCTAGGTTAATAAGTTCTAATGCTTGTTGAGTTTCTTCAAGAACATGTTGTAATTGATTTCGGTTACGTAAATACCTTCTAAATTCTTGTGGTAATTTGCTTACCATTTTTTCAGTATTATTTTAAAATTTTTGACACTTCAAAATCTTTATCCTGTTAAGAATTTCATGTTTTATAAAAATGTTTTTAATTTTGTTAAATTTGACATTTAAATCATTAATATAAATAAATTTTTAAATATTTCTTTTCTTTCTTGTTCATAATATTAAGTAAAATAACTATTCTACTAATAAATTTTTTGATTAAAATGACAAACAATGTATTAAGATAAAATCAAATCATGTAATATTATTATTAATTCTATAAATCGTAATACGCTTTTTTAAAATTTTACTTTTACTAAATTACTAACCATTAAAACAGCCAATATATTAATAGTTTTAATCGAAGACCTATTTATCGACATAATAATATATTTTTTTAATATTTTATCATCCATGTAATCATCAATTTAATATATTTTTAATTTTCTTATTACTGAAAATATACTACACTACTGAACTAATATGTATAAAAATAATCTATTTAAATTCTCACCACATATGTACTGATATATAAATATCAAGTAAAAATTTAAACACTTAATCTATTAATGTCAATATTTTAAAGAATTATTTACTTAAAAATAAAGTTTATACGAACAATACACACTTGATACATGATGAAAACTAAGCGCGGTTGTTTTGACTCAAACATAAACCGTTTATTATAACTGCGTTCGTATTCTGGTATTGACTACAAATGACAAGAAAATATTGAATTGGATGATAAATCGTACGCATCATTTACTTGAAATGATATTATTTTAACATATGCATATGTATCCTCATTTTATATGATTAAGAAAACACGAATAAAAAATGTAGAGTAAACATGATTCTTTCTATTTTAGAAAATAATATCCTTAGATATATATTAATAGTTGTAAAATATTTATAGCTATAATAATATACACTTATATACATTTATTATATCAATTAAAAATAATTTATTTAATATTTAAAAAAAAATACCTCATTATAAATATACATGAACAAATGTACATATAATACACATAATTCATATCAATGTTTATCTGTAACAAATTTTCTCACATACACATAATTTAATAAACATATATAAATACGTTTATATTAATCTATAAATGTATAGTTATTTATGTATTAATCGTTATATATTATGCATTTTTTAATGTGTGTGTGTGTGCATATGTGTGTATATTGAAATTTGTTCATAAAATTTGAGCATAATAAATATAAAAAATAAGATCATGTTCTACTTGTTAAATAATTTTGTATTGTGTGATAACTTATTATTAAATTTATATTATATTGATAATTTACATATTTTTTTCAAATATTTTTTTATAAATAATATTATTAATTTTTATATTCTATGTTTTTAGCATCTTGTATAATATTTTTAGTGGAATCTTCAATCATGAAAATTTTTAATAATAATAATTAAATTTAAACATTGATAATTGTCTATTGTTGCTATTGAAAATAACTACGAATGCAACAGTCAATCTACTATTAAATAATCAATCACAAACAAAATATCATCTGTACATTAATTTTTATTTCTGTTAACTTACTTGACTGTTGTTGATAAATACAGAATTTAACTGCTTTAATTTTTCAATAAAAAAAATAGTTTTAAATAATTAAAAAATAAATAATTAGACAAAAGTTACTAGATCAAAAATTACTATTCAAACATTTAAAAATTATTTCATTATCAAATAAAAATTGCATTGAATAATAAATATTTATATTTTATTTACAATTCCATAATATTTAATTTTAATTTTACTTATTATTGATACTTTAGTTTTATTTTATATCAAATTTACTAAAATTATTACTAAAATTATTACTAAAATTTTCTATATGATGGTAAAAACATTGTATAAAAAATTTATCTTGTTTGTATGATATGTTTTCTACATTATCCTTCCTGCATTATCAACGTGAGGTTAAAATGAATTATAAGATGTGGTAACATTATAGATGGATCTGAATGTATTTCCTGTTACAGTTGGGTGTCACATATAAATCTTGAAATTGCCGCGCTTTTGGCAACCATTAGTAATTTTTCTTGTGTCGTCAAAGTGTCGTAGAGTTCAACAATTTATAAAAATACAAGTGTGTTTCAACTGTTGATACTATTGATTAAGTGAAATATGTGAGTATATATCTTTTTAGAAACGAATATTAATATTGTTGTATTTATTCTAGTTTTAATTTTTTCATAGACTTGTAATTATTTATCATTGTTGCTTGTGGTTAATTTGAAGAAAATGATACGCAATTTCTGCAGTTATATAAAATATAAATTAAGTTTATTCCGTATTCTAAGGTGCAAATTAGATTTAATAACATAAATAGTTTCAAATTTCTATAATTTAAAGTATTCATTGTTTCATTGGTTTTATGGTTAGGAGTTATATTGCGATGTATATATAGCATTTCGATAGCATGATAGAAAGTGAAACAAAATGGCCGCAAAATTAAAATGTACGCACAACATGCATACAATAATCGTGTAAAAATTTTGTTCTAATTAGGATTTGTTTTACGATCAGTTTTTAATCTAAAAAATTCGCAAGAGTAATCAGTAATCAAATTTATTAGTTTCTATTGTCTTGGGGAGCGAAATTCTTTTCCGATTTTATGGCGTGGAAAGACGATATAATAAGGAGAAAGCCGCCTCGAGCGAAGCTGCAAGTAACGAGGGAATAAGAATGGCTAGGCAGGGGTGATTCTAGAGATGGTACGGGAAGGTGGTTCAGGGTACAAGATTTAGTGGACTCGCTAGTAGCCGCTAACTTTGCAAGCTACGCCTTAAAGATATTAAAGTCATGTAATATGAATAATTTTTTTTACAAATACAATTTTTTTGTGCATAAGGATTATATAGTATTATATACATATACATAAAGTTTATATAGGTTATTATAAAATTTATTATAATAACAATAAATTATAATAATAACAGTAATATTATAATAACAGTAAATATGTACAAATTTATAAAGGAAAATTGATAATATAGTGATGATGAAGTATGAGAAAAGAAATAGAAAGATTTTTTTTATATTTATCCCATAACAATATATAAAATCAAACATATTTTAAAACATATTGTTTTTTATTTTTAGATTTCGAGTTTGGAAAGTGATTTAAGAAATTTAACAACAGTTTAACATCATCAAAGTTGCTAGACATGGTTTGTCTTTAAATTATTAAATTATGTTTATCTTCGTTTTAGTATTTATTTTTATATAACTTACTGTTTATTTTTTTATTTTTTTATCATAGATATCTTAATTATAAAGTGGATATGAAACTATTAGAATGACAAACATCAAGGCAGATTACTTTTACACAAAAGTGCAAACACAAATCTTATGGTCGTTTCGGGCAGTTGAATTCCAAGATCTGGATAATGGATCCCCGGATGTACTTCCAGAGCTGCTGTTTCGTGAGTCTATCTTTATTTCTATCTCTCACGATATCGATACATTGTAAATTCTATGGTGAACAAATTCTGTGTTTTATTAGAATGCATTTATGTGCTTTTAAAATATTTTATTCGTTGTATTATCATAGAATTTACATATTACGAATATGCGTATCTTTTTATTATGTATATTCATAAAAACTAATTTATTTCTTGCTTGATATTACAAACTTATCTTTTAACATTTTCATTCAATTTTTATTATTTAAATTTACAACGTATATCAACGCAAAATTATTTTAAATAATTTGATATAATATTTATAAGTAATATTGAAAGTTAGATAATCGTTAAAAGTTTTTATATCATTCAAACGTAATTGGTGGGATTAAAAATAAGACAAAGATACATGGAGATAGACAATGATCTGTTTTAGTGTTCAGACGGTCAGGTCAGGATTTTCAGGAGCGTATAATTAATTTCCCATGTCACTCTGAGCCCTTTCCCTGCTCTTCCTCGATCTGCCCCACGCAAATCTCCCGAACCACGACGACAATATTGCTGGCCATTTCGTTCGACAGTGCCCAAGCGCCTCAGTAGTTCTCCTCCGTTCCCCAACCCCTTTTCGGAGCTCGAACCCTACGCAGAGAAAGGGGTAACTTTACGAACAAGCATCTAGCACCGATCTCACTCTCCATCCTCTTCGTTTTAACGATTCTTCCTTTTCTATTCTGTACATACCGACCCGTCAATATCAGTTTCCGTAATTAAACATAACAGATCAACATTGGACATTACATAACCTAGCTTCCTCCTTTTTCCGTATGAACGCGTATCCATTATTGGGATACATTCGTGTACCAAAACGTGTGCATTGTCTATATAGGTATTCGAACGATCTTCTGACCCCCGGTTACTCAACTCGAATCGGTTAATTGGATAAATGTCCGATGAACGCCGGGCCATCTCTACCCCAACTTCTCCTATACTCCGTCGTCTCCATCTCCTTCTCTTACTCCTTTCTGCCATTCTCGGAGCTTTCTGTCGGACTCGGTTCCCCTTTTACTCATTTCCGCCTCTGTCCTTATCAGGTTCATTGGGAAAACAATCACTTGTTCCGCAGAGATGAATTTATCGAAGCACAATGTTTTTTCTTCCGTTGGATATTACCGAGAGCAAGGGGGCGGATTGGCAGAATTAGCTTAGCCTTTCTTCCAATCGTCGAATCGCTGATTACAATAACGTTGATAGAATTTAGGAACAATGTAGGATCTAATCATTTTCTTCATCGTTATCTACATATAATGTTATGCAATTTGTTTTTTCCTTCGAAGACAATTTGTTATCGATATTCAATTAGAATCCATTAACACAGACGTAAACTAACTCTTTAATTAAGAGTGACGAAATTCTCGAATTAACTAAAGAATTCTAATCGCGTATATCTATTTATTTTACGATCCTCTTAGTGACGGGTTTCACGGAATATTGCATTTCCAGTTTCCGCAAACCATCTCTCTTCATTTATCTCCTTCCGACATCGACTTTACCCTTAGATTCTATAATCAGCTAACGGTATACATAGTTTCATTACGCGATTCCACATTATTAATTCTGCACTTAACATACATTCATTATTTATCGTGTTCGTTGGTTATTAATCACCATATCGTATACATTGATCTTTAATTATGTAAGAATTAATTGTTCGTATTTTCGATGCGTCCAATATCCAATTGAAAATTTTATTCAAATCAAATGTATGGTATAGTAGTGTTTCTCAGTAGTTTATTTATATTTTAGATTTTCTTTCTTCGTCCCCATAACATCTGGCGTCCGTTCAAAATTAGGGTTTCGGGCATAGATTAGGATGCGTCGTATTCACATGCTGGCGGCACTTCTTAGTGGCAACGACGGCAAATAAGGTAGTCAGATTCTAATTGCCTATCATAAATCAAGGACAGCACCTGCACAATTTCGAAATGTTTATGGGGCGGTGCTGTTACATCCTTCATTAGGATGAAGTATAGATGAAACGACACACTGATTCGAGTTTAATTGATGCCCAATTAGATTAATGTCGTTAATCGCGCTTAGAAATATCAACTTGATCTCATATCTCTTTGAGAATTATCTCAAGTTCTTTTTTTTTTTTTTCTAATTCTTTTATAATTACGTTCCATGTTTACGAACTTGAAATTTTATTTATCTGTATTCGAGAGACAAGTATCGTATCTTGGCGATTCTAATAGGGAAGATGCCAGAGGATTCGATCTCATCGTCGTTTTCCTGTAGGAAAATGGCAAATTAGCGTGGAATTAGAGCGGGAGACACGAAGAGAGACAGAGATTAGTGGATATGTAAATTAGACGCCTCCTTTGCCATGCTATTTGTCATTTTTGTCGAGTTAGTCTGTTGGGGATACAGGAGGGACAAGAAGAAGGTATTGCGTAACGAAAAGGTAAAGTCAGGGTTTCAATTATGTCATCATGGGCAACGTAACAAATAAATTGATGTCTCACCACGATGACATTACGATGCGATTAGTATTTATCGTATTTACATTCGCGAATGTCGTTTAACAGTTTCATCGCTTAATAATCGAAATAGTTATCGTTTAACACAGCCACGGTGAAATAGATCGCGTATTCTTAGCTGGCAATGCTCCAATATACATTTCTTCTTGTTACATAATTGAGTGGTTAGGATAAAAATGTGACGTTTATGAAACAGCTCGGTAGTATTTGCATCGTTAAAAATCCGTCGCGAGATATAACGTTATCGAGCAAATGAAACACTTCTTCCCGTGGACGAAGAATAAACTGAAAAAATGAAGTATAAGAGGCAGAGGAGGGATAGAGGGTAGAAAGAAGATAAAATGCAACCCTCCCGCCAATAATATGCCAACAAGCTTTATTTTATTTAAGCAGCCCCAGTTTTTCATTACATTCATCTTCGCGCCTCCCTTTTTTTATACTCATAAGATACACCGACGGAATGGGTATAGTAGCGAAGAAAGAACACCCCTATTACTCGAATATATTATTTACTATTCTCATTTTTGGCACTTCTCCCACTTTATTCCCTTCGACCAAAGAAAATCGATCGTTATTCTCGTCCTTTTAATTTTTTAAATCGTTTCAAACCAATATTTCTTCTTTCCTTCTTTCCTTTCTATCGATCGTTTCTATCGTGCGTTCTATCCTTTAAAAACCGGAGAATCATGAACGTTCCGTTAAAGTTGGTTAAAGGGGGAAGAGGGGGAAGGGAGGAGGAGGAGGAGGGGGGGTAGTGGAGGGAAAAAAATCAACGCGTAAAATCATTTTTAGCATACTCGATTTCATCCTGACGAACGATCGCATTTCGGTCCAGGAGGCAGGGAGGGAAAGAAAAAGAAAGCGAGTTTAGGGTGTCGGAGAGATGCAAGATTACCGTGGAAAAAAAACTTTTGCTTCGACTAAAAGGGATTTATTCCGGAATCCCTGTAACCTATCGAAGCGGGTCATTCCACGCAATGTCCATGGTCGGAAAACTTAGATGACCTTGGGAATCGCAATCGATCGGCGAAACCTTTGGGGCGGAACGCTCAAACTCACCCTTCTGATACATTCGCGATAGGAGTTTCGTTCGACGTGAAAGTAATCTCACGCATGCTTGCACGGCCAGTATGCAAATTTTAGAGAAAAAGAAAAAAAAAAAAAAAGAATCGTTTCTGAATCAATCGTCCGAAATTTTTCCTTCTTCTTTTTCGTAATAAAAAATCAACACTTTTTTCAAATCAAAGTTTCCCAACAACTTGGGAATATCAATCGTAAATCTAATCGCGTACGTATAAACTTTCACGTGCAATCGTTGGCGCGTGTACGTATGCCTAGATTCCCAGACGTTCCTTCTTCAAGAGTACGTGACTGCACCCGGGAGCGCCATCCCTTCTACTCTTGAAACAGGAACATCGAGCGCTAACGGAACCCCAGGCCAACCTCCTCTCCCCCTCTACTCTTAGCCATTGCATACTTTATTGTGCGCATTATTTAAATGAGCGCAACTTCGCCGTAATCTTGCCACCGAGCAAACCCCTCCAACTCCTCCACTCGGTTCTCCTCTACTCCCCTGTACCAACTACCTAAGCAACCCTTAACGTGTGGCGGTAGTTGGTGCGGAAAGGAGCGAGGAAACGACGAAGAACGAGGAGGAGGGGAAGAGCCACTAGCAAGGGAAATGGTGGGAGTAGGGTTTAGGTGTGGGTGGTCGGTGGAGCTTTCCCTGGGGTTGCCGCTGCTGTGGGGCAGAGAAGAGGCTGGCCGACCGTGTTTTTGCGAGCTGTTTCTGCTGACCAGTGCGGCTTTTCCTGTGCGGTCATCTCTCGTCGCCTCCCAAAGCTTGTAGAGTCGCTTATTGCCCCGAAGCTCCTGTTAACCGCCCTCTTTAGCTTCCTGTCCCGACAGTCCTACCTACGCTACATCTTCTTCTTTCTTTCTTTCTTTCTTTCTTTCTTTCTTCTTTCTCCTCTCTCCTCTGTATCGACACGACGCGAGTTTCATCGGCGGCATCGTGTGCTTTCCTTCATTCTTCTCATTCTTCCAATCTTTCCCTCGAAGATTTTTTTCTTTCAAGCGTTCAAATTCTATACTCTCGTGGAGGTTTTATTTTTTTTTTTTTCTAGGTCGAGGAGAATCGATCGAAACATATTTGATTCGATATTTTTTTCAGTCGATCGAGTGTTCAGGTTTGCGGAGCTTTTAACCGAGTGAAAATTTAATCTTCGTTTCAATTTTGCACGCTCATTTTTATTAATGAAAGCGATATATCCAGAGGCAATCGCTTTGTGAATTTTTAAGGGTGGCGCTACTCTCTCTCTCTCTCTCTCTCTCTCTCTCTCTCTCTCCCCCCCCCCCCTCTTTTTTTAATAGTTTATATATCGATGAAATAATACGTTTGTCTTAAATTTCGCGAGTAATTCGTATAATTGTAGATCGTCATATTAGGTGTACGAAACAAAGGTTATTTCGAAATCTCTCTCTCGGGCCGAACAATTAGGCGAGTCACACAAACGTAACAGCCGAACATTAACTCGTAATGTGACCCTTCATTTACTCGACCGTTAGCCACACCCTACTGGCCTTCAACGATGAGTTCTCATCATCCCTTTGTCTCTCCCATGCTAATCGAGATTTAGATTTACTCGTCGAAGAATTGCTCGTCGAAGAAATATGTAAATTCGAATTGAAATAATAACTTTCGCTTTTCACGGTGAAAAATAGGTCTAAACGTTTAACAAAGACATCAAAGCTGCCGCTTTATCGGTGGCTTCCTTTAGGTTCAAATTACTGGCGGGTTTATCCTTATCTTTCTCCCTGGTAAGCCCACGAAAGAATAACTACCAAAGATATCGAGTCTGCATATGTATCAACGTAGCGAATACTCCATAAAGAGTTCGATAGGGCTGGAATCGAGTTAGGCCTCCCTTTTACTCTTTATTTCTCTAATAATACGTATCATTCGATCGAACGGGAAAATATAACACATTTGGAGAGAAGAGTTTTTTTTTTTTTTTTTTTTGGAGTTCCGTTTTTAAAAATATTAAGGTAATTCGTTTCTGGCAAAAAATTGCCGGTAAAAATTTCATATCTACGCTGAAACATCGAACAAACGAAAAGACAACAGAAGAGAAAACGTAAAAACTCGGTGTTGTACTCCGCTGTTGAGAGGTGATGGAAACTGGTCTGCGGTGCGAAACGGTTTTATAAGTTGCGAAATATTTGTAAATATTTCCCTTTTTCGGGACGAAGATCCGAAGGGGTTGAAGAGGCTCCTCTAGGCGGCAGGATGAGCCGAAAGGGTAGAAAGGATAAAAGCTTTCCGCTCTGTACGTTTGACGGTCAAACGGATTCTGTATTTGGCAAGGCCTACACTCGTCCAAAGCCCTTCAAAGAAGTGCCACGTGCTCGGCATAAGCTTCTCCTACGATTAGTGCCGGTAAGCGGGTTGTTTGCGTTGAAAATATTCCAACTTCCGGCTGGGGGTGTAGCTTTTAACAATTTCCAAGGTAGATCCGTCGGTATTTACGGAGTACACGAAATTCTCGCGTATCAGCCCTGACGTATGTTTGCTCTTTGCTATATATATATATATATATATATACAAATGTATATATATTTATATACATTTACGTGATTTTTTTTTCTCTGTCAAGATCGTGTATTGTCTCGATTTTATCCCCAGTTGAATTTACGATAAAAGGAGAGCGAGAGAGAGAGAGAGAGAGAGAGAGAAAAGTTCAGGTGTTTCGAAGTAAATCGGGAAAGGGTCGTTTGCGAGCAGTAGATTTGTTCGTTCACCACCAAGTAGATGCTTCAATCACGTAAGGGTATCCCCGATCGGTAAACAAGCGAGGGTCGTTACAGCAATGGTTAAACTGATGACTATAGAGGCCAATAAGAGGCCGGGGGGTATTTAGGAGGGTTGTTTACGGCTACTTTTCTTTTTCTGGTCAATAAGGTTTAACCACCCCTAGAGACCGTCGATCTGTCCATCCAGTTTTCCTAATTGCTGACGTTGCAACGACTATTTTTTACCGTATTTTCTTCCCTCCCAAGAATAAAACTTGCCGTCCCCATCCCATTTCTCGAATACAGATACGGATTTTTCGCCCTACGCGAATTTCATCCGCGAAACATTTCTGATTATTCTACAAGTGCGGGGATTTTCGCTTCGTTTTTTCCCGGTTGGGGAAACTTTTCGTGTTTGTTGCTTTTCATCGTTCGAGAGACGATGTTACGGTTTTACCATTCAGAGAGCTTTTATTAGCGAAGCTGCCGTGATGTGCGATGCACCCTTCGTAAAAATCAGATGTGGGAACACCGCGAAAGTAAAAACAATGGGACCGAATTGGACGGGAAATATCGCAGTTAAGTTTAAGGGTAGCGCGGTAGGTAGAGAGCATTTGCATGTGCCGATCGACCATGCGGAAGAAACGTCGTTTTCATCGTCTTTTGCTCTTAGGCGGCTTGTTTTTTTTTTTCTTTCTTTCCTTTTTTTCCGCCCAACCCTTTTCACGTTCCCCTCCCTGGTTAATTCACCTGGCTTTCCCAATTCAATTTTCGGAATCGACAAAAATCTCGATTTACCATCCCCCTTGTCCCATTGTCTTTTTATCCCTTTAACAAAATAATAAACCAGCTTAAATGTCAAAAGTCTTCTCGGGAGGAGAGACTTAACGAATGTGGATTAAAATTTCTTCGAGGCGATACGATGAGGAGGGTGGTGAAAAGTGAAGGAGAAAAAGTGAAGGAGAGAGAGAGAGGGGAGGGTGGGGGGGGGCGAGGGTGAGGGCGAAGATGGCGAGAGAGAAAGGGACGTTGAACCGAGCGTGGAAACGGGTTGGTATTTGAGATTGGTGGGTGGAGGCGGGTGTACGGACCGATGGAATTGTGTTTGTATTTTAATGAGGGGGCTATGCTAATCCCTCTCGCGGCACGCAGTCGTCCCTCTCCTCTCCCAGAGAGAAGGAAAACCCGTTTTTCCATTTCGCGGATGCCGCAAACGGCTCACGGCGTTGAATCGAGTTCGAGCCGTGAAGAGAAGCCGCGCGCGGTTAGAGAGCGACGAATAAATTCGCACTTCACTCGTGTATTTGCAAATTTTAAAGGGAACCGAAGGGGAAGGGGGAAGGTCCCTACAACGCCCGATTGTTTTAATATCTTTTGCCTGCCTGCCTGCCTGCCTGCCTGCTTGCCTGCTTGCTATTGGAGGGTGTTCCCGTACCGCTTGGAAATCGAAAGCATAAAAGGGGAGCCATTTTTTTTTTTTTTTTTTTCGTTCTCGTTCCTGTTGCGTTTCTTTTTTTCCCCTCCCCAATCTTTTTTTCTCCTCTATTTTTCTTCTTCGTTTTCTCTCTCTCTCTCTCTCTCTCTCTCTCCCCCTAAACGTTGCCAGGCAACTCGAATATTTTCGTGCGTTTGAAAGGTATTATTAGACCGTAGCCGAGTAACCGGCTTGTCAAAGCGTTTTATTTGCGTACGGCCGATTCTTAAAGAGGATCATTTCATCCTTTTCAGAACAAAAAGTCCACCCTCCACTCTGCTCTCCCCCGTCTGAGTATGCTCGATGATGCTGCTCCTCTTTCCGCCCCCGGCACTGTTTCACCCCTCTTTGACCCACTGCCATAATTTCAGGAATCGATAGTGTTCATACGCGTGCCTGCATACGCTCGTTTTCACCTCCGCGTGCGATCGCTTCCTGGGAAGGTCGTTAATCTTCGGGACGAAAGAAACGTGGCCGCGGATCGGGGGTTATTAAAACTTCCTCGTCGTTTCGATCGCGTTCGTAAAAAATTAAATAGCTCTCTCGAGATGGCGCTCGCCTGCGATGTTATCAATTTTTTTGCCTCCCCGATTTCTCTTTCGGTTCTCACGGAAACCGAAACGTGGAATTCCGAACAGTTGGGCGAGTGGCTATTACGCGAGGAGCTTTTTTTCTTTTTTTCTTTTTTTTTTTCTTTTCTTTTTTCCAAGGGAGAGCGAGTTTGGAAAAGTACGAAAGTTGGTGGTAGACTAGGGAGTTAGGTTGATAGGGGGCCAATCCAATCCGGCCGATGTATTTACAGATCACTAGCCGAGCCATACGAGTCTTGTACTCCTATATCGAATTCAAATTGCATCGTTTCCCCGCTGTCTCCCGTTCCGACGAAATGAAACGGTGTGGTGTATCGCGTGGAAAAAAAGAAATTGTCCATAATATTCCTCCCCTCCCCTTCTTTCTCGATTACACGTGTTGCGGAGGATCGCGTCGTGGTGTACACGGATCGATGTGCTCGGACGTGTGTAATGATAAATCGCGAAGAAAGATTGAAAATTTCTTGAATAGACGGGGGAGAGGAGACAATGTTTAATCGGATTCAGGGTTGACAGAGCGTAGGCCGTTTTGGTTGAACTTGGGCAAACATCGAGTATCGCGGATGGTGTGTACAAGTGTGCAAGCCTGCTTGAAATTTTCACATTCTCTTTCGCGTACAATCGTTCCACGTGGAATCGGGGCGGCGGGCTAGGCGGCAGCCGCCGGCAGACGGTTTAAACAATCGCCGAAGGGAAAACGAGGTGGAAGGAAAAAAAAAGGGGGGAAAGGCCAGGGGTAATCCCGCTTCTCGTCTGCTTCGTGATACATCGAGATATCGCCGAGTCGTTGTTGACCGAAGTTTCGATGATTCTGGTCGGAGAGAAAGATTCAACTCGTGCCTGCCCGATTATGTGCGAGGCCGGGGTTGCCCTCTGCTTCCTCACCCTCTGCACAGGTATAGCGCGGCGGTGGCCGAAGCGGCGGGGTATCGATGTATTTTCAATACCGAGACAAAGCGATATAATCCGCGTTTAATTGGAAAACTTCACGTCGCCGTCTCCCTTTTCGATACAAATCGAGGCAAAACTCCGAATCCCTCCCCATCTCGCGCCAGTCATTGTGCCTCCATTCCTCTATCGAATAGAGACTCTCCCCCCCAGATCTAACAGTTTACGCCGTTTTCTGCAACTTTCGATGATCCTCCCGTTCTATTACTTTCTCCGCGAGACGAAACGAACGCGGGACCGAACTTTGCCCGATCTTTTTATATAGCTCGATACCGTTTTCGATACCGTTGATTCGATCGATCGAGAGATAGAATCGCGTGCAATTTCTCGTGTCTCATCGTCATTCCGTCTGTGTGTAACAATCGATTAAGTGTTAGATTTTCGAAAGTAAGTGGACAAAAATTAACGCGTATGAAAAGAAGAATGAAAATGCAAAATGCAAAAACGAAACGAAGAGGGTGGATGTTCGAATATAGACGATAGATAGAGAAAGTTTTTAAAGGAATCAATTCGATGTAACTTTTTGAAGAGGCTATTCTCCTTTTTTTACGAGAGTCTACCGAGATGCTGCTCTCGTCATCTCGTGTATACTGCATTCGCATTTTTCTTCGGGGCTGGCCGAGCGAGGATGGGGTTATAAATTTGAAAAGTTTTTTAAGCGTGTTTTGTCGTGGTTTAACACTAGAGACGACGATCCTCCTCGTCGCTCTTGTTTGCTCGTCAGTGCTCGTGTCGTTTTCGTAACTTTGGGGGATGATTAACCTGGTGTGACGGTGGAAAATAACATTGGCGACGTCTTGTTCACATTCCTGGAAGACTTGTGTTTCCTCGCGACTGCCAAGATGTCGAGCTTAAATCGTGTAATTTCGCTTGGCTTCCAGTAAACTAGTTTTCCACGGCGGCCTTCCCCTATTTCGCCTTGAATATTTTAATCCCACGAGATAATTATGCTCCGTGTAGACACTCGTCGCTCATAAAATCAAAGACCATTATCATAATGCTTCCTTCTCTTCCATTCTTTTAAACTAAAGTAAACTTGTTTCGCCGTGAAATTCGTAAGGTTGGAAAAAGTTTTTCCAAAGGTAAAATATATCCCCGTTGAAGAAGAACGGTAAATGTAAGGGTAGAGGAAAAGAAGTTTGAAGAGAACGCGTATAAAGAGCGCGTAAATCTTCCGCGTAAATGTTGGGAAAAATTAAAACGCTAACAAGTAAATAATAACGATCGATCGATCCTTATTTATACTTGAACGCATTTTGCACATCATATCGATGTACAACATCGCGAGAGGATGAAGATATTCGAATTGATTTATTGACACGGTTGCATCATATCCTCTTGCATGTCAATCTCCAATAATAAATGTCACGAACGAGTATTTTCGAATGATTCTCCTTATAGACGTGTCACGCAGCTTTACCAATCGTGAGTCGTATTTTTAATTGCGAATACCAATTCACCCCTACGAGAATGACACAGCTGGTCCTCGATACCGACTAAAATAATTATAGTATAGTGGAAGGAGGACCTATTTCCATCCTCGTGTCGCGATTAAGCGGATCGATGGTGCAGCAAAAGAGCGAGGCAAAGATATAATGACAGCATCATAAATATCAGATTCTTTCTTTTTTTTCTTTTCTTCTTCTTCCATCGGCTGGATATTCTCGAAGGGCGACGAGAACTTCTCGAGAAGAATCTCATCCACGGGCGTGGATGAGAGGTCGTCGCGATAATTGTTATTACCATAACGCCTGTTATAAATGATTCGGAAGATTCGTTCTTTGATTGTTATGCCCTGTACTTAATAATATCTTGGCGAAAAGAGCGAGCTCGAGTGAGATGGCGGCGAAATCAGGCGTGAGAAGGCGCCGCCTTCCCTTCCATCCCTTTAGCCGCGCTTTTAAATGTCTTTCAAGTTTTCAGCTGCGCGCAGCAGTCTTGCCCGACAATCGGAGGGTTACCCGCTGCCCTTTGTCCCGATAATTAAATCTAACGATTGTCATATTTTAATTGTTCTTCTTTACGGTGACGGACATACCCGATACCGTAATGACGGCGTACCGAGATCAGTCGAGGGTACGAACACGGGGTGGAAGGGTTCAGGATGTGCCTCGCTAACTTATCGTTTTACCATCTTAATTGCTCCATCCCCTTCCCCTTCTCGCGAGAAGATTTTTCAGGGGAGTGTGAACGAAACTCGACAAAGATAAGTTATTTGCAAGTTTACCTATGTGATGTTAACTCGCGTGTATACGCTTTCAGGATTCAGAGAGAGGGAATTTTAACGGAATTTCAGAAAAAGTAAAAGTGAGGAATCGGTTTACGCGAAACGTTTTATCTAGAAAACTATCTAGAATCGATGAAAAAAAAAAAAAAGGAGAGGAGGAAATAGACGGGCCGATAGAAATGCTATTAGCTAATCTTTTTTGTTCCTTGTATCACGGGACACACGAGAACACCTAATTCCGCGCGCGGATTATACGAGCGAAACGATGGATCCACCCGGTTGCTATCTCCGTCAGATAATCGCAATTGGTTGGAAGTGTGGAAACCGCGCGCGCGCTACCCCAGCAATCCCGCAATGCCGGAAAACATTCTCAATATTTGCAGATTGCAATGAGACATGCGAGCGTCGCTTCTTTTTTACCCTCTTTTAGATCCGCTTTAGGCAGTTTCGAGACACACGCTCACCGGTAATGGGCCTCCACCTTTCTTCTCCTCTTCTTCCCCTCCTTCCTTCTTTTTCCTCCTTTTTTCTTCCCTCCCCCCTTCTGCTTACGAACAACCCTCGCCAACCCTTCGAAGAAGACTGCTGGCACTCCACCCCCGACGTCCTCCCATCGAGCCCTCAATTTACCTCAACGGCACTTCCTCCTCTTCTGTCGGATCGTAGGTGTCAATTTGGCCTCGAGTACCTGCCCCGAAGTTTTCCCGAGTCTTCCTCTTTATCCTTTTTAATTTTTGCCATACCACTCGAACATTTGTCTCCGTTGATTGGATTCTTTGTTGATGAAAGTTCGAATTATTTCCAGCGATCGTGAGGGAAGGGGGGCGGGGGAGGAAGGCTTTCGAGCCGTGCAAGTTTCAAATGATTCTGCACGAAAGGGTTCCGATAATTGTCTGGTTGGAAGCTTATTGTTTCTTCTTTCGTCATCCCTCGTATCGGTTATATTCGTCTATTCGCTCCTTTCTTTCCTACCTACCTTCTTTCCTTTTTTATTTAATGGATGCTGAAAATGAAAAAAACAAAGGGGAAGGAACGCTAATTGCGTTCTTTTTTTTTTTTTTCTTTCTCCTTCCTTCTTGTCTTCGGTTATACGTGGTGATGGGATTGTATAATTATTAGCACCACGATAGAAGAAACTCCTCAGACAGTGGAGATAATGAAACTTAGAAGGGGGTGAAGCAATTGAGGGTGGTTGTCGCCGCACATATGGTCGGCAAAACCTTTGCCTGCTCGAGTCCTTTGTGCATACGAAAACAGAGTTTGTCCGCCTTCGTTGCTGCCCTCGTCATTTGCATCATTTGCTCGTGAAAATTCCTGCGTATCCTATCCGTTCGATGTTGTAGCAAGCAACAAGATCTCTTCCGATATGATCGATGATCACGCAGATTGTGTTGTTCACAGATTCGTTGATTTATCAATCGTTTAAACAATCGGAAACAATTAATTTTCTTTCTAAAGCGTTACACGTTTACATCGTACACTTATTTTCAAGCGTTAAGCGAGTGGAACAACTTTTGAAAAGAGTGGTTGATTATATCCTTGGAGACGTATAATTAACTGCCGAATGAACGAGGGTGGCGTCTCAGGGTTATATAAATAACTTACGCATTGTCTCGTACTCCTCCGTGTTTTTTACGGCCATGTAATTTCCTCCTCCCCCCCTCCCGATGCATTAAATCGAAATTATTATTCACGTTTTGAACTTTTATCGCTTATTCATTTATTTATACATTCGCAAACTCGAATTTGCTTTAAACAAACGTCGAAACGAAAGTTATTTTTTCCGCTCGGTATGTACTCTTATTAGCATGAATTTAATTAGAGCGTCGGCTTGGTTGGCCGGGTGTGCGTCGACACATTGTATAAATACAATTATTGTTCATAAATATTCATCCACATTTAATATCCGGGCATTGTGGCGAGGAAGTTTGAGAAGAAGGCGACAGTGGAGTTTAGTTGAAGTTTTCAGAAAATCCTTTGTCCCCTTCGTCCCTCCTTACTTTGATGTAATAATCTGAAATTCCTTCTACGCATAATGAAGTATACGTAGCAACTTATATTAATGGAAATACAATAGAGAGCCGACGGAATGGTTTAAATTGGTTTAATTAACGTTCAGATATCGGTGTATGTCGTACACGGTGTACGCTCGTACGGAAAGGAATGGCCGTGTAAAATGCGTAAAAATATTATTACGGTAATTGATAAAACGAGCATAAGGGAAGGGAAAAAAAAAAAGAAAAGAAAAAAAAAAGGAAAGAAACGAAACGAGGCTCAACGAACTAGATTCAACGAGTTCTTCGCGTAGCCAGACGATGAAAAATCTCTGGTTTTGATACAAAGAAAGTAGCACTTCCTGCCTTCCTTTCCTTCCTTCTCTCCATCTTTTTCTTCGTTCTCCGACTTAACAGTTGAAATATTTGCTCAAGGTTTCTTCCAATTATAATTAACCTCAACAATATTCATTTTTCATACCGAGGACGAAGTTGTTCGTCTGCCAGAAGACGACCGCAGGAGATTATATTAATTAATCTATTAAGATGTACATTTTTTAACAACGTCGTTATACCTTTTCTTGTACGGTTTCTTTGTTAACTGTTGTTAAATCCGTTTTTCCACTTTATTCTCGCATATATGTACGCGAAACCTACAAATTCATCGGTGTCAACATCATCAACTTTTCGTTAATTCGATCGAGAAAAGAGAGAGCATAAGATAAAAAGTCCTATTCTTTTTTTTTTCATCGTTAAAATTGAAATAAAAAAAAAAAGATAGCGAGGTCATCCCGTGGTCTGTGGCAATGTTGCGGCTCGTCTTGCAACGGATCGTTGGAAGCTAAAGCGACGCTCTGACACGTGGAAAATATTTAATTAAAGTAAAGATCGAAAGTCCATGGCCATAGAGAGTGCCGCATATTTCCGAACGTCGGAAAACCCTGGTGACTTTTTTTTTTTTTTTTCCCCCGAGACCACGTGTCACACGCCGCCGCATGTTATTGGTAAACTCTTTCCGGCTATTTAATTAACATGCCCCGCTCCTCGAACCCTACGTGCACCGCTTCGAACGTTTCAAAAATGCGACTAACTTGAAGCACGAATCGAAACCGTCGAGCATTTTTTTCTCTTTTCTTTTTCTTTTTTTTTTTTTTTTTCTAAACGTTAATAAGAAACTTTTTATCGAAATTTAAATCATCGCTGGGGGATACTTCTATTTTCTTAGGAAATAAGAATGGATTTTAAAAGGTTAATCCGCTTTGGGTTGATTTTCAGATCTTTCTGATATGTTCCATTGCGATTCATGAGATGTCAGAAACGAGAAATGGCTAAAATTCCGATTAACGTTCGATGAGCGTATTCGTGAATTATAATTATTTTAGATTTCGTAGGGTTAAACGGAAATTTGAATAATTTTGTACATCAAGTGCCAGAGGATTCGATGAGATACGAACCGATAATTGTACGGCTCTTTTATTTGCTTCTCGATCAATCTGCCTCGAATCTTTTAGAAAATAAGATAAAACCGTTTACGAACTTCCTTTTTCATCGAGGATAAAATTACGAGGATTTTATTAAGTGAGTTTATTACGAGGGACGTAAACGAGTAACGAGTAAACTGGAAATTCGACGAGACACGTCTCTTCCTTTTTATCTTTATTCATTATAAAAGTTGGAACGAAGTCTCGTTGTTTTTTTTTTTTCTTTGTCTTTTTCTTTTTTTTCACGAACGAGTGCAATATTTTCGGAACTTTTAACGCCTTTCATCGCGAGGCAAATCCGGATTCTCTCGAGGCTATTTTACGACAAAAACATCCATTAAACGTCCACTTTATTAATGGCGGAATAAATTAACCAACGTATAACTCGCATTTCGTTTGAAATATTCGAACATATTCGCAAATATTTTCCTTGAAATTTCGCTTCGCTAATTAGAGACCTTTTGTTTCGATATATATTTTTTCCTATTATTATCCGAGGAAACATTCCGGACCGCATTTGGGTTTCATGAAGCGGCTTGTCGTAAGTTATGCGGAGTATTCGGAAAATGGAGAACGTTGTCGCGTTGAAGAGCATGGGGTCCCATATCGGTGTGAAAAGTCCCCGGTAATCCGACAATTTGTATTTATTTCCTGGGCCAAGTCTTTTTTCATAGGAGTAACGATGAAAAACTTCACTCGTTACCTCGGTCTTAGTCGCTTCCTCGCCTTAAAAAAAAAGGAAAAAGAAAAAGAAAAAAAAAAAAGAAATTCTCTAACTACAAGATGAACCGCGAGTTCAAATTATCGATCGTTCTTCGATTTTTCCATATATTTTCTTCCTTCCCTTCAAATGAACGCGAAAAGAAAATTTAGAATTTTTGTCGTTTGTGAAAAAATATAGTTTTTTTTTTTTTTTTTTTTTTTAACGTATCAAGCGAAGGAGTTAGAACCGTGTACATCCGAGACCATAATATCGATCAGTCGAGCACTTATCGGGGCTACTTGGTAACACGGGATATGTCGAAGCAGAATGATAGGACTTTCCCGGTGGAGTGTTAATTAATAACCAGGCGAGTGTCCTATCGTTATAACGTATTCATCTTATCGCGAGACCGGCGGTGTCTCATCAATTTATTCTTAACGTTTCTCAACCACTTCACAAATTTCACCTACAGAGATAGATGCTTCGAATTAATAGCTCGTATCTTTTAATCCTTTTCGTTTCAACAAGGACCGAAGGATTTTCTTTCGCAACTTTTATCGGTTGTTACTCATCGATCGCTTCTTAACGTTCTTTTAAATTTCAACCGATAGGATAGGCCGAGGTCGATTGCAATACAAGGAAACCGACGAGTTATCCTTGCTTTTCGGTATTTGCTTGGTTGCGTATTTTAGATTAATTGTAATTTGCCGTTTTGTAGCGCGGAATGGCGTCAATACGAAACGATCGAGTACCGTTGTTCTTGCAATCCGCGGGAGGCGACGCGATGCTAATTGTCTCGACAAATAGGCAAACAGACATGGTTTCATTTCTAAAGGGAACAGTCGTGGAAGATGACGATCTCTCTCGGCCTCCTATCTCCAACCATTTCCAGCCGATGGAAATTTATAATATTCCCGGCCAATTTTCTCTCTCCCTTAAAGTTAAACTTCCATAAATATTTACCCAGTCGAGGGAAACGAAAGCGAAGAACAATTTTTAAAGGTTTACGGGGTGTGTAGAAAGGAAGCAGTTTAATTTGTTAACCAAAATAAACCAAAATCACTATTAAAAGAAGCGGGAGGATCAACAAGAAAATCCGACCAACCCTCTAACGATAAAGCGTTGCGTAAACAAGCCTTCCTCTTTTGTCTGTACAACAGCTTTATCGCCATGCCATTCTCCCTCATTCTCTACTCATTCTTACCATGTTAATGGAACAATGGTGTGGTCACTCTGGCTCGTTCAAGTCGGTTGATTTTGAACGCGTTCACGAAAAGAGTTGAAATTGGCGATTAAACGAAAAAAAAAAAAAAAAATAACTTAACAAAGGAGAAGCAATTGACAATGATAATCGACTGAGAAAAAAAGAGAACTCTGATCGTAGTAACGGCGGCCAAAGCCGTTTCTGACTCGTATTATTTCCATTGCTGCCCTCATACTTGGATCACCGACGTCTATACTAACCACCCATCTTTTCCCTACATGCGGGCATCCTATTATGCAATTAGAGAAACGGGAATCGGGAAATTCTGAGGGAGCCAAGGCCCAAGGTATATCGCTATCGAACATGACAGGACACGGTCGCCCGACACACCCTTTCTTCGTTCGAACTCGTACGGCTCCCAACTACCCTGATGTACTCCTTGCTTATCTCAAAAACATCCTCCGTGTTTGTTCGATCCATATATTTCCCGGTGAAAATATTAACCACCATGGATGGATGACGGAGGATGGTTTCGCGCCCCAACCAATACCCTATTTTTCTTCCAAACGAGTTGAAACGATTTCGTTGAAAACGCGATTAATATTTGATGTCGCGTTATGCGGCGGACACCCGTGATCGCCTCTTGCTCGCGAACAACGCGAGCTCAACCGGACGGCCCTTGTCTATGGGGGTAGTTTGTACAACGAGTGATAGTTTAATCAGTCGCCCCGCTTCTGACATCACGTCTGCGGGTGCGAGCGAGCCCGAACTTCCTTGAAATTCAGTGTTTGTCAAGGGCAAGGAAGGCTGCTCTTATCTATTTCCTCGACTTCTCGAATTCGAGGTTTAACCGTTTAGTTGGACAACTTTCCCGCACCGTCTCTTCTTCTTTATTTGGAAAATTTGTCTTACGCGACAAGTCACGGGGACCAGTGTGTACGAATCACTTGGGATCACTCTCGGAGGTTGAATCGGTTGACCTAGTATCCGAGGAGGAGGAGGGGGAGGTAGTTTCCATCCCTTTACCTTACGTTAATTTAATAGAAGGGACGCGTGCTGCCCTAAACCAGCCCTTTCCTTACCCTTTCTCACTGGCTGATACGTTAACTTACAAGGGGCGGTTATCAGACGTCCCTCGCCTTCTTCCTCCCTCGACCCTTCAAGATTCCAACTTATCTAACGTCCGAGAATCTATGCTAATATCGTCAGATTAGTCTGGGAAGCGCTCACAGATTGCAGTATTATTGAAATTTCGATATCGATTAATCTCTTTGCGTATGACAAAATGATCGTTTCGTTTCGTCTCGAACGCATAATAAATTATTCAGTCGAGGATGTATACGAAGTTACATTCTGTTCTTCTATTCTTCGTATCGGGATTTTTTCGTTCCTCGATGTTCCATCATTCGAGATGGGGAAAGTGCCGTGCTGACTCGTCGTTCGTACGTTCTCTACGTTCGAGGAGATTCAGGAAAAAAAAAAAGAAAAAAGGATACGGTTAATTTCTGGCCGAAGATTCTGGCGAAACGGCGCTTCGCCATCGTCCGCAAAAGGGTCCGCGAAGGGAAGTAAGGACAGCAGTAAACGTAATTTGAATTTCATGGCAGTTTAACGATCTTAATTAGAAAGCCCTCGCTCATTCCATTCCTCGAGGCCGTCCAGAGCTGAAACCTGGAACCTCGAATCTCGAACCTCCCTCTAGACTTAACCGGGCTTACTCAAGGAGAGACGCGTTAAGCCAAGAGGGATCTTACCTCGCTGTTTATTCTCGTATTAACACCGAGTCTAAACTAGCCGAAGACAAATCGTGTACACCGTACAGGAAGAAGACACTATCGGCTGAGCTGGATTTCGCTCGGAGTAAGACGCTCGTTTCGTTTTCCCTCCAATTGTTTTGTCTTCACAGAGGCTAAAGAGTCTCCGGCTCCTTGATAACTTATTATATTAGTTTGTTCCCCTCCTCTGGTATTTTCAATTTTCACGGTACATCAAGTATAAAACACGCTTATCCATTTATGCAGAAAATAGCTTTGCCCCATTGTATCCTTTGTAGAAAATGTGCCGGATCATCGGCATAATTCGGCGACACCGTCCACCACCACCATCACTACCACCACCACCACCACGGTGACACATTGCATTCTTGTTACACTTGTTTGTTTTCCACCTCCTCCCTCCGTATTCCCTCGAAAGGGGGAAATACTCGTCGCCGATTATTCGACTACACCGTTAAACGCCCTCCCCTCTCGTATTTAATTTTCTACGCCTCTCCGAAATATATCGTTTTAATATAGCGGCGCGTTTGCATCGCGAGCAAATCCTTGGGAATATCCAGTGGTCGGTCGGTCAGGCCTTCCGTATCCGTAGGGGGTGAATTTCGCACGAGAGTGGACGCGCGGTGCTTGGCCAGGGGTGGACGGCGGCCAAGGCAAGGCAGAAACGGCGGAGGGTGACCGAGGGTGGTCCCTAAAAGAAACATAAATAAGACAAATAGGGGCGATCGACAATAGAAAATATCGAATGTACAGAATGCTCCATAAATCGGAGGGTGGTTGTGAACGCCGGTGGCGGAGGGGGATGGTGGCGAGTGGGTGGTTGCCGTTTGCTATAAGGCGAGCCGATCTTTTTATGTTCCAACGCGCTCCCTTTTGCTCCCTCAGAAATATATCTACGGCCAATATCCGCAACCATTTCCCGAGCACGTTTCCACTGCGGATTCGATATACTCGGCGATCGCCATCCAGCCTCTTCCCGTGCCTTCGTTCCTAGTTTGCACGTGGATTTTTCGTGAACGAACCCGTCGTTTTTTCGAGGAATCGTCGTCGCTTTTCTCTCGCGGAATTAACGAATCGAACGAACGAACACAAGGAACACGTGTTTTCCCAGCAGGAGAAAATATTCCCGCGTGCATCGCCCTTGGATAATTTCGCGTGTTCGAAAAGTTATTGCGGCAAGAGGAATGTCGAGAGAGAGAGAGAGAGAGAGAGAGAGAAAGAGAGAAGATAGGAGAGCTTTACATCGTGCTCGTTATCCACGAAGGGAGGTTGTAAGATGTGGGAGGTACATATACTCAGGGTTGTAGAAGGAGGAGGCGCGTGTTACGTACGAGAGGGTTTGCAAACATAGTCTAACATTTGCGTAGCAGTGTCGCGTATACGCGTACGTATAGTTGGCGAGCGCGAAGAAGGATGGAAAAGGGTTCGAATGAGAAAGCGCGGAACGGTAGCGCGGGTGATTCTTAGCGGGGGTGAATTCCCAGGTTTACGTTTACAACCTTAACTACAAATTCGACAGAGTTAGCGAGGCATAAGGGGGTGGATTGTATCTCGTAAGGGTGGTTAGAGCCGCGTGTAAAAGCCACCCACCCCCTACCCATTCTCTCCACCAGTTGTTAAGAAGTCCCCCTGGGCTAATTTCGCTTCTATCTTCGTGCCTCTGTCTTCTTTCTTCCTTGGCCTTGGTTCGCTCGGTTTTAACCACTTATTGTTCTTTCCACGTCACCTACGTGTTCCCGCCGAATTATTCGCGCTCTATCCGCGCTCTATTCTTTCTCTCCCGTCCAGCTACGTTAAATCCTTTAATTAGAAATGATTTATGGGGTTTACTCGGGCGTATAAAAAATAATATACCGAACGATAAAAATAGCCGGGCGAAATATAAATTGCGATGATTCATACAGCCAACGGTTATTTATCGCGCGGCCAAGTATATGCATTGTGCTTTGAGCTGCTGCGCTTTTGCTTCCATGAATTATAAGTGCGGTATACACGCGATTATTAGAATAGCTATCTGGTTGTTTCTCTTTTTTTTCTTTTTTTTTTTTTTTTCACCCGCGGAACTGGGATCCACATAATTTTCAATAAACTGTATCGCACACCTTCATAAATTCCCGCCAAACGTAGCGCGCGAGAGCTAGATCAAACAATTTCGATGAAATACACCGACCATTGGGGGGGGAGGGAGGTACGTGGATGGGTACGAGTCGATCCCATAAATATATTATCAAGCATTGTATTAATTAATTAATTAATCCTCTCTTAACGGGATATCTTTCTTTCTTTCTTCCTTCCTTTTTCTTCTTCTTCTTTTTTTTTTTTTTTTTTTTTTGATAACGAGATAAAGGAATAAACGAGCGAGAACCTCGAGAACCTTTCCCCCTCCTCTCCCGTTCCGGAACGGGGTTCACCCTCTTTTGGCGCGCGAAGCGGTCGAGGAGAAAGGGGGAAAAAAAAAGGAGAGACGAGGAGTCACCCCTATCCAGTTTTGCGGCACGCTCGGCCGACGCAATACGACAAAGCATCGAAATTATTTATAACGGTCGTTCGTTAAAGGGAAAAACTCTGGAGACCAGCAGCCAGCCAGCGTTGCGCCGGTGTGGGTGAATGAAGTCGAATTGGAGGGGGAGGGGAGACGGACGAATTCGTTAAGAGGGACGCGAGCAGCGCACACGTTTGGCAAACGTTCTTATCAGTTGCAATTGCATCGGCAGTTGCAGGGCGCATCGTCGATGTTTCGAACGTTCGTGTACTCGTGCCGCAAGGGTAATATTGCCGCTACTGTTATTTATAATCGGGCTATTTACCGCGGGCAGCTGCCAGAAGAGCACAATAAAACGAAGCATCCCTCGTGCACGTACGCAGCCGGGTACGGAGTCTATATAAATTTCACTGGTGTTATATTGGCTGCTTCGTATCGTGTACATGCATTTATTATCTCTCTTTTGGCTCACACCTCCTCGGGAAAGTTTACTAGAAAATATGCTGCGGGGGGTTGCTTTGTCCGCTTATATATCCATACCAGTCATTTGATTTATTCGAGATAACGAGAGCTCGCTATCGCGGGTGTTTATGCCGCTATTACCCTTTTCCCCCATTTTTCTCTCGATAGAGAATAGCGGGAAACGAGGAGAAAAATATTAGGAGGGTTCATCGTGGGATTATCAATTCCCCTGCGCGGCCGTGTGTTCTCAAATTATTAAAACTCGTATCGATGCACGAGATTCGGACACGTTTAAAACGAGGACAATTTCTGGCCTCGTGGCTAATTATTTGGAAACAACGGACAATTGGGCAGCATCTCCTCGTCTGACCCGGACCGGCATATGCCACTGCACCAAGTTATTTTTTTATCGCTTACTCGAGGAAAGTTCTTTTTTTTTTTTTTGTTTTACAAATATACTTCTTGCGATACAATTTTTACTAACTTTGAGCGGGATTTCTTCTGTTTTTCTATCTAGAATCATTCCGATCTCTTTTGCCAGTTCTTCTTGTTTCTTCGAAAAATCCGCTAGACGGATCTTATTAATGATTTGAGGCCATGGATATAAATAATTCCCCGAAGATATCTAGTAAAACTTTATTCATATCGATTGAGCGGAAATTTTTCTCTCAAACGTTTGGATACTGACCGATTAAGAATTATTAAATTTTTAAAGATGGTTCGGATTGATAATATCGATGATAGTAGATCAGCGTTTTCAGAGTGTTCTTTTCGAAGCAACTTGCGTACTTACTTGGATAAAAATAAAAGAAATATATAATGGTATCATTATAAAATAATGATAATTATACGATGAATTCTCTTTCAATTCTTTTTCAATAGGAGAACTAAAATGAAAACTACTTCGTGAAAAGTGCAGTTAGAAATAATATAGTTAGAAGAGAGGAAATTTTCATTTTTAGGAAATACTTCATCGATTAACGTTCCTGTTTAACAGCGGGGTTCGAAACAAGAGCGACTTGTTTAATCATGAGGACGTTACAGAGGGTTGAAAGCATCGAGATTGGGGTGTCTTTGAGTAGATCTGAAATGAAAGATTTATACAAACGATCGATAGAGATTTCATTGCCGAAATATGGATCGCTTCGACACAAAGGAATGTCGAACAATTTTAAAAAGAAATTTTTGTCCATTTTTTCCATTTTATTTCTTGGAGATCTTGTACAATATATATATATAATTAGAATAAAATTACGTATCGTAACGCGCTGATTTAACCAAGTTACGAGACTTTGGACGTGTCGCGAAAGTCACGCGTCGAGGCAGGAGTCTCAACCGTGGCGCCAGGGGACCAAGAGAAATATTAAACAGTCTTGTTTTCTCGTAAATCAGTTAGAAATTCCCCTCGGATAAGGGCACAGTGAGGGTAAGAGACTTGGAGAGGTGGCTCGCAACCCCTCTGGATCTCTAATGACACCCCACCTTCCCCACTTTCATAGCCGCAATTCATTCTTGAGCTGATATTTCCCGTGAAATTTTCGACTCTTTAGAATTATCGATTCAACTGCACGATTTATACACGATTACTCGGTTTCTCGACGGATAATTGGACGGGATACATCGATTTGCCGCGCATTAACTTTTTGACAGTAGAAGCGAAATCATAGATTGCGCCGTGTCGAAAATTGAGAGGAAGAGAGAATTCGCTTCGAGTCGAATCGGCTCATCATTAATAATCCATCCAAAACGTGTTACGTATTTCGGTGAGTCGAAATCCTTGGGAAATCGGGTTGATCGGGTAGCTCGAAGTCGTCGCGTGAATTACTAATGCTTTCTTCTTTCACGCAAATGTACCTACCCTCGCTTCTACTAGGGGGGTAGCTTCTACTAGGGTTGATCTACATTTAAGAACGTGACTAATGTCTCGATACTTGGACCGAGTGGAGATTTCATTCCGTCGTTTTCGGCGGGGTTCATTGGGGTCGGGCAGGGGGAGGAAGAATTAGATCGAGGACAAGTGACGAGATGACGATCAATCTCTTTTAAAGGGATTCGTCCAAGTTTTGTCGAAGGATTAGACTTGGCTCGTCGAAGCAAAGGGGAAGAAATTCGTAGCGCCATTTCGTAGTGCGAGAAAACCGCGGTTCGTTAATTTGTCACTCGTAGGATTCTCATCCTACGTTTTGGTCTCCCGTCCGTTCGCTAGACGTCAACCTCTTCGTTTTTCTTCGCCAACGAATGTCACGACGTGAAATAGAGCTGACTCTCCGTCTCCTACTCTCTCTCCGACCCCTATTGTATCCTTAATTCGGCCGATAATTACGCATTCTCCTTCACGAAAACAAGGAGGTTGCACGACTGGAGGAGAGGAGGGATTATCGTTACGTTTGCCAATTAGATCTCGACGATGGCCTTGTGCTCGTTCTGGAAACTAGAGACTAGAATTCGTCTTATTACGCATTTGTGAAAAAAAAAAAAGAAAAAAAAAGGAAAAAGAAAAAAGAAAGAAAAAAGGAAAAGGAAAGAAAGAACCGGTAGAGGTAGGCGAGGAGAGAGGTGATTCCGTTGGGAGGTTGGAAATGCAGCGAGACAGACATCCGGATGGCGGGCGGAAGAACAAACGTTGAAAAACGGAGGTGGACAGATGCGAGTATTATTTACCCGCTCGTGCATGCGTTCATCCCGATGTCGGTATTCGCGGTTTCCATTGTTCGAAGACTTTTATAATTGGAGAGAGACGGTCAGCCGCATTAATGCGTCCACGAAGGGCCGGTCCAGCGAACTTTTCAATGGAATCATAATTACGTGCTCGCTAGATATTACATTTCTCTCTTCCTTTCACCGCTCTCGCCCGTTTCTCCACTCGCTCCTCTTCCGTCTACACTTCGTTACTGCTCATTTTTATAGTTGGCATTTCTTTCCGCCTTTTCTTTTTTCTCCTTTCCTCCCCCCCCCCTCCACCCCGCGTTTTTCGTCGTTTTTGTTAATTCGATCAGCAATTTTCAATGGCGGAACGAACGTTGAAACGCGAAACACACGAGACACACGCGCGCGCTCCCTTTTTTGAAGAGACGTCGGGTCGGAATCGTGGAAATCCTTTGTGCGGATAAATTGAAATAATGAATAAAATTCCGTCCGATGATAAATCCGTGTGCTTTATTACGGAAAAACACGATACGTCATAGAAAAATGTTGAGGGGGTTCGGGGACTAAATGGGCCATGTAAACCCGCAACCCGCAAGTTGAAACAAGTTGGACGATGAAATAATGTATTTTGCAGTTTCGTCTTCGCGGGATAAATCGAAACGGGCGTACGAATCGGGGTACAGGCTGGCCGTGAAATTTGTAGAGAAAATACGGTCTTTTCCATTGGTCGGCTGACATTAGCGGAAATAAACCATTATGAAAATGTTCCGTAAATAGAAGCATGACCAAACGTGGTGCGGTTTTGGGGTCTCCACCTTTTGCCGTAGTCGGTTTCGACTTTCAAGAGGGTGGTGGCTCGGCTGGGAGGGATTATAGAGCTTTGCCAGGATATCAATTATAACCAGAAACAGTTATTCTGTGCACCGAAACCCTTTTCCGCCCCTTTTCCACCCATCCTCCCTTGCACCGTTCCGACCATTCCTAATCCTCTGTAAATTATATTATTTTCACTGTTTGTTTACCGCTCTCCCTCCTATTCTCTTCCCTTCTGCGCAGGATTTGCGGCGACTTTCCGGCTTTTGCCGCGTCTCACCCTCTCTTTACGGGACTCGGTATTAAAATCATTACTCGGAATGCCGTTTACCATAACGAGTTATCGCGCCAACCGTCGTTCGTTATCGTTCGTGCTCGTTTTATAACACTTGTCTTGTCGCGAGAATCGATCGAGCGCCGGCTAAAGAAAGAAAGAAACGGGAAAAACAAGCAACCGTATCGGTGTATCGTCCGTATATCGTTAATTACCTCATTACCACTGATAATTCTGTACAACGCGATACAACGAGAACAAGCCGCCCTATTCTCGTTTTCGCCTGTGCGGTATTATGCAAATACTCGCGCGCTCCACGGAAATTATGTATACCGTTACGCCCGTTGTGCTAACGACATTGTTCACCGTCGCGTCAAAATCTCCGTGCTCGCCGAAAAAAATCTTACGACACGTACGTAATTTTTTCCCCCTCCCCCTACACCATTTAACGCCCTTATTTCCCCCGGTGCCGTGTCCTCGGACACGGAGAGTAGCGGAGGCCCCTATTATGCAAATGCACGAGGTGAAACGACCTGGACCTGGCCATGATCGTTCAGAGACAACCCCCGACCGCGTTCCTGCGGCTTTCTATAGTTTATATCGTGAACGGAGGGAGGGGGGGCGTGGGGTGGTTTGGAACGTGGAAAACCGCCACGGATGTTGTTTACGATCATGATCTCCTTCCCGTATAATTCCTTCCTCTTCGAATTCTTCGTTAAACGGAATCTTTGTTGGCGGGAATCGCGGCATTCGATTCGATCGTTCGATTCGAATCAGCCTAAGACGAAACGTTAGAATCAATACGTTAACAATTGGTTTACCGGCAGATCGAATCGTCGATCCCCAAGGTGGACCGTGTACGACGGGGTCTTCCGTTATCGATGTACGAAATGTACATTTGCACTTATGATCGTACGTACGTATGCACGAACCGTGCAACACGCAAACCAAATGTCTATGCATTCCACGGGAAGATCGGCTGGGACGCTAAGAGAGATTGGAAGAGTGAGAGAGTGATAGAGAGAAAGAGAGAGAGAGAGAGGGAGAGGCGATAGCACGTGCGAGCGAGAATTCGCCGCTAACCAGTCGGTGGAGGAACGGTGGGAGTGTTGTTGGGGTGATAGCGGACGGGGGTGGGTGTTTACTTTTGGTGTTGGGCAAGTAGCGCCCGGCATGCATGGTTCCCTGTGATAGCAAACACTGAGTATCGATCAGTATGACTCTGGTAAACAACTATTGTAGAGTAGTATAGTATAGAACGGGGTTTTGTCCCCTTCGACCCCCTACCGCTCCTCGCTGTCCCATTCCCTGGTACCACTGGACACCCCTTCGCTCCTCGCAACCCCTTCGTTCTGTGTACCGACCCTGCGTCCACCCATTCCCATCCTCAACAACTCCGTCGTGTACTCGCGATATGCCTGCTTACGTGTCCATGGCCAGGGCCGTCCTAAATCAACCATTCTTTCCACGATTTATCTTTTTTAATCATTCTCCTTTCCTCTACTCTGCTACGTGCTTTCTGCTCCCCTCCCATCCTATAAAAGTTCTCTCCGTTGCGTGTTGCCTCGAAATGATACCGTACGCGTATAAGTAGATTCGGATTTGTGGTTCGTGGACAACGTAGAGTTGTAACCGACTCGATTACGATACGATAAAATTACGCGTTATTTCTTTAATTGTACGACTCTTTTTTTTTTTCTTTCGTGAATACGTATATATATTTCTTCGATATAGGCAATGATAGAGCACGAGAAAAGAATGGAGAAAAATAAGTAGGAAGATCGGAAATAAGTACGTCCCTGAAGCGGATGCTAATCATCTTGGCGAAGGGTGTCTGAAATTGTCGCCCCATCGCGCAATCCCCAAGCTCGACAACCCCTGCGACTCACCCTAACGGCTCGCTTAACCAAACAACCTTGATAAATTATGCAAAAATCAACAACACTACGAAATGCACCTCCCACGCAACCTGGATAGATCGAGGGTTGAACACCATGATCTTTCTACTAGGCTCGTTGAAAACTTTTCTTTTTTTTTTTTTTTTTTTCCTTTTTCTTTTTTTCTCCTCTTTTTGCGCTTGACCAGGAAATTGCACCGCTGCAATGATAATCGTAGGCCGTTAATATTCTTAGAGCACGCTTGCATTTAATAATACGAACGAGAAGAGGCGATATACGATACTTAAATCGTTCTTTCATTTTCCCCTCCCTCCCTCCCCTCCCTCAATCCGGTAGTTTAAGTTTGATAAACAGATTATACGAACGTTTTCGTCGATACTCTTTTTCTTTTCTTTTTTTTTTTTCTCGTACATTGCGTACGATTAATAAATGGATAACAATTAGACTGCGATAATTCGATGAAATTTATCGCGGCCGATATAATTTTATCAGAAATTTTCACCGAATGTAGTTTTATTACTGTGCGAATGAACCGCATTAACCGTTTATGCCGTTGTGCATCGACGTGAACGATGTGTGACCCATGAAATCCGCGAGCCAATAAATGAATATAGCCCACGCGTGAGAATAAAATCCGTCGCTAAACTGCGCAACAGGTGTTAGAGGTTATTGACAATCTTTTCATCAGAATGACGGTGTTTGTGCGATATTTCGCCGAATATCGGAGCTTTTAAGCGATAACCATGTCCCTTTGCATAGTCTCCTGTTTTGTCGCATTTTCCGGATATTACTCTTCGACGGGTATTATTTTCCTCCCGATTAACGATTCATCCGTCCTCTTATTTATCACGCGATTAAACGAATCCTCCCTGCTCGTGACACTGGCGTAATTGTTATCGACACCGAAAAACCGATCGCGAGTTCTTACTTATAATTGTCGATCACGGATCCGAGAGTGGATCGACGCGATTTCGCTGGAAAAAAGACCGAAAGGATTTTTATCCGGCTTTTATCGCACAAACGAAAGTTACGTCTCCTCGTATCTCGCCGCGTATTCGCGCGTATGCGCGCTTTTCCATTCTCTTTGTCCGCTTCCCTCTCGGCATCGCTGCTCTTTCTTCACCGCCATTGAAGCTTCTTATCAATACGCTAGCTATGCATTGTGCGCTCGGTTTGGTTCCGCGTCGAGAAACAAGACGAGGAGCAACAACAACAACAACAACAACAACAACAAACAACAACAAACTAACCGATGCGAAGTCCCTTTCCACCCTTCCTTCCCGCGACCTGTTTTCCCCGCATTGTCCTCCACCCACCCCCATCGTTCGCTATCGCCCCGATTACAACCATGACAGTTTCAATCTTGCGTACCATACGTTCCTTTCTTCGATATGTGTCACTGTTCGCTACAACTTTCCCCGCTAACCTTTAACGTCCGCCTGTAACGTGTCTATCCGCTTACTCTTTCGCCCATCCGTGTGTGTTGTTCCATCTCCGCGTTTCTCGTTCCCCGTCCATCGAAATCCGTGTATCGAAATTACTCGTAGCCGGGGGCGGCAAAGATTATTTAAATGTCAAAGGACGAACTCTTTCGCGGTAACGAGTTATAAATAAATAAAAAGGAAAAAAAAAAGAACGAAAGAGGAGGGGAAGAAATAAATTAAAAGGAAGAAAAAAAAAAATGTACTCGCGTACATTTAGATATGGAAACGGAACGAACGCGGTATATTGCTCAATTTCCAGCGCGTGTTTTTCAAATATCATGAATGAACGGAAAGATTATTACGAATCGATGATTATCCGAGGCTGCTCGATGATAAATTGCTCTACGGTGCGAATGAATACATCGGAATGGGTCGTCGGCTTTAGCCGTGTCGCGGTCTTAGGACTAGGCCGAATCGATAACAATAACTGCTACTGTCGAGCCGCATCAACCCACATATCTTAACCAACAACCTCTCACTAAACGAGGATCACCATCTATACGTACGGACGAATATATCGCGGAAACCTATACACGTGCCGTTTATTATTCGATTATCTAATTACCGGTATCCTCGATGGCGTCGCCGCGCCAGGAGACGAGACACCGGCGTTGCACCGGAGTGATACAAAATTCAAGCTTCTCCGAATTTTTGCCCGGCAGAGAAACTGGTGGCGGCGGTACGTTCAAACCGAAAGCGTATTTACGAAGGAGGAGATGGTGGAAGCGTGGAATATCTAAGAAGACGCGGGTGACAACGAGGGAGAGAGAGAGAGAGAGAGAGAGAGAGACACGACACGAGAGAAAAGAAAAGAACGACGGTCGCGCGAGAAGAAGGCAGAAGGAAGGAAGGAAGGTAGGTAGATAGGTACGTACGTACGTACGTGGAAGTAGCGAGGCTTCGCGGGCGAAGCTTGTCCGAGAGAAACGGGGCTATAACGAGGAACGAGGAGCGAGGTATAGGTTGGTGTGGAAGGTGGGACGAGGAGACAACGAAACGGCGAGGGAGGGATGGAGACAGAGGGAGGCCGAGTGAGTGCGCCGACTCAGTAGCCGCGTGTTCGGTGCGGCCGTAGGGTTTCGCGGCCAAGCGGTGCCGAGCGTCGCACAGTCGCGACGGCAGCTACCGGCGCGCGGTACCCCTTTTTCTTTAAACCACACTCTCAATTCCGCACGGTTCAGCGCACGTTCCCTGCGTCGACGACGACGACGACCACGACGACGAGGATAAAGACCGAGGACGTGGACGCACTCGACGACGCTGGTCAGCTCCGATCGCGAGAGAGGGCGCCTTCCGTCGTTACCACCACCATCACCACCACCACCACGACTACTACCACCACCACCACCACCACTACTACTACTACTATTACTACTACTACTACTATTACTATTACTACTACCATTACTATTACTGTTACTATTACTTCTACTGCTACTATTACTATCACTATTACCACCACGAGTACCACTGTAAAATCACGACTACAATAATAATTCAACCCTGAAAAATACCACGTAGCAGCACTTACGAGGATAACGCGCGGATATACTACGTATCACCCTTTCCTTTTGGCCCGACAAATAGACAGATATCGTGGTAATCTACTTCTTCTCGCTGAATTCTCCCGCGCTCACGTCCCGGCCAGAGAGAGCGAGAGAGAGAGGGAGAGCGAGCGAGCGAATCACCGAGCACCGTGACCGAGAGAAAATCGGCATCGTTCTTCTCTCCCCAAGGAGAGAAAGAGGCACGTGGCGCGGCGCACGCGGAGGTGTCCAACGAGTACATCGCGGAGGGAGAGAAAGACCGTTCGGATAGATAGATAATAGAGAAATAGGCCGGAGGAAAGGAAGGAAAGGAGAGGGGACGAGAGAGAGAGAAAGAGAGAGAAAGAAAAAGGAGAGTAAGAGAGAGGGAGAGAGAGAGGGAAGGAGAAAAAGGAGAGAAAGAGGAGAAAGGGGAAGGAAGTGGAGGAGCGAGACGAAGGAAGGGGGAGGTGGAGAGAAAGGTAGAGAGGTGGCAGAAGGACAGAGGAACGAGAGGGGGTGGTGGGCGGGAGAAGACGGACAGGGAGGAAAAGTACGAATTGCCGGGACGAAGATTGTTGTGGAAGATAGAGGAGAAACGGGAAACGGGTCTTGTGTCTTCGTTTCGTTTCTTCGGGAAATAATTTTACCAAGAAGAGAAGGACGGAGCAACGAGGGACAGTCACGAGCGAGACGACGACGACGACGAGGAGGAAACGGGACATGCTGGAACCACGCTGGAGACCCGTCCAGGTAGAGACTTCACTTCACCCCTGCAACTTCACTAGTTCCGTCTTCACTGCACTGCTTATTGACACCCGATTCACCGTCTGCCTGACCTGCCTCACCTGCCTGCTTGCCCACCTGCACGCCTGTCTGTCGATGATGCCGCGTAGAATCGCGGTTGCATCTCTGCGCCTCTTTCTCTCTCATCCGCTTTCTCTCTCTCTCTCTCTCTCTCTCTCTCCTTCGTTTAAATCTCCGCCTCTTTGTCTCTCGTCATTCTTTGCCGCTTGCTTCATTCACCGTCCTTTGCGTTGCTCTCTTACTCAATGATGATCGCCACGTGCCATGCAGTCCTTTTGCACGCTGTCGTTACCAGACGCTGTTGTTCAGCTTTTTTCCAATCATTTGCCATCTATCGCTTCCTTCTTTCATCGGTGTGCGTGCCGCTTTTGTTTCCCCTTCATCCCCCTCTCGCTCTTTGTTTCGAATTGTTTCGTTTTGTCACGACAGAATTTACCGTCTCCGCGGGGGATAGATGCCACGCATAGGCATCACACGAATGAGATTTCGGAAAGATGATGTTATCGTTTCGTTTTCGCGATAGAAGCAGATCCGATCGAATATTTATTACCTACTAAGCTAATCAACCAGTTCGAAATAGAATCTGCACGTAGCATGAAAATAACTTGAAATTATCGTTGCATTTTTAACGAAAAGGAAGGGGCCGATTCTCTCGGTCGGTGGAACTGGGTCGTTACGTTAAAACAGAGTCGATGGAAATTGGTATTAAACATTTGGCAAAAACGATCGATTGTTTCACCCGATTACACGGAGGCGCGAGCCACGGTAACGCGTAATCGCGAAGGATCTGGCATTTCGATGAAGCCAAGTTTAGAGTTTTGTCGTATTTCGTCGTTTAGGGATGGTCGGGACGGGTCTCGTTATAATATAGATAAATGACTCGTTGCTTTGAGATTTTCTGATTGATCTTACGTTGAGCGGGCCGGACGATATTCGTGGAAATGACACTTTAACGATCGTGACAAGACAAATAGGTGCACCGGACAAGCAGAATGGTTGGTCAAATAAATCTCGCTACACAGTTCCAAGATTAACTACGCTCGAGTAACTAAATGCGTACCTGCCTTAGTACAGAAATCTTTCCGGCAAAACGCATTTTTCCTAAAAATAATCTTGGCAGTAACAAACCTATTTTGACGCTGCCTGGAAAGATACGATACGATATAATAACGAATTATCGCGTTATTCGTTCAATTATTTCAACGACTCGTCCCGATTCCCGAATACCGTCTACCTCGTCCTACAGTTCTGTTTGTTCCCGATAAAGAATTCTAAAAAAAGAAAAAAAAGAAAATAAAACGAAATGGAAAAGAAGAAGATGAAAAAGGAGGAGAAAAGGAAATACGCAACAAAGAATAACGTTTGAATCGTAGGAAGCATCGATTGATCTATTAATCGTTCTATCAATCTTTCAAATTTATCCAACGAAACATCCGCGATGGCATCCAGCTTGGTTTGACATTCGTTTGGCAATGGTAGTTACGCTTCAATCGAAGAACGCTTCGTGTTACCTGGGAATAGAGGTGATTTTTCTCAGAAGGATATAGTGAATGGGAGTAGACGGAGCTATGGGAGGATGATGGTGTAGGTATGGGTGGTGTAGGTATGAGACTGCAGAAGTCCCGGGGTGTAGTAGGTGGAACAACGCAGAGACGGAGGCGGTCCTACCCTACTTGGGGGCGTTAAAGAAGTAGGTGGGGTTGGCCACCCCCGCGCATCAACCCTTGCACCCCGCGTCTCCGAAACCCCTGTGGATCGCCCGGTTCCCTTCGATCCCATATTCGCCAATCAACTAACCCACCCCTCTTCTCCATCCTCTCTCTCTCTCTCCCTCTCTCCTCTTCCTCTCTCTCTCTCTCTCTCTCTCCTTTTTCTCTTTTCTACCGCTCCTCCAAGGTTGCCGGTGCACCCATCCGCTTCTGCTTCCTTCTTGGCCGACCAAAGATTTCGTCAAAATTCAAAGCCGACCGTTCACTGACAGCCCAACGTTTTGTCGAAACGTTTGTCGCTAGGAAAGGTCTGGGAGAAGGTCTGCTCGAAGCGAGGAGAAAGGACGACGACGACAACGAAGACGACAACGTCGATGAGGACGATAACGATAGAACGGTCGATTCTAAAAAAAAAATGTGTCGAAGAGAGTTGGTTCGATTCGGTGGTCCACGGTGTCTCGATGGATTCGAGATTCGTTATGTTATTTCGTAGTGTCCAGTGCGCGCGATATCCATCGTTATCCAGGATCGAGCGAGAACCGTTTGGCACCGATCCTCTGTCACGCCTTCCTCGTTGCTTCGACGAAATCGTCGAGATTTCGTGGCAAAGGGTGTCGCTTGTCAATCGCGGTGTATATTTCGCATCATCCCCACGCCACGCTCTTGGTGCTCGCCCATCTTCTCACCTCTTCCGCCGGTTCACGCGCGCACACATGTGCGTTCCACGCGTATATATACGTATAGCGGGGGCATGTATGCACAGCCGCATAGGATGAAGATACATACGGTACAGTGTACCAACACAGTTGTGCCACTATAACCCCCGTTTTCGCGCTTGCTTGGCACGGCACAGCATCCCTCTTCGGCTACTTCCGGCCAGACCAAGCTCCGCCCACTTTTATATTAATCACGTCTTGGTTCGCTCCTGGCTTCTGTTCTCCATCTTTCTTCCCCAGTGAGCGATTTCCTACTGTGGACGCCTGGGAACCACACCTTTGCCCGTTGCTTTATTCATGCTCCAGGTTTGCGACGCGAATCTTTTTATATATATATATATATATATTTCTTTCTTCTTCTGAATTCTCGTCCCTGCTACACCGAAGGACGAGATCTTGTAACGCATTCTTGTCGCGATCATCGACGATGCTATGGATAATCGTAGGCTGCGAAGCCATCGCATACGGCCCATGTTCCGCGTCATCGATCATTTCGAGTTTACGACGGAAGGAAGTAACGGCTCGACGGTAGGAACGAATCGATAACACGTCTGATAATGTTTCCAAAAGGTTCAACGGATTCTTCATCGTCTCGCGTAGCGTAAATTCTCCGGTAGTTTATAACGCGTCGCTTTTTTCCCTCCCTCGACACCGTCGAAGGGGAAAGAGTCGTAGCGCGATATTTCACGAATCGTCGTGTCCTCGACGGCTCGAGAGGAATCGAAACAAAAAAAAAAAAAAGAAAAAAAAAAAGAAAAGAGGAAAAAGGAAAAAGAGGAAAGGAAAAAAAAGGAAGGAGAGCAAAAAGAGCGATTCTCGCCACCGTGTAGTTGACTGCAACATTCGTGCGTTCCGAACACCGTGCGCGCCGAACAGAGTAATGAATAATAACCAGTTATTATTGCCAGGTCGAGCAATAAACACGCAGCTCACAAACACACCATCCCCTTGCCGCAATAAGGGTTGTCACGCATAGGTACGACATTTGTTTCCAACGCGTCGAGTGTGCACGTTACGAGCACCACCTTTCTACAGATATTGGTTCCATTGTTACGCGTTGTGTATCGTGACTGCTTCTCCGCCACTTTCGCGATCTACCGATCCTCGTGCCGCCTATCATCCGTCACAGCCACTTCAACGCCACTCCGCATTGTTCTCGTCGATTCTTCAATTCGTCGCGACCGCGCCTTTTTTTTTTCTTTTTTTTATTATTTTCCCTTTTTTCCATTCCGGCTGCGACGCGCAAACAGCAACGGGACGCAGCTACCTAACGTCTTCTTCATCGCCAATTTACAATTTCCTTTCTGTCCCCCCCCCCCCAGTGTTTTCCTCTCCTCCCATTGATATTCAAAGGCTCGGCGGATGATTCGGTGCAATTTATCTCCACCGTTAAACGCCTATCGAAGATACGTATCTTCGTTTCGCCTGTTTACCATTTAACGATCAACTTGGCAACGATCGTTAAAAAAAAAAAGAAAAAGGAAGAGAAAACGTAAGGAGCGAGACGATCGATCGTGCGGATTAAGACTAGGGCGTTGCGTAAATTGTTTCGAAAACGATGGAATCGCGACGTGGAAGCGCAGCGGTTGCATATCGATGCAACCGATATCGACGCGAGGCATTCGAATTCCTAGAGGTTGGTTCATTTTGTCGCGATAATACGCATTCCATGTCATTCCGATAGCGCGTGTACGGCAATGCATCATCGCCCCCGCGACGGGTATTTGTCAATAGAAACAGGCATCGACGCCGCAACTGCGGCAAGTATACGTCAATATACATAACGACCGCCTGTTGACTTGTTACGTTGTCGAGTACCGCCGATGATTCGATGATTTGCCGATCCATGACTGCTCCGTGTCAAATATGCCCCCACGGCTGTTCTCGTAGGCGCGTTAACACGGGAACGCCGGCGGCCGTTCATTTGCGATCGGCGCACTAACGCGCGTCGTTACATTAAATTATCATCCACCGATTGTGATGTACCGACGGTTTGCACCGCGACTCGTTATAACAAGATCATGGCGTCGCCTCGACGACAATTTCCCAGATATCCCCGCTGCATCATGAATAATATCGCGATAAGGCTATCAAATCGAATATGTTTGGATCCGTTCCGACGTTAACCGGGTAATTTGGGTCGAAGGGTGACGTTGACATTGCCACGCCGTCAAACCTTTTTCAATCTCGCGAAATCACTTTTTCTTTAACAAATATTCGCGAAAGACGCTCCTCTTACGGCTATTTTCGTGCGCGAGTTTCTCCTTCTCGCGAGAATCATTTCGAAAATTGTTAAGATAATACGAATAAGAGAATTTGCTCTCTTTGCTCCATCCTTTGCTATTCCGTCGCGCGAAATCGCGTGCAGTTTCATCTTTTTTCTAGCGAAAAGAGAGATTCCTCCATCGACGTCATTGTGCAGGAGGACGAAAGTAGCGGAATCGCGGCAACGAACAAAGAGCCGTTTCACGTTTCCCTATGGGGGACACTCCATAGGCGATTCGCGGGGGATGGGCTCAAAAAAAAAAAAAAAAAAGAAAAAGAAAGAAAAAGAAAAGCCGATCATTATCCACTCCGTTCCGCATTGGTCGCGTTGCACCCGATGCAACCTCGTTTGCAACGCTCTCCTCCGCTACAATAATAGAGATTCTGCACGATGCTGGACATTGAGAGCGACCGCCGTATTAAAACCCATTCGTGTTTGAGCTCGTGATCCCATCGCGTATCAATTATTACGCAGATTTGTACACAAAGGGGGACGGCCGATGCGTTGCCCAGATATAAACCGCAATAATCGTCTGTCTTGTAATTCGTATCATCCTCCTCCTTCCCACTTTTCATCGTCGAATTGTAACGATCCTTCCCCTGAAAATAAATCCGCGTTTCGAAACGCAATTAATTCGAACGAGAAATCGTCGAAATCGTGCGTCCGTCCATGTTTCGTTCAACTTTTTCGAAAACAAAACGTTTGGAGAGAAAACGAAACGAGGCGAGGCTTTGGAAAAAGAAGGAGAGGAAAAGGAAGAAGAAAGGTATACGAGCGGCACAGAAACGGAAAGTTTTTGCGAGCGCGCATCATGCAATCGCGCGTCTTAATGAAATTAAAAATACAGGGTGTGGTACTCGCGCGCGATAAGTTTCGAACAAAGTTCATTTTCTCGATCGAAGCGCGCGAAAAGAGAAACGGGAGGGAATATTGGATACAACAAGCGTAATAATATGCAACACGATACGTGGCTTCTCTACAAAGAGAGAAAAAAAAGAAAAGAAAAAAGAACAAACGAACCTGGCCGCATATTGCACGCATCTTGCATAAAATCGAGGACACGAGTCCACGATCATTGAACAATAAGAGACTCGTAACAACAAAAGACTCGTAATTCTCGTTCTTGGCCGGCCGGTCGTGTGAACGGGCGGGAAAACTTGGTCACCTTGTCGCGGCAGTGAAAAGAGTCGATCACGACCAGACCATCGTGGCGCTGGTTGGCCGCGATGTATCTCGGCGCAACAACGTTGCGGTGACATAATAGAGGGGACATCGCGATCCTCGTAGCGAACTGCGAGCGACGGCACATATCAAAATGTAGATCGGTCTTGTTTGAATTCGCGGTTCTATCATGAATCAATTACCGCGCCCGGATTCGCGACGAAAGCGAAGGACACAAAGAGGGGGGGGATTCGCAAACAGGCGCGATCGAGCGCGCGTGTTGCATAGGTGTTCCGGTCCTGCGTTGTTGATGCACGCGCAAACGTCACCCACTCGAGTGTAGAGCCTCATCGTTTCTACGCGGATGCTTCTTTATCGTTGCGAACCGATCGCTTCCATTTTCTCTTTCTCCATCTCCGTTCCTCGCTCGCGGATATTTTCCCCCGATAATCGTTCCATCCAACTTCGCCTATTCGCGGCGAAAACGACGCAAATTCGACGACGTCCTCCTCCTCGTATTTAAAGGACGAACATTCTTCCACGCCGATCCAATCGCTCCTTTATCCCCCTCGAATCAAGTGGACGAGTTTCTTTGAAAAAAAAAAAAAAAAAAAAAAAAACTTTACGCCCATTGATGGCGCCAGAAGAGGTTTTAACTATAAGGTATTTTGTATCGGTTAAACCGGTTGCTAAGAGAGTTTTTCTTTTTTTTTTTTTCTTTCTTTCTCTCTCTCTCTTTCTTCCTCTTCCAGCGAACCACATCTTCGCTAATAAAAATTTAGAATAGTTTGAGAAACGAGTTCCACTCGGGGCGTTCAACTCAACGTTGGAAAATCGTGGAAATTTTTTCGCAATTACAGGATTCGCATCCTTGCTTGATTTCGCGTTCAGGGGGAAAAGTTTCGACGCGTTTATACGCGCGTATTAACGGGCGTTATAAGCTGTCGGAATCTGATGGTTACGCAACACCATCCAGAGTACTCGAATCTAATTTAAACGAGTCAAAGCTAACGAAGAGTTGTTTTCGCGTGTATTTATAACGGCAGACTCATTTCGAATCTGGTCGTGTTAACTCTTTCTTCCTCGAATCGTCTCTCCCTTTGATGGTCGGTTGCGTTTTTAGAACGCGACTATTCGCGAAACGATCGAACCGGATGGATTCTTTTCTTTTCTTAAAAAAAGTCTCGTCGAAAGAAAGGAAAGGAGAGAGAGAGAGAGAGAAAGAGAGAAAAAAGAAAACGACGAACGAAATCGATAAAACTGTTTCCTTTTGCTTACGTTGCAAAGTGAAAAACAACGATACATGTGTACTTTTGAAGTGTAGAACCATGTCACCGAGCCAGACGGGTGGCGATATCATCTTCGAGCGAGCTGATAAGCGTGCGTTCAGCACGCTGGAATAAATAACTACCGACTCTCTGGAAAAATTATTGCAACCTAAACTCTCTTATCTATCTCGGTTTCGATTGGTCGTGGCGGATCGTCGAGAAGTATACCACTGTTTACCAGTCGATCGAGCCAGGCGAAAGAACCATTTCGATCCATCGCCGTTCTGCCTTCTCTGACGAATCGTCTTATCGTCGTGTTGTTTCGCTGCCCGAGGCCGAATTCGATAGTTCGTTTCTTCCTCGCGATTACTCTCGCAAAACCGTAATCGCCTCGTCGTCCACTGGGAAACTTTCTACTCGCGCGGATCGTTCCGAGCGTTTAGCGGGAGAGGAGACAGGTTGTAAAACTCCTTTTTCGACTCGTGCCGGAGGAGAGGCAGTATCGCATCGTCGCATTCAATCGAAGGAACATAATTCTCGCGATACCCACGCAGTTCGGTTTAAATTCCTCGCAGCCAGTGTGGTCTTATCAGTTCGGCGACACCGTCTGCCCGTCTCTTTCCGAAACGGATCGAACGAGCGTTCTAGAGAAGGCAGTGGAGACGTTCTCGTCTCTTTTCGAATCGGTCTAACGCGTTGTTCTTGTCTTTTTTTTTCAACGTCGCCCGTGTCGCGAGTATCGTTGGTCCAGTTTCGAATATCGTCGTCTCGATCTGCCGAACGCGTGTGTCGGCAGAGACTCGAGGAAGAAGAAGAAAAGTGAGGGCGGCGAGAGGAGAGGAAAAACCGTTTTCCACCTGCTTCGCACCGAGGAGGTTCCGAAACATTTTCGCAAAACTGGATTTTCTTGGGTTTCTTATGTTCCACGTCCCCGTATTCACAAGTTCGATCGTGCAACAACTACAAATGTGTTTCTTCATTGGATGGCGCGAGGGCGGCATAAAAATTCCTAATTTGTGAGCCGACAGAGCCGAGAAGGTTAGTGGTTCCAATTGTAATTCCCTCCAATCTCCTTATCAAGCGATCAACGAATACACCGACCCGACGTAGAGATCACCACGATCGAAAGAGAAAAATAATAATTTTCAGACAGCCCGGGGGAAGTCCGCGGAGTGGAACTTAACTTCTTATTCCAACTCTTTGCATCAGCTTCTTATCTGAGACCACTATTGTTTGCACAATATTGTTTTACCGGAGATAAGTGTCCCATGCGCTCATTATACAACCAACCGTTTATTTACTTGCCTCGTCTCTACGAGGATTTCACAATCGTCGCCAAACATGTGGCAATCGTATGCAATTTCGCATCTCTCACTCTGCCCGACTAAACAATTTCCATTCCTTTTTTTCTCTCTCTCTCTCTCTCTCTTCCATTTCTTTCATTCCAGAACATATATCTCCCTAACTCTTCGACCACCTTCCCCTTTTTCAACGCGTCATTTATCGAGGAGTTACGAGGAGAGAAAGCTCGGAAAAATCGTTGCTCCCGAATAAAATACGATAAACGCGCGATAAACGGATAACAATCCTCGAAGATTGGAGGAGGAAGGCGGAGGTAGGAACAGAGCGGTAGCGGAGTCGAAGATGGAAGAGCGTCGAAGGACGGCTCGTTTCCATCCATCCGATCCGCTCCGTGCGCGACGAGGAAGAGCGCGATAGAAAGAGAGCCGTAGGAAGATGACATAATCCCACTCGCGCAATTTGCGAAACAGATTTACGCGTGGGACGGGCCGGAGCGCATTTATGATAATGTGTAGCGCGGTTTACCGGTCGCGACTCTCGACGTTGGTCGCGCCGCGTCTCGTGTCGTATACGAAGCGCGTTCGCGTGTAAATTCGCTCGTTCGGAGACAACACGTTCTGCTCCCTTTACGCGTATGTACGTGAGTCGAGACGCGTGTGTGTGCACGAGCGCGTCGAGATACGTGGCCGGTCGCTCGCGAATCCTATTTAACGCTGTCCCTGATGCCCTGGTTGACGCACACGGATACTCTCGGCCGCATGAGTACACGCACGTGCACGGTGCAGCGACGGGGGGAGAGGGTGAGCGGGATAATCGTGCAAGACGATTGGTAGCTTCCTGTCGGTCACGTGACATCACGGCCCGCATCGCGCGCGGAACGACGATGCATGGGGCTGCAGAGGATGACATTCGTTGCACTCACCCAGTGCCGTTAAGTAGGTGGATGGGATGCGGCCGCGGATTAATGGTTACGGATACATCTTGGATGCGATGATTTGTTGGCTTTTATCTGGCGACGGAACGCCAGAAACGGGACGGGGCGAGCGAGTGTTAACTCGTCCAACCCGGCCGGGGGATTAATGATATCTGCTTGTTCGAAGTACCGTGTTATTTACGCGATAAATTCGTCCGGCCCGTGCTCGGCCCGCGTATTAAATTATTGAGGATGCATTTTAAGAGAATAATTTAGAACGGCGATGCATGCCCTCTTCCGTGCCAATTTTCAGACCACCGCGCGAGCTTGCGATTCGACCGTACGCGCTCGTCCCTCCCACACCACGTCCACGTTCCATCGCCCCTTTTTCGCCACGATTTTTCCTCGTTGAACGGTCGCGTTTCGACTTTGCCGATTATTTTCGTCCGACGGAGCCTCGGAAATCGCGCGTTTACGGACGTCAATTCCCTTCCCTTCCCCTTCCTCATCCCTTCGACGCGGCCGATCGTATCGTATTCGCTCAGGAAACTCGACTCGATCGAGGTGTGTTTACATCTTGTTCCCCGGCCATTATTTCGTTATATCGTTTATCCTTTATAGAAATTTCGTTTATCTCGCGCAAATGTAACATAGATGGATTTTTTACCTCCTCTCGTTTATTTACCTATTATCCGTATATTATATCTCTCGATGCAACAAAATACACAGGGAAGGTAAACGGTGGCGTTCGTTTGCTTGGGAATCGATCTCGATTTTCGCCTTCCATCGATTCGATCCGTGTAGTACGAGTATCGTTAGTTACGGTAGTATCACGCGGCTGGAAAAGAAGTAGAGATTAGCTGCGTCGTTGATGCCCCGCAATATCGTGCCACATCTATTTTGTAATAGAAACAACGGAAGAGCCTAATTCCGCGAGGTTGCTCTCGTCCTCCTCGCTATTAGATGTGTAGATACATGTCGGCGCGCATGATGCCATTCCTATCTACCTATACTTACTTACCTACCTACCTACCTACCTACCTACCTACCTAATTATACCGAGTGGACCACTCGAAGCGATAAGCGATTTACATACCGAACGACGCGATGGATTTACCGCTCGCCTGTGTACCATCCCGGTGTATACTTGTAACGCTCTCTGTGCGTCGGACTTTGCTCCATTTTCCTCCTATTCCGGGAAGTCTGAGAAAGAATTCGCGCCGATACGCCACGCCACGCTACCGCGTTCTACATCTCCTCTCCTCTCCTCAAGTTTTCTCTCGTTGCAACAACAAATAATTAACCGAGTGAACGGAACGATGTATATTACGTACACCGTATACACACGGAACGAAGCTGTTGGGCTCGTCGTTGTTCGAGTATGTCGAGCGGAGACGGAACGAAGAAGAAGGTTATTAATTATTTTCGAAAGCCGTTTAATCGATAAACGATGGATAAACGGATCAAAGGAAACCGGATGGGATATGGATATTTGTAAAATTATTTATATTCGGGTTAATGGCAACCTTGAAATCGGTCTATCTCTCATAAATATCGAATTATGAAACGGGAGCGCGAAAATGCAGAGACAATTTCTCGCCGGTATAAATCTTTAAGCGGTACACGACGAGTCCGGTTAATAATTGATAAGTAAATAATTCATTCGAGGTGGTGAACACGAGCGTGCCAAACGATGAGACAGATTTACCGTTCGTCCCTCCGAGCAGACGCATTTGCACTTTGCTCCATTCCTGGCGACTTTGGTATATATTTTGCCTCGCCTCGGTCACGGAAGTTTCAAGTATAGTTAGCCAAGTGTACTAAGGATTGGTATGTGGCTGGCTCTCATCGGTTCATTTATTTACGCGATCGGGCCACTTAATATCGCCGCATCGTAGGTAACCGCAAAACACTAATTTTACCACTCATCCCCCTAACGGGGATGGAGGAGAGAATCCGTGGATAATATAAATTTTCAGGGAAAATGTAAATTTTTCGTCGCCTCGAGCCGAATATTGCTGCCGAATATTGCCTGGAAATAACTCGATAACGCGTCGATTCGACGAAGGCGTCGGTTATCGCGCTCGAGATCCCGATCCCGATTTTTCGAACGGGTATAAATATACCGTCGATGGTTATCGACGAGTCGCGGAGATCTCTTCGAGATTGGAATATCGGCTAGTGAACCAATGACAACAAGATTCTATTTCAAACGATGGTTATTCTTAGATTCGCGTAAATTTAATTGCGACAGCGGTAGCGACGTATACCTCCAAACATGTATCGTGCTTGAAATATGACTTGGAAGTATAGTGCAACGGCAATTATTTAATTCGGTTAATTATTGCTCTTAGAGCAAGACGTTTCCAAAGATATATCGCTGAAATATCGTTGTCTATAATTGCGCAAACCGAAACCGTTGCCTTGAGGGTAACCTTATCTAGGAGAGCAACGAAATAACGTTGTTTAATTAATTGCTTAATTTTCAAAAAGAAGAGAAGGAAAAGAGGAAGAGAGGGAGAAAGAGAGAGAGAGAGAGAAAGAGAGAAAGAGAGAAGGGAGGAGTATGTTGAAAAGGAGTCGCGAAGTTTTATCGTTCTTCCGCGTGGGTTTGTATTTCTTTCTCTCTCTCTCTCTCTCTCTCTCTCTCTGCTTCGAGCAAAAAAATGGAATAGAGAGAGAGAGAGAGAGAGAGAGAGAGAAGAAATGGTAGAGTTAGTAAAGTTAATATTTTTAAAGGAATAATGAATTCAGTAACCCCAGACCGGGAGCACCGCACGTCCCAGCTTTAAATCTTTTCTGTAAATAGATTATGGCGCAAGATAATGAAAAATTTGCCAGCGCCGCGCGCCTAAGTTCAACGCTCGTTCCTTTGAACTTTCTTTTTCGGGATAGTTTTTTTTTTTCAAGATTTCACGCGCCCTGAAAATTTATGCTTCTCATAGTCGCTTCTATTTTTCCCTCGCGTTATTCACGCGAGAATGCCGAAAATCCTTGCCTCGCCGCGTCTCCTTTTCTGCGCCACGAGCGGAAGGGAAAAAACCGCGCTCCTCTCCTCGCCAACGATTTCCTCGCAGAGATTCAACGAACGAATTGCAGCATTTATCGCGCGACTTGTTCCCTCTACGCGTGTATACAAGGGAAGATAAGATAACGCGTATACCCGTGCCGAGGATCACATGATTAGGGCAATCGAGGCATATACTTGTTGTCTTCGATCGGCGGTTAGTTAGCAAAGAGAAAATTGAAATATGAATCATCGAGAGTACATAATCGTGCTCTAAATAACTCGAGCAACTCGTCTTGCTCGCGTGTGTGTCTTTCGCCCGACGACGTACGCGGACGAAGAAACAAACGTTTCGTCCCTTCTTTCTTTCCTCCCTCCCCGCATACCTTCCACGTGTTTTCCCCTCGTCCACTATCGAGCCGCACGCTCGTTACGTTTCGCATTTTTCTTCGCTCAACGCTCCACGCCCATGATTCTACGTGTTCTACGATACACGTACACGATACACTCCTTCGAGATAGATACGATACGATACGTACGATCGTCCGTACACGTCGTTCCGTGTCTCATTAAACCGCTAAACGAGGAAACTAATTAGCCCGCGATAAGGTAGGCCTCGATTCGCGGGGAGGAAACACGGGAAACGTATCTGGACCCGGCGAATAAATTTAGGCTCGCCAACGCGTGTCTCCATCAACAGTCTCCCCGCGTTTGATAAATTCCCCCGCGTTTGCCCCCCATTGACGAGAGAGTGCGGAGTACGGTGAAGAAATTGGCCAAGAAGTTGCCCATCCCCCTCCCCTTCTCGCGGACTTCTCTCAGTATTAATAGTTATGAATCTAGAATAGAACCTAGCAGCAGCCTAGAGAGTGTGCCGTTACGCGTGGATACACGAGGTCCACACACGAGCTTGGTCATCGACATGCACGTTTTACGACCGGCCGATACCCCAACCGGGGAAAGAGTTTCTCTGCCTCTCTGGAGGAAAGGGGGGAAAAACGAGACGAAAGAGGACTGGTTAAGAAGATGGGGAGCGAGTCGCGGGGCGAGGAAAATCTTCCCGGAAGTTGGTTGCTACGAGTCGCCCTAAAGTTTACGCGGGACGTGTTGGGAATACCATTAGGGTTAATGATCTTAACGAGCCCGAATACGGAGAGGCTAGCGATGCGCCGCGGATAAACCGATTCTATTGAAGTTTACATTTACGTTCCCTTTCCCGCAATTAGTACGTTACGCGTGTTACAGGGAGAGAATATACATACATATACGTACACGGAGAGATCGCGTTTCCGCGATTAAAAGGGGCCTCTCGTGAAGTTTATCGCGCGATAAAGTTCATCGCTACAACCAACCTTCCACGGATTACGGTTACTACGAATATTGCGCGCGACAACCACAATTGTTGTTGTTAAGAAACATGGGTCTCGATTCGTGGATCGCATCGCTGGTAGTTGGAAATCGATCGATCTCGGCCGCTAGCTTCGTCGAAGGGATGTCTCTTGGCCCCGATCATCCCGATCCCCGTTTTTTGGTGTTACTCGCTCCGGCTGTGTGTTCAGCTGCGTATTTATAGATCAGCCTCCTTAGCCGCACCGAGTCGGAACATTCGGACCACCTTAACCCGTCTCGCTCCTCCAACTTTACTCCCCGCCTTTACTTTCCTTCTCCGCTTCATTGAAATGCGTGCGCCGGTAATGGAAACGTTCTCCTATCTCTCTAAGTGGCCGCTACCACGATAGCAATGGTGCAATTTAATCGAGAGAGGCTGGCAGCCGCGCGCTTACTGGTAGAAAAGCATTCGACGCGAGTGTGTAGCGCGTAAACCTATCGTTTCCTTTTCTTTTCTTTTTCTTCCCCGCCCGCGCTTTTTCCCTCGAGAACCGCCGACTTTTTCGACACTACGCCGAGACTAATACACAAATATACGATTATATCACAATGGAGGAGGCTTGTCTGCCTTCTGCGGAGTCATTAGTGCAGTCATTATATTATACGTAACGAATTACACACGACAGAGAGAGAGAGAGAGAGAGAGAAGGTATCGCGTGGATGTCGCCACGGATATATTCGAATCGAGTCGCGAGTCGGTTCGATCTTGAATCGAATACATGCGTGGTCGTTCGAAAAGGGCGCTATATACCCTCCCCCCTCCCGGAAGAACAGAGAGAGTAGTATGTCGTTAGTATTGTTGTTCGCCGATCGACATGTCGGAGCGTGCATGGTTCGAACCTTTGACGCGTCGTTATAAAAAAGTAATAATAAAGAGCACCAAGTATAACGACGGCTAGGATTTTGTACAGGATCGTCGAACCGCGAATATGTGAAGTGGTTCCGGGATACGGGTGACTTAGGGGTTTCGAGCCCAGCAGCTCAGGGTGCATAGGAAGGGCGAGGGATGGGGAGAGGGAGAGGGAGAGGGAGAGGGAGAGAGAGAGAGAGAGAGGAACGGCGACGTGGGAATTGGTGGAGTACGCGAGCGCTTACTAGGCGACCGATTGTAATTATTTTTCCCCGATGACTTTGCCCTCGATGATTGTGCCTCTGCACACGGTGAATTGATGCTGAGAGCCCCCCTCATCAGCCGCTTCTCTATATACGGTTAAAACGATGCGGCAAAGTTAAACGTTACCGGACCGTGTCGGGAAAAGAGTGTTCTTCGGCGTGTGTCGTGATTGGTCGGGGAATCTTCCTGGACCAGGGAAACCAGGAAATTCATTGGCATGTCGATCTTCGTTCGAGATATTATTCGAGAGAGATTTTTCGGCGAAACAATTTTAGGGGAAACGTATTTTATACGTATATATAAAGCGCGCGATACGATATAGAGGCGTATCGTCCAACGAGGACACTCGTGAACGTGATTATTTTCTATTCACCTTATGCAATGCCATTTCCGCGCGACCGCCGCAAGATGGTAACGGAGCATGTATCCTCGCGCCACACGCTCGTTACACTCTCGCTTCTTTTCAAACGATGATACCACCGCAATTGAATTCTCTCTCTCTCTCTCTCTCGATCTCTTCCTTCGATCGACGCGAAACTCGCCTTCCTTCGTCGCTTGGGCGAAAGATTATAACGAGCGTATTATTCGCTCGTATCGATAATGCGCGATGGAGGGAGTTACCTACTTGCGCTTTCCATTATCTCGCCTGTTACGCCGGCCGAGATATCTTGTCCATTGGGATATCGTCGAACAATAATTAAAGCGAAAGTCGAATACGATAATGGTTGGAAAATTGCGGGATAGCCTGTTCCTGGAGACTGGTTTCCCTCTTTCTCGTTCCTTCCTTTTTTTTCTCTCTTCTCTTCTCTTCTCTTTTTTTTTCTTCTAAATTATAGGTAACGATCTTTATCGAACGCCTGAATTATACGAAGATTCGTCGCTACTAGTAGCCTATCACTTAGCCGACCGCGTTACGTAACGTAAGAATCTTAACAGGCGGAGAGCGTTCTTGCCTTTAGCCAGATCCAGCTTATCTCGCTTGTTCCGTTATTTACCTGATTACGGGCCAATTAACTCGTACAACAGGGGGAGGGAGGGAGGAAGAGAGAGAGAGAGAGAGAGAAGTTGGGGGGGAAATCGATGATCGAGGCTGGCTCCCGTATTCGCGTGTGGAATTCTACAGCGATACGATACAATGTGCCGATACCGATTCTCGTTCGTTCGTAAACTATTTCGTCGGATAATCCGTTTAGGGGGTACGAGGGGACGAGAGAGTGAACGGCCTCGTGATCAGGATTTTAGACGTGGCCGTAGAGTTCTTTGACCCGTTCGAATCGGCACGAGGAATTTCTCTTTACTTTGTATTTTATCTTTACACACCGGTGAAAGTATAGCAACATTGTTTTGCCTCGTGCCACTTTTGCTTATATATACATATATAATATATACGTGTGTTATATATATACATAATATATATATATATATGAATCTCGAATTTTCTCGTTTTATCAGTCGGAAAATACTTTAATCGAAGAAAGTCCCGGTGAAAGTTAAAATACGATCTAAATTGAATTTTTCACCAACGTTATTATATTAAATATTTCGATGCGGATCGTTCGAATGATTAAAATTTCTTTCTGGTCTCTGGAATAACCGATGAATTATTTACCATCTTATCGCTTTCTTGATCGTTCCGCAATTACGGCCCATCCAATTCCCCCGCCGCTTGTTAACATTCGTTGAAAAATTAACGAGGGTCGATCGATTTCTTTTATTCCCCCCCCCCCCCCCCCCGATTGATAATTGCAAAATGCGCATTCGGGCGATTGTTGCGATGGAAAATAAATAAGGCGCGGTTACGCGGGCCACGCGGGACACACAACGTCGCGGCTGGGATCGTCACAGGTGTTAAATATTAAGTGGAGAGTCGGAGAGGATGGACGTTTCAGAAGTCGTGCCAGACATTGCCGCGCTTTCATTTGGTTTATGATATTTAAATGAAGCCCACCACGTCTGCCCGTGTCATAACGCGATATAACAACTGGATAGAACCGTCGCATTGCACACCGATGAATTATTCGATCATGCATCAACCTTTTCCTGAATTATTTCCCTCGATTTCTAACGCGGCAATATATTTATCGAAACGAATCGCTCGTACACGAATTTAATCGTTCCGTTTCGAGAAACTCGAGCTTGATAAAACGGAGGAGCAATTCCCAATTTCCAACTTGATAATAATGACGAGGAGAAAGGATACTTATTTTCTTTTCTTCTTCTTCTTCTTCTTTTTTTTTTTTATACATCCGTTCATAAATGAGCTCCCCACGCTGTTGATAACTTGGCTTCGAGGGTTGGAATATGATTAGTATGTCGTTATAGAAGCATCGGCTTGGATACTTAAATTAAGTTTATTGAGCAATTTTCACGGCGTTACGTCCTCCTTGGCGCGACCCTCGTAAAAGATAAAAGTCAGAGCGTTGTATCGAGACCGGTCGAGAGGCGATTCGATTCTCTAACGTCTCCTCCCCCCCCCCCACGCCCCTCTCCACGCTGTTTCCTATTAAAGCTCGAAAGTTAATGAACGACGATTACGACGTTCGAGGAATGGCAGATGTATACGTTGTGGAAAAAAATTGCCAGGGGTGGGAGGGTTGCTGCTCGACAGGAAGACAGTAAACAATGGGTATAAGCGGTTCATTCCCGTTCTCAAGACTTTTACGAGTTGAGAAACTTTTTCCACTTCTTTCCCTTTTCGCTTCCCTGCGGTAACCCCTCTGATATTTGGTAAACAATTAAAATCTCTCCTCTCCGGAGGGTAGTTTCCTCTCGATCCCAGTCGAATTAAAGAGTATTCGTGGATTTTTAATCGTAACGGGAATGCGAACAACCCAACGTCTTGACTGTTTCTCTCTCTCTCTCTCTCAACGGTGTCGTATCTTTATCTTCGTTCCCGAATCGAGATGAAATCGACGACGGCTCGATTATTTCCAACGAGCGATCGCACTTTCGTAATTAGCCAATGAATGAAGAGACCACTTCTTAATCCCATATCGATCGGCGAAAACTTTATCCCTAACCGTTCCTCGGCTGGTTCGTTGGATTTTTCTTCCCCCCCCCCCCCTTCCTCCCTTCTCCACTCTGCCCAGAAATCCGGAAAATCGTGAAAAATGCTTTAAATTCGCGGCAATTTGATCGATCGTGTTAATAAGAAAGTTTCCCACCTCCTTTCTTTCTTTCGGTCGGTCTTCGTTCGGGGTGATGAGAAAACGGGAATGAGTGAGGAAAGGAAGGGAGGGGGGTTATCGATCGGCCGATACACCATCGATTGCGCGTGATTAACGAAGGTGTTGATTTTTCGAGGCCGAGCCACGAATCGCGATTTTCACGATTCAAGATTTAAGACGAGTCCCGTTGCGTTTATCCAAGATATTGTATTTTCTCCGGAAACAAAGGGGGGTGGAATTACGCGTACGAATAAGGGGCAACGCGTTATAAAGCGGTCGGAAATTGCCAATTAATAATATATTAAACAAGCAATTTGTGTTTTAGTCGAGTAAAAGAAGTCTCGGAAGTTCGGTACCGAGCATTAATTATTGCCGCGATAAGTCGTTGCTTCCCCTTCTTTCCTTTCATCCCTTTTGTCCTTCCCTTTCTTCTGGATTTACGATAAAAAAAGCTCGGAGTAATTCTCCTCCTCCTCCTCCTCCTCCTCGAGGAAATTTCTTACGCCTGATCGAGCTCCGATAAATATCGGGTCGAAACGTTGGGAAAACGAGGTATTTATTGGCTACATTCTACCATCGATCCGAACGAGCAGTTTGGAGAAAAGGGCGAAAGGGTACAATAAGGATTATTAATTCGTTCCGTGGCCAATTGAATCGAAGAGAGGGAATCGTTCGGGAATCCGTCGCCTTACAACCAGTCTCATCTACGTATTGCTCGCAATTAAGCAATTCTGTTCCGCTTGCTTAAATTACGGACAATGTATACTTGCCAATGTTACCATTATTTCTCTTATTCTCTTCCGCCCTCTTGCGTTATTCTTCACGAAAACGAGAAAGCTTCGTTTCGAACCTCTTTTCTTCCGTCGTATATTCGTTTATTCCTCTTCTTCCTCGATAATAATCTTGGTTGCCGAGAATTTTTCGATGGAAAATTATCGAGAAGGCAGGAAGGACAAAACGTAACATTTTTTTTTTTTTCCCCCTCAAAAAGCGACGGTCAAGTATCGATTCTCGATCGTTTGGAGGGGGGGACCTCGATCGCCTTCGACCAAAGTCGTTCTAAAATTTAGGGTTGGCGCGGAGGGTGGATCGGTTAAGGGTGGACCCTTTTACCGAGGGCAAACAGAAAATGCATTATTTATCGGCCGTAGCCGACTGGCAATTCATCGAATTCCCGCTAAAAGTGAAAGAGTTGAGGCGGAGGGTTGTGTCGGTGGCGTAACGCAAGCTGCGGGAATGAAACTCACCGGGGGTGAGGGTGGAGTTAAGTGGCACCTTTTCCCCTCTCCTTTCGCGCATTCTCACGCGTATACACGCGTATATATCTATATACGTATTCCCCGGCTGGAACGGAACGAGTCTTTCGACCGCTTCCTTGTCAACTTTTTCCCTTCGTCCGGTTAATAGTTCGCGTCCATCCATTTTTAAAGTCAAACATCCAGCCGATATACACGTCCCCGTTTTATACACGTCTAATATTCCCGGATAACTGGTTAAGTTTAATTCAGACTTTCTCTTTGTATCCGGAAAATAAATGGTTCGTAAGTTTTCGAGGCACTAATTGCGGGTGGTAAGGAAGCGGAGGAGCTCGATGGAGCTGTAAAGTGTGCCGCCGTAAGGGTACACGCTCGAAGGGAATCGGAATAAACGTTCGATCTTGCTAGATCTTTCCTTCCCTTCCTCCCTCTTTCCCCTCATTCGCTCCTTGTCTCCCACCTTCTCTCTCTCCCTCCCCCCCTCTCCCCGTGATTTATGTTAATGTTTTTGTCTGGAACTCTAAATACAAGGAAAGGCGATTCGATTCCTGCCGCGTCAAGTTCGCAGCCCCTTCCGTTTTCTTATGCTGATGCCGATTAACTTAACTGCTTTAAGACGGCAATAAAGGTCGTCGACGCGATTTAACCGGTTTCCTTTTACCATAGAATCGATGCCGTAACGCCCTCGAACGTGAAACCAAAGCTTCAGCCTGCATATTGACGATAATGGGAAAAGTTGTTCGCCTCTTCGATATCTGACTTCTGGTAGGAGCGTCGATCAATCAGCCTATCCGTGATCCACCATCTTATTTTAAACTTTTTCTTCTTTTTTCCTCTTTCCCCTCCCCCTCTCTTTTTAATTTATCAATCTCGACGATATCTCTTCGACCGTTCTCCCCAAAGTAATTTCGAGCGGGGAGGGAAAAGGAAAAGAAAAAAAAAAAAAAGAAAAACAAAAAGGTAGAGAAAGAGAATAATCGAGAACGAGCTATTTAATACGCGATGCGTACTCCTTCGAACCGTTTTACTACTTTTCTACGTATGCTCCTTGCCATCTCCTTGCCCAACGTTTCGACGACGAGAAGATCCAATTCTGAGATAATAATCGATTCACAAGAATGCTCGTTCCTTCAAGATCTGTTTATTGTTCTCCAATTCGATCGCGCAGTAAACGGCCCGTTTATACCGTGGCGAGAATGGAGTAGCAGTATTCGGCAAGTTCGGCGTTAAACTGACCGAGACCCAACCCCCTCGCTCCCCCCCGCAGGTACACAATTTCTGCGGCGTCGGGGCGGTTCCCGAATCTGAGAGAGTTTTCGAGGTCCGGATTACCTTATCTACGGGCTCTCACTCGCTCGCTCGCGCCAATTCCTAAACGAAATCCCACCGGTCCATATACCGGCCCGTTTACGCCACCATTTACCCATCCCCCGCCTAAGTCCGCGAGGGGTAGTGTAACGCGATATACGAGCTATCCCCCACTTTGTCCACCTCCTCGTCATGAACTCTTCACGAACCAGTTAAAACCAATTAAATATAATCCGACGTGTTTTACACGAAGCCGAGGTTTTCCATTTTTATCCATCCTCGGTGTGTGTGTGTGTATATCTTTATTTGAGACAAGTTTGAAACGGAGAAGGTGGGGCGAAAAATGAAAGTATCGTTTGTTAACGGGAAGAATGCAATTATCGGGGAGTTAAATGTTTCTCCACACGGGTGTAATAAGATTGCGCAAGAGTCGCGAGGCCCGAACGCGGTAACGATAAAAAAAAAAAAGTCAAATCGTTGGAATTGATAAGACGACCGTGTGTAACCGCTTCCCGGATAATAAATGCCCGTTTATATCCCGCCGTATCTCGACCGTTTCCCAGCACACGTGTAACCTATACCGGTTGTTCGCGAAGCACCGATTTATGATTCATGAAAGTAAGAAACGTATTTTCGACGAAATACGGGCGTGTACGATTGATTCGTGGCAAACTCTGGACGGGCGAACAATAAATGCGTAGACGCGCATTGTCTTTCGTTGGGGAAAAAAAAAAAAAAAGAGTTTTCCCTCTCGTATTTCTATCTCTCTCTCTCTCTCTCTCTCTCTCTCTCTCTCTCTCTCTCTCTCTCTCTCTCTCTCTCTCTCTCTCTCTCTCTCTGTTTTGGAAAGAGAAGAGGAAGGATCGCGATGTAAAATATTTTTTTCCGAGTCGAGGGGGAGAAGTGACGGAAAAAGGGATTCCCCTGCACCTGATGCAATTAACTCGCTATTAACGAAGCAGACGTTGAACAGAGGCCCGCCGTTACGAAAGTATAGCTTGCTGTACGTGATTAAAACGGGAATTCGTTATGGGTACACCGAGCACGTCGATAAGATTAATTGATAAATGGTTAAATCGATCGGCTCCGAGGTTGTAGTTCCACCTCGGCTTGGGCTTATCGGGGGAAAGATAAATATCTCGTAGCGGTGTGGTCATGATAATCGAGTTAATTCGAGTATGCGTTAACCCTGCGATGATCTCTGGCAAATTATCATTAGAACGGTGATATCTCTTATAGATTTCTTCGTCTACGATTTCTTTTTTTTTTTTCTTTCTTTCTTTCTTTTTTTTTCTCGCTAAGATTTTTCTTCGATGCGTTGTCGTTACGATTGATTATCTTCCGAATACCGAGTAAAAAAGATAATTCGATCGATCATCGAAACGATCACGCGGAGAGACGATCCGACTATATAAGGAGAATTTTCTATTTACGAGATTCATTTTATAAACGTTTTATTATCATAGCAGATTCGTCATCGTAGTCGATGATTCTTTGAGCCGTGTCGCAATCGCGTTCCGCGTATTGCAGTGTAAATAAATAAAATTGACGTGTATGATCGTTTGTTTCGAATGATGCATCGTGTTAATCGAGATGGAGGAATGAAAAAGAGAACGGGAAACAAAAAAGAAGATTGACGTTCGGTGGAGAGAAAGAAGCCTGCGTAGTCTCATCCCGGGCCACATGTTTGAATAGAAGCCATGTTGCTTCTTATGACGTTTCCATTCGTGGAATTTACACTCGTCGAGGGGTTCGTCTCAGGCTTCTCAGGAAATCCTCCGATTTTTATCCTCTTGTTCCCGTTGTTTTCAAACCCTGAACGTGGGGATCCGTTCGAATTTGGGTGTCGAATATCCATCGTTTTATTAATCATCGATAAAAAAGGAGTGGACAATCGTTATCGCGAAACGTGTCGTAAGAAGAAATGGAACGCGCTCGCGAAAACGTTCGATGTTAAACGTCGAGGGGAACGATATAATAACCGTGCGCTCCTCTCTCGTTTTTGACACGTGGAGGGAAAAGCGGAGGGCGACGAAACACTTGGTGAAAGAAGAAGCGAAGAAAACGTTTCATTCCCTTGAGGAATGAAAGAGAGTCGGTCGGTGCTCGTGGGCGGTTGGTAAGGCTCGATTTCCAACGCTCGCTTTTGTCTGGATATTTTTCAAACCGCTTCGAAGCACGATGAACGGGATGATTCAACGATAATAATCGTGAACATGTTGTCAGCCTGTTTGGATAACTTGCAGCCTTGTGCACGTCGAATAAACAATATATTCTGTCTCTTTCAAACGATACACACAACCGCGTAGCGAGAATTTTACGATGATCTAATCGGGAAACGAGTTAACAACGTTGCAAACGTCTTAGAGATAAAGAGGTGTTTTCGAGAATCGAGGAAGAAAAGATTCGCTGTGGAAAGGGGGGGAGGGGGGGGGGAATTGTTCGACACGGGTGGATGGTATAAACGGTGGGGAGGGAGGGGATGGATGGAAAGAAGATCTAATTAAATCAACGCGATTCGGCGAAATCCTCGAAAACCGATTTAATAACCGCGTGTCTGTGTAATTTCAATTAGTCCTTGATAGTCCGTCGAGAAAACGAAGTCGTAGAGAAATTTCTCTCTCTCTCTCTGTCTCTTTCTTATATATATATATATATATCTCAGGCAGACATTCTCAGGCATTAGGTATAGAAACGGTAAATAAAACGGATAAAAGCGCATCATTAAACTGATAATGACGCGCGTTGCTTCTTCGATACCGCGACTCGGCTGCGTGCAATTTTTATACTGGGAAATCGCGTACACGTGTTCACGTGACCGGTTGATAACAGAGCGACTCGTATCGTCTGCAGGATGTTTCTTCGCTCGGTTATAACCACCTACTACTTCAAAAGGACGCGTCGAATGCCTCCGCACGAGAAGATATCCATCGCGTTCCCGCATCTTGGTTACCAACTCTTTTTACTTTCGAACAATTTAAAAAAAAAAAAAACACGATCGAAGATTCGAATAACTGTTGTGAAATAAATCGATCGATCGATGGAATCTCGATTGACGAAAAATCGTAGAGATGGAGCGCGTAGGACGCGAACGATCACGAAGCGGAATCGAAAGAGGCGTTCGGTTCGTAGCCTCGGTTCGTAGCCTCGGTCAGTGTAAACTCGGCTTTATTCGGCGGAGCCGTGCTCCGACTCACTTGCCTCGTCGTCGCCTCTCCACCGAGCCTAACGGAGAAAAGGACAAAGCGCGCGATAGGTGACGTACGGGTTAGAGCGGCAGGGCGGGAGGACAGTGGCGGGAAGACGGCGGCGGCGGCGGCGGGTGGTGGGTGGCGGATCGGAGGCGGTTAGGTGGCGGCGGGTACAGAGGGGGGGATACGAAACGCGTAAACAGAGAGTCAACATGTAAACAGGCCACTCGCGAGACAAACAACGTGGGGGCCGCGGGCTGTTCACTGAACGAGGCAGCCAGGCTCTCGCCTGTTCGTTCGTTCGTTCGTTCGCTCGTTCGTTCGTTCGTTCGTACGTTCTCTCCGCTGGCATTCGTGTGGTGTGTTCGTGCTTCGTTTCCGTCCGTCGCTCTCCGTGTGTTAGAGGAGCTCTCTCTCTCTCTCTCTCTCTTCGCTCGGTGTGTCGGATTTATCGAATCTCGTGGCGGCGTCCGTCCACGGATACCGGCGTGTGGTGTGGTTCCAACGTCGCGAGTCAGCCATCGATCGTGCGCTTCTCGTTCGCGTTTTAGTTGGATAACGCGGTGCGATAACGCGGTCAGAAAGCGTGGATCGATCGAGGAACGGATTTTCGTTTCCATTTTTTCTTTCTTTTTTCCTCTTTTCCTCTCCGTACTGGTGCGATTCAAGGCCGGGGACGAACGTGTTTTCGGGAGGATACGCGTTTGGGTGGTCACATCGACCTGTGCGTCGTCGTCGTCGTCGTCGTCGTGCGTCGTCGTCCATCGTCGTGTTTTCCTCTCGCGGTGTGCACGTGATTCTCCTCCGCTTAATTTTATGCGTCGTATAAAACGTCGACGAAATCTATCGGCGAATAATCAATAACGCTTTTGTTGCGGGATAAAGCGAAATATATCGTTCGAATTATAATAATAATCGTGCGCTCGTACGTTCGTTTTGTTTTGTTTTGGAACGGCGTTGGAACGGCGGAAAGTTCGAAGAATCGAAATACGTTTTGTTTTCGTGTACGGATTATCCTCCGTACGTATATCATTTAACGGATTATAGCGTGTTGATATTTCGCCCCCCTCGTGTTTCGAAGACGTAACATTTCGAAAGAGTATTCAGTTCGATACGCACCGTTCCCCGACGATGACGCGAAATTGTGCCGTATTAATTGAAAATCGATCAGTGTTAGTTGTTGGTGCACGTGAAAATTGTGCGTGATTTGTGTGCGATCGAGGAAGAGGGAGGGAGAAAGACATACCTTGGCGGATCGTCAACAGGTGTACGCCTCGATGATACACCGATGAGACGATGGAGATCGCTGTTAACATCCGTGTACAGTGAAGAGGAGGTGCTCTTGCGTTCTCGCGTGAATCATTAGTTTCTTGCTGCGGTTCGCTACCACGTGAGTAAGCAATCGTTATCGTACGTTTTATTGAGATTTATGCGACGCGGTCGCCGTGTGTAAATGTCTAATTGTTGCTCGAGAACGAGCGCGCGCGCGCTTATTATTCCCATTATGCCTTTAGGAAAATAACTGTTTACCCGGTCAAAGATTCGGGAGAAAAGAAATGCGGAAATTGTGTGCGTCCGTGTAATGGTTTTTTAATGGTTTATGGAGCGATACGTGCGTGCGTGCGTGCACACCGCGTGCACACCGATCCCCCGCCCCCTCGATAACGTTCCTCTCGACTCGTTCGATCTTTAACGTTAATCAACAATCGACAAAGTCGACCGCTTTCGTTCGCGTTTCGTCATCGCGTTAAATCTGGAGCGCCGCTACACGTGGGACGCGTGCGCAACCACGTGCACTGTGTAGTTGCACGACATCGAACGATAATATCGATCGTTGGTCGAAAGTGGACGTTGACAGTTTAATTCGAGGTTATTTCGGGTATGGACGAATCGATCCACGAGCTCTTTAGACTCGTAGCTCGTTCGATTTAATCGCGTTCCGTTAATCGATGGGTTTGTGCGTTGCCACGGGCCAATTAAGGAAATCGCGTCTTCGATCGATTCGGAGCAAAGTTCAAGGATTACTGGTGGAATTGTGTTTCGCGTAAACTTTGCGTTCTAACTTTGTCAAATGTGTTTAACATATTTTTCATATCTTCAACGTAACGTATCTCTTCGCGAAATTAAAATTCGCAATAACGATTATTTTAACGAAAGGAATATATTATCAAAAGGAAAAAAAAAAAAAAAAGGAAAGAAAGAAACAAAAAAATATTCGTTTCGTCTCGCATTTTTAATTAATCACCAGGTGATCGTTTTCGCGTGAAGGCTTCGTTTTCGATCGGGGGAAAAAAAAGAAAAAGAAAAGTATTCGATCGGTTCGTGAATCGGGTTCATCGATTAATTAATTCGAACGATTGCTCGTGCGCGAAATTCGAGGCGGTTCGTCTCGCGGCGTGTCGCGTATGCTCCTCCAATAAGACGTATATCTCGTTTCCTCGCGTATTTCGCGATTCGGTCCACATTTATTCCAAAATAGTAGTATCGAAAAAGAAAGTAGAAGTGGAATCTTCTTCGTCGTAATGGTTGTTCGTAGCGTGGATTCGAAACAACGGGTTTGCACGATCCTCGTATAATATTATCCGTGATGAACGATCGAATGCGTGCCTTTTTCTTGTCGTTACGAATCTAGAAAAAAAAAGAAAGAAAGAAAGAAAGAAAGAAAGAAACCGTCTATGAAACGGCACGGGTAATCGGGGGAGCCTCGCTTTTAACCGGAAGTTAAATTTCTTTCGAACCGTGTTTCCATTAACCGCGGGTCGGGTTGTAATGGTTTTACAGCCACGAGGAGATAAGAAGTAAATCTTACCAAGTGCCAAGTTCTACCACGGTTTCTTGACGCGTATGTCTGTCGAAATTACGACGGCCAAGGTGGGAAAATACGGAGAGAGAGAGAGAGAGAGAGAGAGAAAGGGAGAACGATCGTCACTAAATCGTCGTTTATTTATCCCGATACTTGGAATCTCTTTTTTCTCTTTTCTTTTTCTTTCTTCCTTCTCCTCCTCTATTCTCTCCCACTCGATAAAGCTTTTCTTCTTTACGATTCTCTCGTCTTCTCATTCATGCCTCTCCCTCGTATTCGTGGCTTTTTCGTCTCACCGTCAGTCGGCCGGATCTCTCGGACCTCCGTGTAGAATAAGAAACATTAAAAAGTGTTTGAGGGCAAAAGCGAGTAAACAGTTGGTTATTTATAGCCTTGCTGCGCGCAGAGACTTGTAAGGTGGACCGAATAACGGGGAAAACCGTAAGGATTCGTATCGTATATGCACGATCGTTCTTCTCTTGGAGGATGGAAAAAAGAAAAAAGAAGGAAAGAAAGGAAGAAATATCTTTTCAATTTTCTTCTTTATACCAACGTCGCAAAATCGTACGTCGAAATATAATTAACCACCTGTTTACAAGATACCTTCTCCGCGTCTTTCTTCCTTTTTTTTTCAATCGCGTATCGTTCGCTCGTTTCTCTAATTAGATTAATTATTTTCTCCCTCTCAAAGTTTATGAAAAAAAAAAAAAAAAAGAAAAGAAAGAAAGAAAAACTCGAAGAATACGCGTTTTTTTTTATCGTATTTGCGATTACAAGGAACGTAGTGTCTTGAAGAAAGGATGAACGCGGTCGTGTCGCGTATAATGGTATAGGAAAGAGATTCCTAGGCCGAGCTGTCGGGTTGATTGCTTTATAATAGCCGAATAGCGATGAAAAAAAAAAAAAAAAGAAAAAATAAAACATATACTCTGAGAGGAAAAATATATTGCCGTCATTGTGCTACATCCGCTTAATGAGTTTACGTCCGCCGATTAGCGGCCTCGTGTGTATCTCGTTTGTTAGTCGCTGTTTACGAAATAAACGCGACACGCCATACGCGGGTTATTTCCGTTCGGACAATTTTGGATGTGTCGAGGTGTCGCCGAAAGGGGGAAGCGGAAAGTGACAAAAGGGAAACGAAGGGAGTGGATGAAAAGAGGTGGAGGAGGGAAAGGAAAAAAAGGAGAGAGAGAGAGAGAGAGAGAGAGAGAAGAAAAAAGGAGAGGAAGAAAAAAGAAATAAAAAGGAGTAATAACACGCATCGGGCATCAAAAGCACAAAAGCAATTGCGGTCGTAACGTGGCGTAAACAGCGTCGAACAAACAACTGATACAAGCGAAATAAAGAGTGGTTCGTTTAAAGATTTCATTGAACTGGCACGATAATGGACACCGCGTACACAAGCCTAACGACTCGCGCCGAATGGTTCGTATTATCAAAAGAAACTATTGTCGGCCTGTTGTTAACAATGCGTTGTTATTAAAACCTGTATATTCTCGTGACAAACAAAGACATTGTGCTTCGCGATACCAGTCGGCCTAGAAAATCGCAGAACCGAACTTTTGTTCTCCATGGAGCAAGGATTCTCACACCTTGCATTAATCACCCTGACCTTCGTTCGCTTCGATCTTTCGCGATATGCAAAATACGATTCGCGATGGCTCGCCTTTGGGAAAATTTCTTGCTCTTCTGTATAAAACACGATTGCAAAGAGGATTTCGCATATATATATATACATATATATATATACTATATATATATATACACGATAGGTAGACATTTTCGATCGTTCGCGCGCTTCTTCTTAACATTATACCGGTTAATTCGTCTCGATGGTTGCACTCGTTAAAATTTACTGGCCGGTTTTTATGGAATTAAAAAAAAGAAAAAAAGAAAAAAACGAAAAGGAAAGAAAAGAAAAGAAAAAAAAGGGGGGGATCGTTAAAATTTCTTGCTCGTCTCTGACTCGTCCAAAGAGGATGTAAACAGTCGTACGACTTGGAAAAGATACATTGCATTCGTATGGTCATTATCGGTTTTCTATAAATAAAATCATGCTTCTCGATAAAACTGCCTAGCGCGCGAACCGGAGTCGTTTAAAACGCGAGATTTACAGAGTTCTGTTATATAAATAACCACAATCACGGCCCGTGACGTCGGTCCGCGTAGTAGTTCGCACACATTTGATCGTTTCCTTTCTCTTTTGTTTTCAATGAAGACTAATCGGTTGGTTCCCTCGCTCGTAGCTTCGTTCTTGTGCATTTGAATAAACGTATCATTCTCGAAAAAAACCGGCGAGCTAATAATGAATTTCGACTTCCCTTCTCGATTTACTTTCCACGATTCTTTTTTTTCTTTCTTTCTATTTCTTCTTCTCCGTTTCGCCGATTCACGCGCATCCGTCTTTCTCACTCCCGCTATAAGCGAGAGCTGTTTACGCAAAATCGGTGGAAGAAGACGTATCGTTTCGCGTTATTTATTGAAACAAGGTGGAACAACGGTTGTTTACGAGAGAGATTTTCCACGTTCTTACGCGGTTCGTAGGAATGCACGAGCCACCTAACCGTTACTTTCTGAACGTTCGCCCATTGCCGAGATTAGAGTAGCAGCATTACTCATTCTCCGACCTAATTGCACGCGGCACACCGCGGCGAGGAAAGTCGGTACACGGTGTCGCGTTTTCAACCATGCCTGTTTATCCTTTGGTTCTGCTTGAACGAAACATTTTCGTATCGCGCCATTTACGAGACGCGCGCGGCGACCACCTCGTATACAACATACACGTATAGCCGGGCATTTTTAAACTGGTACACTCGGAATTGAAAAAAAGCGGTATGAATGGCGCCTTGGAGGTTTCGTTTACACCGGCTCGGCTGAATATCAAAGCACAAAAGGAGGCTTTAAACGTCGACGACGACGACGACGACGGCGACGGCGACGACGACGACGAAGATGACGGCGATGGATCGGCCTGTGTGTTGGTCTGCGTGCGTGTCAGCGCGTGCATGCGTGCGTGCGTTGTTTAGAAGGCACGACGACCATGGTGTATTTTAACGCGGGGCTGGAATTTTTCTGCCGTTTCCACCACTCTTCAAACCCGTGGTGTATAGCGGTTGACAAAAAAGAAAGAGAAAGTGACGCGAGACGATTCGACATTGTAACTCGAAAATGTGCTCGTCTCCCGTACGAGTCTGGTGGTGGTCTGAAGTCTCCCCCCAAGGTGTGGGTGAGTTTAAACGCAGCAGCAGTAGGGCGGCCACGCCACGCGACGCGTGCGGATATATACGGATTTCATTCCTCCTCCCATCCGGTTAAAGCAGAACAAAATAAAAGGTGGAACAAAGCGGGGAGTACGTTTTCCGAGGGAGTTTCATAATACCTTCTTGAATAGAGCCACCGGGATAGCCTTACACGCGCGTTTTATAATGTCGTTTGTGCGTGCGCGCACAAACAATGAGTTTACCTTGCCGCTTTTGAAGAAGAAGAAGAACGCGCGGTGACACGTGCCCGTATAGACCCCCTCCACGGTAAAATTCAAGTCACTCGTTCGCGTGTTACGTTCCCGGCTTATTCTCTTCTACGTGGATAGATTTAAGCGATAAAAAAAAAAAGAGGAGGAGGAGGAGGAAGAAACATCGATTTCGATTCATCGCCAATGCCATCATCGCGTTTAAAATTTGTAATTTTGCATTTCGACTTCTCTTCGTTCGTCCACATTTTTTTTTCTTTTTTTCCTCTCTCTCGCTCTCTCTCTCTTTCTCTATATACACAAGTTGGAAGTACAAAGATATTTACAGAGAGGCGCGCGATAGGCACACACCGCGCGCGATCGCTTGGTTATTTCAGGTTTATTGATTGATCAGGTATTCCCGAGTGGAATACGAACACAGGTACTCACGTCATCGTACTTTAGATATCGAGCGTTGATCTATTACATCGGCTAGATTAGTTTTCGCGGCGCGGATTGCGAAATAAAAAGTTTCAAACCCGCCGGGATCCATTGTAAATTAGATCATTTGTATTCCTTGTTACAACACCGTCGCTCGATTTTCTGTAACGGTGTTATTCATCGGCCCTCTCCCCGCTCCCCGTCTCCTTTGCGAAAATTGCGAAAAATTCCCCGTAACATTTGCCCCATCGCGCAAATGACAATGGAGAAATTCCTTTCGAAAGCTATTTTAAAACCGATTACCCTCGGTTATACCTCTCCCCCGGAAAGTCGAGACGATGCATCGGGAGAGATGCGATCGATAATTGATCGTTCCTCCGGCGTTCCTCGTCGTCCGCGTATTCGTCGTTGTCGTGATCGTGGTCGTGGTCGTGGTCGTGGTCGTCTCATTGTCAAGGCCAATATTGCGCACGCGATGAAAATTCACGCGGTTCGCGATAGATGGAGGAAAGACGATTTTCGCGCGCAGATAGCGCGCATACATACGGCGCGTGTGTTACACCGGCAAAATATTCCCCGTGTCATTTGTATTCCGATTATTTGTGCGGAGAGCGTGTAATCGATTTGTCATAATGACGTGCACTTAAATTATCTACACGGATAGTAGTTATTTAAGTGTAAAGGGATTTATGGTTGTACAACGTGTCGGTTACGATATACAAGCGAGTTTGAGCAGGCGTACGCTCGTAAATCAAAAAGGCTAGAAGTTTGTTGCAGAGGGAAACGACCTTTTGGCTAACGGCGCGCGATTAATTCGTATTAATCCGTGCGGTTTCCAGTCGAACGGGTTACGTGATAATCCCTATCGTATCGTTAATTATTATCTTATCTCGCGATCTTTGATCGTCCGCTATGACGTGGAGGCGGCCGCGTTTGAAAATCCGTCTCTTAGATTTCGAGAGAGAGAGAGAGAAGAGAAGAGAAAAAATTAACTTGGATTGGACGAAGCGCGGTTGGTGTCTCTTTGATATCAAGGTCGGTCGCGATCCCTCCGTTTTAGAACAATGCGGTTTAATTCCGTTTTCTCGGTCCCGAGAAGAACCGGCTCGACGTGTTTTCTTCGAGGGAGGGAACTAAGGGATCTCTCATACCAAAACAACCTGTGACTCGTGTCCCGTGACTCGTCCGCGGAGAACGCTCTCTTCGCCATAAATAATCGACGCATTACGCGTGGCAATGCAACGCGAGAAGTTAAGATCGCGATTCTTTCTCGCTCGACTCCGCTCGAAGGGCGCGCGACACGATATGAGGGGAGCTTAAAGCGCGGTCGCCCACTGAGATACTGGACTCGGAAATTACACGCACGTGCTTACGCACATGCATACCGTCTTATCGACTCGTACGTAAGAATAGGTCCGTGTACACGTATACACGACACGCGTATATTTACGCGTATATTGCACGTGCTGGAAGCGTAACAACAATCGTAACCGCGATGAAATTTCCTCGCGACACGCCGACGATCGCTTTTGAAATCGATATAATACCGCTTTCCACCTGATATATTTGTATATACATATATATATTTATATACTTTTAACGTAGGTTTGGTCAAAAAGAAAAAAGAAAAATTATCCATCATCGCGTCGTTTCAATTTTTCCGCGACACGTTCTTCCTCCTCCTCCTCCTCCTCTTCTTCTTCTTCTTCTTCTTGTAGGTTGCGATTATTTCGAGGTAGCGAGCGACAATCGAGGCTGTCTTGCCTCGTAATTGATTAATTGAACGGGCTTCAGTCGTTCGCAGATTTAACTGAGTCATATACAATTACCTGAAAGGAGGATTTCCTGTTTAGGATACGGAATTAAGTGGGTGTTCGTAGATACGCTCTATTCGCGGTTAGCATCGTGTCCAATTATGCATACGATCCGCCTAACGCGCGTTCTTCTAAATCGCGAAACTTCGAACAGAGATCGTTCGAGACCGTTTTTTTTTTCCGGATTTTTTCCACCGCGTCCACCTGTCGAGCTTTCCGCGTTTTCGATTCAATAATCTCGCAAAATGATCCCTTCGCCGAGTTGATTATTTCCGAGATATGGCCGCGCTTTGCTTGGATATTATTTACGCGCCGTGTTCAAATAAGTTCATTATTGATCGGTGGTTTTTTCACGCGAACCCTCCACATCCATCCGCGGGCCGCCATTTAAACCTGAAATTAATTTTATATGGAACGATAATAATTTACGCTCGTTCCATATCTTGATAAATCTGGCATTAACTCCGGCATTATATACGAGCAATTTTTTTCTTCTTTCTTTCTCCGCCGTTTTCGTACGCGTACGTATAAATATGATAAACCGTTTTCAACGTATGTTGAAACGAACGTGTTGATTCCCTTTGAAATTTCTATTTACAATTTCACGCGCAAATAGATGCCATAAATTATCACCCGATAGGTCAATTGGCCGGTGAACGTAGCTTATCGGTGTTGGAAAGGTGGGGTAGGGTGTTCCTTGGGATCGAGTAATATATAATATGGTGGCCGATCTAACCCGGCACGCCGTATTGTAAGATTACGTAAATCACGTTAAGGAGCACCTTGCCTGGAAGGAATCCCATATATTATTCCAGTCCTAATATGGCCGTACGTGCGTGCATCCCTGATGGTTCCCGGCTCCTTGAGATGACACGATATCAACCCTACCTCTTACCTCCTTGCTTGGAACGTTTATTTCCGGCTTACGTCTACCTCGTATATACATACACACGCCCGTTTAACTTCCTCTCCTCGAGGGGCCTCAAACTTTTCTTATTCCCTTCTTCTATTACGCTCGATTATTACTCCTTGCCTTTTTTCGCGCACCGGTTAATTAAACTCGTCGTCGTCGTCGTTGGCCTCCGTCAAAAACGTTGTGGAGGCGTTGAAAAAAAAAAAAATTTCTTCTCCTTGAACTTTTCTCGGTGACGCGATTATTTGTATTTTTACCATTATCATCTCGGACAGTGTTTTCTTTTCTTTTTTCTTTTTTTTTTTTCGCCAAATAACGTTGATTTCGTAAAATTAAATAAATCCGATCGTGAATACGTATTTTCCGTGCAAATGTTTTCCTCGTCGTTCTCGAAGAAACGGGATCCTGGGGACAACGTTGTTGGCCCGTTCTAGAAATCTATTAATATCGTATATAGATACTCTCTCGTTGAGAAGAGAAGGCGAGGGAAGAGGGAGAATATGAGAACCGCTGGCAAGGTCTTGGAAGCGAGAACCTCCGGGAAAGGGTTAAAGGAAGGGCGTGTAACTCTCCGTTATCTCGCCGTGCTTCCGTTGAGGGGGAGGGGGCGCGCTGCGGGGGTGGTTTCTCAACAGGGGCAGGAGAGGAAGGCAGACAACGGGAAGAGGGACTCGGGATAGCCAGCGCTACGAAGTTAAAAGAGGTCCGCAACATTTTCATGATTTTCCCAGGCTAATTGTTATGCATGGCGCACATCCCGCCCGTTTAGCCTTTAAACTCCGCGACCTTTCCCTCTTTCTCCCCCTTTCGTTCCTCCTTCTTCTCCTTCGTTCGTACGTTCTCGCATCGCGACCGTTTCCTCTCTCTCTCTCTCTCTCTCTCTAAACGTCGTCGAGCAACCCCCCTTTCGAGCAGTTTTCCACCTACGTCACCGAACCTCCTCCTCCTTTTTCCTTTTTATTTTTCTCCTCGCAGCGGCGGCACGATAAGGACGCGCACGTGCTTCCTCGCCCTCGCAAGGGGCGCCTTATGGGAAAAACCGATACTTTGGCTGGGTCACGGGCCAAACTGTCTGCACGAGTTAACCGAGATTCCGCCGAACTTTCGACCACCGAGGAAGGGAATCTCTTCTTATTGAAGATGGAGTCGCAACAATTATCGTGTTTGATTCTTCCGTTTTTTTTTTTTCTCTCGTCTTCTCGTACGCCACACATTTTTACGCGGAGGCGTGGCTAATAGACGTACGCGAATTATGGTCGATGGTCGATATATTTATCATCGGTTTTTTATCGGTCTGTTTGTCCGACGTTTCTTCTTTGCCGCGAACGTACTCGCGTTTAGAAATTTATGATTAGGAAAGAAAGGAAGGAAGGAAGGTTGGCGGCTCGCAAGCGTGTTGTTTGCTTTCAAAGTGCACGCACCGTGTCAACCACGTAACAACTCGTGCGCTATCGAGCGCGGAGTCGGATATAGGAGGCGATTCTTTTGTCGCGCACACGTTGAACATCACGCGACGTTCTACGTATTGCAGGGGTCCGATACTTTTCTCAATGTGCATGGGCGAATCACGCGGTGTTTTCGATCGGGGAGGGTAACGAAATTTGAGCATCTATGACGCGAAGAAATGCCCCCTCGTTGAGAGGAAGGGTTTCTCGCAAAGTGGCTGAGAATGATCGCGCGAAATGCCGTGGATGGCAATTGTTCGCGTTCTATAGATAGAACTTGGGTTCTTGATTTATTATTTTTAGTACAGACGTCAGCGTTATAGCTCTCGCACAGGGTATAAAACGCAACACAAGCCATTCATTTCCTTTCCTACTCCCGTGTGTACCGAATGCTAAGTTTAGCGTGTACCGGCCGGCTTCACTTCAATAGTAAATGACACTCGGATGCGGTAGTTTACCGTCCTGTAACGATTACGATTTGCGACGTTGGACTACCAGCTTGAGAACAATGAGCTTGTCATCCGATCGGTTATCTTCACAAACAAACGCGATGTCCTATTATACTGCTCCGTCGCGATAAAAATCCTCGTAGCTTGTAAAACTCGAACCCCCTCTCCCCTAATCGATGTATCGTTAAAACAATAAATATATACTTTGCGTAAACGGTGTGAAAAATTGTCGTTGACCAACGAATATCGAGCATCGAATTTCTAACTTCTATTCACGGACGGATGTATCGTGATACGAAATAATAATTTTCGACTATAATTTGAACTCCGCGTTTCGGGACGAAAATTGAAATCGTTTTTATAATCGATCGATCCATTTATTAATCCATTGATCCCCTCTTTTTCATACGCTCCTTATCCACACTTAAACGACGTTGGAGGTGTCGGAGCGATTCCGTGACAGAGGTGCGACGAGCGTCGTCGGTGAGCGAAGGGTGCTGTCGTGGCGTTTCCTGGCGGCGGCGAGGCAAAGACCTTGTACCAGGGGTGCCTCGGGGAAGGGTTAAGCGTGTCCGGTCGGGAAATAACTTTCTTACCTACTTACGCCTTCATCTCCTGAGGGCAACTAACTGCGAAACGTCTCGAAACTCTTCGCTTCCTATCGTATTGTGACGTGGAGGAAGGTGGTGTCTTCTCTCGAGGGACCGGGTTTCTTGTTTCGCGTTCGACAGACCGCGACCTCGGTAAACTTGGTAAACTCGGCGGCATCATTGTCCCGACTATCAAAATTCAGCCTCTCTGCGAAACAATTTCCTTCGATCGACGTCTCTCCCCTTTCTTTTTCCTCTTCTCGCCTTATCGTACGATTAAAATTCAATTAACGCTCGATTATTCGTTTCCGTGGCGCGGCAATCTCGCTCGGATAACCGATATTACTCGTTCGGCGTGAACAAGGTAATTACCAATGTATCGCGTTGGATTGGCGATAACGGGTCGGTTTAAAGCGTTTACACGATCGAGTACGCAATAATTTTTTTGCGCGCGGTTAAAAGGGCGTGGGTGGACAGAGTGGCAAATTCGAAATCGTGCACCTCGACCTTACATCGATAACCTAACTCTTCTCTCTCTGCACTCGGGGGATGAGAATAGGGTTCGCGCGCCAGCTCTTCTAGTCCCTCGCGGGACACGCGATCTTGCCGGTGTATCGGCCATTGTTTATTCGTGGTTGCATGCGCACTTACGTGAATGCAAACGGACATCGATGTATATATATATAAAACGAAGCGTATTTTCTAGCGTGCGACCGATATCTGACTGCACAAAGCGGGCGCGCACAATAGGGTGGAAAAGTAGCCGCGCCTAATGTTTGAGCCCCGATAACGAAACTTATTCGTAACGGCTGCCCTTTCCTTCACGCGTGCGTCGTGTCATTACGCGTTGATACACACTTGATTGAACGCGCACACTTTCTCGATTTCGAATCGGTCGCACGAAGGTAAGGTTGACGCGCGCCCACGCCACGTTTGATAACGTGGCGAATCTAGACGGAGTTGGACGACTCTCTCGGAGTCGTTAGAGCGAGCGCGAATATATCGATACGCGGTTTCACTGGACAGCGTGTCGTGTTTGTTGTTGTATCGAGGAATAAACGGGGACGGGGGATCGTGAATTATTCTGAATTATTGACGCGTTAAATATTTCAAACTCGTTCCGACGTCGTCTCGGCAATTAACGGGATCGGTTTCTCGGTTACTTAACTCGTGGTAAATAGAATTATAGTTGGTAACGCGGTTTGTCCAATTCCCTTGATACGTGTCAACGGAACTTCTATTTCCACTCTCTGGCTCGATTCTATTTCGATCCCTATTTATATTTCGAGATAGGAGCGAGATAGAAGACGCTCGTTGAAGGTTTTTCATTCACCTTTCACGGTGGCAATTTGCGAGGATGGCTGTTGCCGATGGCTCAGCCCCTCGGTAATATATTCGACGCGGTTGCTTCGACGTTGCTTGCAGGTATTTGGCGTGTACACCGACGCTTGCACGCATATTTCCCCGTAATCCCCGTGGCATTGCGTGTTTCGATAAGGCGGCCAGCCGTCCTATTTTACGCTCTCGCACCTTCTCCCCCCCTCGTCCCGAAGAGAATCTTCTTTTCCACGCGATATCTTCGCTGTTGCACTTAGCCGAAGGTGACCGCCCACGTGTACTTTGTCCACTGAGCCTCGGCATTGGCCGGATCGCGATCATACGCGTCTTCCTTTTATCCTCCTCTTATCTTCGCGCCAATCTTCCACTCCGCTCGTCTCTCGCCGACTCGATAAAATCTGTCGAATAATAAGTAGACGCGATTAACGGTAGTGGTGGGTGTTTGGTTTTAATTATGTTTATGTGTTTTCGCTCTCGCTCGAGTCGTGTTTACTAGTCGAGGGGAATACGCGTAACGAAAATAATCCGAGAGATGATTCTTTTTTTTTCTCCCTCCCCCCCAAACGCGTCTTTACGAATCGCGTAACGAATCGACGATCGTAATCGATCGGGGTTCGGAGGAGATGTACGATTATTACGGCGAAAGGCGCGGAATAGGGACGCGAACGTCGTGGACGGATTGAAATTTTGTTTGAAACACGATTCTGCCGGGGGGAGGAGGAAAAAAATGTGCGCGAAACAATGTGATTTAAGAAAGGCACGTGCGATAGCCGGATGGAATGCGCTGTGGATCAAAGGAATCGTACATTTTTAATGATGTAACGCGATCGTTCGTAATATTTTATACGGTATATAAATGAATAAAAATAATATATCACGGTGGATGGCACGGTTTTATCGCACGCGCACGCACCGCCCGGTGTATTTAATCTGCGATACGGCATTCTACATACCTACGTACCAATAATGATGAATTCCTAGCGTTACTCGCGTTTGCCCGCCCGGTATTACGTATGTAACTAGCGTATAACATTAACCTTTGATGCGTCGCGTTACAATCAATTAATTGTGCCTTTTAAAATTCTGATTATTATCGATGCGGCTCTCGAAATATTCATCTGGACGGTATCAAAATTGCGTGAGAATTTATATTTTGCAGCAGCCCCGGCCGCAACGGCAATTTTTGATAATTTACTATCGTTATTTCGCGCGCTTTATATCACCGATGGGATGCCCCGAAAGCGTTAATAATCAAACAATTAAATTCACCGGAATTGTTGGACGAATAACACGCGCGATCATCGTGGAAAAAAGCCCACGGTGGGGAAAGGAGAAAACGGGGGATAAAATATCGGTCGGATTCGTCGACGCAATGCTGCAATTTTCTCCCTCTAAACTATTCTAAAATTCGTAATTCGTAACTATATTCTACAAAATATCGCTCGTGTCGATCGATCATCGAAATGAACCGAACAAGTATTCGATATTCCGGCAGAAATTTCGTATCGCGGACCAAGTTCGACGTTGCTTCTATGCGGCTGGTTCTAATGGGAGAACGATATTGAAACATCGATTAAGCTTAAGTCGGTTAAGCTTCTCGATGGACGAGAAACAAAAAAAAAAAAAAAAAAAGAGAAATAACGAGATATTCATAGATTTTCATTTTTCTCGGCCGATCGATCGTATCTAATTCATTTTTACGACAAGTTTAACAAGTAACGGGTCGATCGCGTTTCGCGTTACGCGGTCGGGATTCCCGATTCTCAGACAGCATGAACGATATATCACCGCTATATTCACGTGGCCGCAAAAGTTTCGTCTATTTATACCACGGTGTGCAAAATTCGCACACCGGGTCGAAGCCTGGCAAATATTCGGTGTTCCGCATCGACTCATCGATCCACGCTTTATCAGTCGCCTCCTAACCGCGATATTTCCCACGACCGATCACCTGGCAACTTTCGCTGCCTCCGCTTCGTCCTTTTTCTCTCTCTCTCTCTCTCTCTCCTCCCCCCTATTTTTATCAACCGACCCACCCACCCATCCCCTATCCGACTGCGACTCCGCTCCAATTGGAGTACGAAACGTGGCCGATACCGGGAACCGGTATGATCGGAAGACAGAGCAGAAGAGGAGGAACTAAATGGCGTACGAGTACACACTTCGTCACTGCGAATGCACACCCTTCCAACCCCTAATGCCAATGACCTGCTCGCTTATAGGCACAAAGTCCTAGCTATATCTGACCGTCTGTATGTTACCTATTCTTAGCACGAGGAACTCCATATGCATAGTATATATGTACATATACGTATGTACCGTGCATACGCGCGTCTTTGGTGTGGGTCTTGCACGAGCCGCGTATACGAGAGAGAGAGCCAATAACGAGCGTATTTCGTTTGAGGTTCGAGGTTGTGTGCGTGGTATCGGTGGGGGAGGAGGGACTCGAAGATCTGTTTGTTCCGTATAAGATTCTTGTCCTTGTGAAATTATAATTAACGATATCGAAGTGGCGAGGAACAAGGATGGCGAAACGAAAGGCTGGCTAAACGTTAAATAACGGGTTGACAGTAACGATCGTTACGAGCTGTTACGAACGAGTTTTCGCGGTTCATGAAAGAAACTGGCGTGAGTTAAGGAAGCGGCAGGAAGAGAACCGTCAGGGCCATTTGATAAGCAACCGTGTTCATTATTGCACATTAGCCCAGTTATCGTCACGCCTTCCTCTGTTTAGCCTCTATTTCGCTCTTCGTTCCGCTTTGCCGACGTTTTATCTAACAGCATTCTCGTTGCGTTGATACGTAGGCAGAAAAACGAGGAACGGTTGTCTATTCGTGGAATATAGCGAACGAACGATTCGTTTTGTTTTTTTCTTCTCTCTCTCTCTCTCTCTCTCTTTCTCGAAACGTTCGACGATTCGACAAAATTATACATCGCGTGAGCTTTTTTCTTCTTCTTATTCTTCTGCTTCTTCGCTTAAATCGCGTTGAATACGCGTTTTCTTCGCGAAAACGAAATAGGAGAGAACGAAAGGTGTATCGGGAAGAATCGTGGCTCGCCCTGTGGACGATAAAGGGGTGTGCGTACAAGCAAGAACATCGCGGGACGAGATTCTTACGACGCTCAATAAGGTGTACACGTGTACCGAAAAGGGTGCGAGCGAAGGGTTGGGTGAATGCCAGGTTTAATGAAAACAATCCTAGTTTATAATCCGCGATAAGTCTCTCGGCACGAGCCGTACAACGAATTCTCTCACCTCGATCCGGCAAAAGATCCTCTCTCTCTCTTGAGAGAGAGAGAGAGAAAGAGAGAGAAGCGAATAGGCGACTTCCAGAAGGAGCGAATCGGCGCTAGGCGCGAGCTCTAGAAAGGGTTGGGAAAACGGAGGGACCGACGTGTAAGGTGAAAGATGCGAGGGAGAGAGAGGCGGTAGATACGACGACGACGACTGTCACGCGAAATGAGGTGCACGGTGGTGAAGAGACGAGACGAGGGGTAGAGAAGCGAGAGACGGTGCCCTCCCCCTTGTTCAGGGGCTATTAGCAGTTTAGCTTGTACAAAAGCCTTCTAATTGTACACGAAATTTGCTCGGTCTACCTCGTCGTCGCCACCGCTCGACAATATACTTTCTCGCTACGATGGGAGAGAAAGAGCGTGTATATACGCCTGTATATAGGTGAACGCCGTTTGAAAGGTGTAAGGAAGGCAATATCGCGTGAAAAGTGGTAATGGAGTTGGCTCGTCCCTTCCCTTTTGTCAATTCCACGGGACGAGACATCGGTGGGATTGTTGCGGGACGAAAACGCGAAAAATTCAAATTGTCGTCTCGATGTAAACGATGTAAACGACGAGATGGTGTGGATAAATTTGGATAGTTAGATAGGAAGGATTTTCTAGGAGCGGAGGAGCGGTTGTGGTGGAAAAGGAAAAGGCAGAAAAGGCTCGAGATTTAACACTTTTTACCGCGGCGACGGTCATTAGCAGAGGATCGAGAATCCGGATGGGGAATAGTGGGTGAAAGAAAAGGCGGACTCGGGATTCAGATTTTTCATTAAGGAGACGTCGACTCAGCTATCCGGTCGCCCTCTCGGATATATAAGGGGGAGGGAGAGTGTGGACGGGACCCAAGCAGGCGAGAAAGGAAGAAGGGGACGGATGGCGGAGGACGGCTGCAGACTCGCGGTATAATATGGTGGATTAATACGCGCAAAATCTGCCACCTAAAAGTTATTAATGACTGCCACGCCGGTAGCTCGCCATGCGACGCGTCAAAGATTTTATAAAGGAGGGGTTCCACCCTCCCTTTCTTCGTGCCACCCACCACCGTGACGCCGTCCATTCTTCAAGGGCGTTGAAAGAAAAGATCCCGGAAAGCCGAACTTGTCAGCTACTTTCCACCTCGTGCTCTCGCAAAACTTTATTCTTCTTCTCGCGTTTATTTTTAAATCTTCGCTCAAATTTCTTCCCTCCCTCGTGTGGTTCGTTCGATCAATCGGCGCGATATCGTTGGAAAACGTGTCGTCCTTTTTTTTTTTTTAGAAAAATTCCCAAACGGCTTGGTTCGAGCGGAAAAAACCATCCCTGGTGGAAAAGACGATCGAACGCGCGTACACGCTCAGGTCGATTGAAGAGGAGAGAAAGAGGGAGAGAGAGAGAGAGAGAGAGAGAGAGAGAGAGAGAGAGAGAGAGAGAGAGAGAGAGAGAGAGAGAGAGAGAGAGAGAGAGAGAGAGAGAGAGAGAGAAAGAGAGAGGAAAAAAGGCGAAGCACGTTACAGAAACGATACCGAACGAGGAGTCGCAGCGGCGAAGTAGGATTTGCGAAGGGGTTGCCGAAGGGGTCGAAACAGGGGGTGCAGATTTGAACAAGAGCTCGGTTGCTATGCAAATTGGAAAGATAATAATCGATTGTCGGAGGATGGTTGCGTTGATGGGCTCGCGGATGAGCACAGCACACCTCCCCACCTGGAAAACACGCTGATCCTCCCCCCTCACACCCCTCTTTTCGCTACCCCTTCCGCCCTCGCGTATCGCCCATCCCGATCTCCCTCAAGGGAAATTATATAGTCTGCCCTCGACGTGCCCCCGGTCCCATAGACCGTCAAATACCTTACCTGTCCCGTCTGCATTCATTCCCTTCCGTGTCTCGTTCCCTATATCGTGGATCTGAGTGGTGGACGCTACGAATTTCGAGGACACCTTCATATCGAAACTCGTAACCGGCCGAGGAATCGAGCTCATCACCGCCCAAACGAGCCTGCTCCATTTTTCATTCTCTACGTGTTTTTCCATCATCGTCCACATCGAGCCGATAATATCCCGGCTAATATTATTGCTCGAAGAAACGCCTCGAGGATAATTTTCACGGGTTTTTACGGGTCTCGGGGATAGAGATTGGTCCGAGGGTTGTTTTCCATCGGCACGAAGGAAATTTATTCTCTTCTCACCGCGATGACTAATGGTGTTTGTATATTTTTAAATTCATCGGCGTAATGAACGGGCCTGTAATCGAATCAAGGGAGAAGGGTGCAAGGAGGAGGAGGAGGAGGTTAGGTCGAGAAGGAGAGCGTCTGCTAATTGAAGAAAAGCCCAGGCGCGCATCAATCATCGGAGTGAAAGATCGCGTCGAAACGGTATGACCGACCCTTCTCTCTCTCTCTCTCTCTCTCTCTCTCTCTCTGTTCTCTCCGAGGCATGGAAGAAATCGCGCGTTACCGTTGACCCGATTTCGCGTTTCCTTCATCCCCTCCGCTCCGCGTATACGAAAATAAGAAAAACAAAAGCGGGGCGCGATGTTCAATTTTAACGAAGCTTCGACCGCTTTGCAAAGCTATAAATTGCTGCTTGGAAGCGGAGACGAGAAGGAGGCGAGTTCACGGTGTAAAAAAACGCGAGAGGAGGAAAAGAGGAAGGAAGGGGCGATGACAGAGGTCGGCGTTAAGTAGTTAATTCTCGCCACGATTGCGCCACTCTCTCAGGGAATCGGAATAAAAATCCTTAACGAAACATCTCGGGGCATAAATTAGGCTCGAGGCGGGTACGAAGCGTGAACGAAGAAGAAGAGGAGCGCGGCGCTTGTAAAAGCGGATGCCAAACGAGCGACGAAGGTCAGGAAAAGGGAACACGCGCGCGTTCGAACAAACGAAAGCGAAAAGGGGGACATCGAAGGGATGGGAAGGAGGGAGAGAGGGAAAGAGAGAGGAGTAGAGGAGGGAAAGAATGGGTAGGTAGGGAGTGGAGGAAAAAGTGGAGGGTGAGGAAGAATGAGTGTTTCGTGTTTGCGCATATTCCTCGCAATATTCTCTGTTTATCTCTATTGCCCCTTGTTTATCCAGTGTCCGTCCGTCCGTCCTTCTATTTTCGTTTTTCCTTTTTCCTCGAGCCCAGGTCTTTACACGGAGCAGGCGGTCGGTCGGTCGTAGCCCGTCCTTCTCCTCCACGTCACCAGGTACGACCGTCCACCTATTTGTCCGTCTCCCTTTCCTGCTCGCGCCACCTTCCATATATATATATATATTCCAACCGGTGTTTACGTTCGAGATAAAGCGAGGAACAAACAGCAGGCATAGGGCTCTCATGGCCACCACGTACGACGCTACGTCGTAACGTCGTCTAATTTCACCGTTGAGAAATCGAACCTTCCTTCTTCTTTCGTCGTTCTCTTATTCACCACCCATCCTTTTCTTCCTTCGTGCCATCCATCATCTCGGAGAATGTCTAATTATTTGGCGGATAAAAAATTGCAAAACTCGAATTTCTCTATCGATTTTCTCCTTCTCCTCTTTTTCCTCCTCCTCCTCCTCCTCCCCTTTCGAACGAGGGTTTATTTTAATCGTTCGCCCATCAACCCTCAAGGGGTTAAAATTTCTTTCTCTCGCGCGATACATCGGACGGGAGAATCATTTATCGCGTACGACGATATCGAAATCGAAACGAACGATGAAATATCGGATGTGTGGAACGGCGCGGTTCTCGACTTTCACCCGGTAATCGGAAGTGCGCTCGGTGCAATAATCACGGATCGAAGAGATCCGTCGTTAACGATCAGCGACGTATTTTTGATTCGTTCCGGGGGCGCGATTTACGGACGGTGCGCGGACCGTTTGCCTCGTGGGTGTAATGGAAAAACAGTGGGATTGTATGCACGGCTGCGAATCAGTATATATTATACTGGAACAAATATTTTGTACGCGGAACGACGGTGCCCGATGTGTAATTTCGACGCATCTCTACCTGTGTCACGTGATCCGCCTTGTTATTCTCTCTATATACGTTCTCTCGGATCGGGAGACGAGGGAGACGGACGGATGGACGGGTGGCGGGCGGTGGGGGAGGAGGAGAAAAAGGCAAAGAGGAGAAGGATGGTGGAACGAGGGAACGAGAGAAGAAGGGTCTTTGGATACGAGGAAATCTAAAAAGAGAGAAAAGGAAGAGGGCCTGGTACAACGCGGCGCACGGTTACAACGATTGTTTCTCTCCGCCTGGGGAGGCGGACGCGATACGATAAAATCGATCCTCCCGATCGGGCTATCGATCTCGTAAACAACCAGTGCCTCTCGTAGGTCGTATCGCGAAGAAAAGCCGCCAATGAAGCCCCGCAGCATGTTGATCCAATGCATTTACAATAACGACGTTGTTTATCTGTCGGACGACAAACGACTGGTTGTTCTACCCTCGTCGCCACCCCCTATCCTCGCGTTACCCCTTCATCCCTGTATTTCTGCCTTGTGCCCACTCTCTCCCTCTCTCTCTCTCTCTCCTCTCTCTCTCTCTCCCTCTCCTCTCTCTCTCTCTCTCTCTCTCTATACTTGTGTCTACTATCGCCCCCTTTGCCCCCCCCCTCCCCCCTCCCCCTTTGCACTGTGTTCCTCCTTCGCCGTATCAACGTCGACCTCCTCCACTTTACCCCATTCATCTCCGTCTCTATCGCTACTCTCCGTCCGTTCCATGTATATACAATCGTCGTTATATATTAAACACGGAGCAACGTATAGCGGGGCATCGACGGGCCAGCCAAGTGTACACGATGCACACGATGTCGGCCTCGTGGCGTCTAGATAGCGGTTTTGTTTATGCGATAGCTCCGTGTACGCGTACACGATTTCGACTTCGACTTGGACTTGGACAAAAAATGCGAAAAAGTGCGAGACGAGACGAGACGAGACGAGACGAGACGAAATGGCCGATTCGATTCTTCGCGATTGTTCGCGAAATTGGAGAGAAAGTGGGAGAAAAGCGGGGGAGCTCCGTTCTAATTTCTTCCGGCGGGGATTTTTTTTTTTTTCTCTTTCTTTCTTTCCTTTTCTTTTCTTTTCTTGAAAGCTTGGCGGGAAAAAATCTTGGCGGGGTGTGACATGGAGGAAAACTGGAAACAGGGGGTGTGCGGCGGTCGCTTTCTCGGCGCAATAGGGGGAGTCGCAGGGGATCAGGGAAATGCAGAAGGTTACTAAGAGCTAGGGAACTTGTAGCCAACACATAGAAGTTTTGCAAACACACACGGACGCGCGTCCATAGACATTCCACACTGGCAAGCTCTCTCATACTCTGGGGCAAGTATCGTCTGGCTAATGTAAAAAACATGGGTGCACACAACGTGTTGTGTGTTGCTTACATTGCGACTCTCCTTATTCCCGTAGGGTTAAAACGTAGGGTGGAGGGGGAAGGGGGGTCGCGGGCTGTAGGAGGCTGGCGAGGCAGGGGGAGAGGGAGGGAGGTTGTATGATACCACGGGGTTAGCATTGTTTTGTGCGACGACCACTCAGACTCCTCGTCAAAAGAGCTGCTAATGTCGGTGCGCGTCTACTCGGTCACGTCAATAACGCATGAGGCCAAATTGAAAAATTATCACACCAAAGCGAGGACCGTTGTTTAGAAAGAGGGATCTTCCTTCCAAAGATCGTCGCTGGTTACACGCCAGATAGCCAGACAGCCAACCTAATTTCACCCGAATATGGGTGGGTGCTAACTCGATCGGTTTCTTTCCTCCTCCTCCTCTTCGCCTCTACCCTTCATCCTCGGGATCGATTTATCTTAAAGGGGAAGGAACGGTACGGAAAATCAACAATCGTCGCGTTTCGAAATTTTCTTCAGTTTCTAATTATAAAAAAAAGAAAAAGTAGTAATCGTAAAGTTGATCGAGATATCGTTTTATCGCACAGCTCATCGCAGCAAAGCGATCACTTGCACGGAATGGGATCCGTGTTCGACCGACGAAACGGTTCGAAAACAACGACTGTGTGTATATATATACACACACGTATACGCGCGTGGTGGTAGTCGGGGAACGATGCGTCGGAGAAAAGCTACTTTACGAGGGTGGCAGGTCTGATCGTTGGGTTCTCCACCCGGTTTCTTGCCGGCGAATAATTAGAGCCGATAAGTCACAGCGCAACACCCTGTACCGCTGGGGATGGGGCATGCCGGTGAGACGAGAGAGGAGGGGGGAGGGAGCCGGATTTGGGGTGGTTCTGGGCAAAGTTGAAAGTTAGAATCGCAAGCGGGGAGGGGGGTTGGAAATCGCGTGCCGATGCCCCATTACACGGACAGACTTAGCTTCACCCATAGTCGCGGTTCCTACTTTCGACTTGGAAGGGTGAAAACCGGCCTCCACCACCACCACCCTTCTCTCCACTCCTCTCTGCTTGTGCCACCTTTTACACCAACGGCCCCGCTATCCTTCCACTCGTCCAATATGGCATTGCCACGGACGCTCCCCGTTACTATTTAGGGTAATTTCGCTTTCCGATAACGATTACGTAAGCCTAGGGTTTCGTCGTGTCGATCGATTCGATCCGTCAACCGATTCGTTTCTCTAATCGTTCTCTAATTCAACGAGAGGAGGTTCGATCGGTGGGCGAATAAAAGCGAGGGCAAACACGGTTAACCGAGCTGTGGTTACCACGGTTCTTCCAAGGAGGACTTCTTTGTTTTAGGCCGGCCTCACTTTAATTGGACGGCTTTGTTGGACGGCCGGTCGGAGTTGTGTTGGTATAATTTAAAAGAATGGCGTGCGGTTTGTTGGTCAGATATTGAAACCGTTGTCGCATAAAACCAGTCGGTTTCGCGCTGGCTATTTGTTGTCACATCTAAAGTTATTACCGTGTCTCTTTCGCTTCGTATTATTTATGAGACAATATAGATGGTATATACGTAGAGCGTATATTCTCGGGATGTAAAAATAGAAAAACTACGAACGCAATAATTGTAGTGTAGGGGCTAACTTTGCTAAGCGTTCCTTTTGATTTACTATCGGACAAAGGTCAGAGATATTTCCAAGTCAGTTGCGCGATAGGATATTTAAAGTCTTTTAATTGCGCATAATTTTGACGAAAAAAATTAAGGACGGTAATATTAACCATTTGCCATTTCTTACCGGATAAAATATTTTACCGAGAATTTTTTTAACCTGGGGAAGAGAACCTGTTGATCGCCTATTAAAAAATACGATGGTGACAACCGTTCGATTCGATGTCCAACTGCGTTTTTTCTCTTTCTTTTTTTTTTTTTTCTTTTTTCTTCTTTTTTGGCCGTCGTTTCATCCATCGTGTATTTTGTCACCAAACATTCCCGATGTTAATACGACACCGGTCCGATTACGTGGATTAGAAATAGATATCGACATTTTACGTCGATACAGTGTCACTAACCCTGTAGTCCACTTCCGGAGAATTTTCCGACAGTATTCAAATGATCTTTTAACTTGTCGTTTTAATAATATTCATAACATGCCGGCGCAACGATTTCTATTTCATCGAATAACAATAGAACGTTAGAGACTGTGTCGCATAAATTGTGACACAGCGTATTCGAGACACTGGCATATACTATAACCGTTCCTTCTATCGATATACACGGCCGTGTACTGAAAATACAAACGCATCAAAAATTTAAACGTCATTTGTGGATAATCGATAATTCGTCCGTGATAACCTCACCGTTGAAAACCTTCGCTCGAATCCGCCGTTTTCGCTGTGTGTGAACATCGAACGAGTGGAAAATTCGTCCTCGTTAAAGAAAAGAGAAGAAAAGAAGAAGAAGAAGAAGAAGAAGAAGAAGAAGAAAAAAAGAAGACCTCGAAACCGCGTTATTGTTATCACGCGATGGTGGACAAAGGTGGACAGCGACGCGCGTTATCGTGCAACGCTTCCAAGATTTTTGCCAGGGACGCGTGACCATCTCTCCGTGTTCTATCTGCCAAGCCGGACACAATGGGACACCTAGTGAAAGGAATTTTTTTACCGCCACTATTTTTAACTTTTTGGCGCGATGAACGCGCGAGGAGAAAGGCTCGAAGCGTTTGACCACCACGCACCGGACACGGATGAGTTATTTTGATATCAGGACTTCATACCCCATTAGGTCCGGTTGACGATTATTTTGGAAGCAGGACAGGACAATACTCTACCTTGACAATACTCGGACCGGTGGTTGGACTCCCAATCTTTTTCTCCCTCCTTCTCTTTTTTTTTTTTCCCCTCCGTCATCATTCCGGATTCGCATTTTTCTCTTCCCTCCGCTCTCCTGTTTTTTTTTTCCTTCCTTCCTTCTTTTCTCCTTTAGCTCGCTCTCTCTCGCAACGTTTCTTTCCCTTCCCGTTTCATCGGAGGAAACCGATCACGTCGTTATCACTTGGCCGGTCGAAGTTTCAAGAGTGGTCATCTCCTTCCTTCCTTTCTTCCACGACAGGAAGCATATTTCCATAAACGTTCCCTCCTCGGAGCGGGGACATAACGTAACGCGGAAAACTCACGCGGTGTCTGGGGTGGTGGTCAACAAGGGGTGGCAGTTTTCCGCGACGAGAAGGGTGTTGAGGCGGATTGAACTAACAAGGTCCCTGAGGGCAGTTTACGCCCGATATCCCGGTAAACTCTAAACTGTCGAGAAACGATCGTTCAGCGGAATACTTTGTCTCGATCCTGCTTTTTTTTTTTTTTTTTTTTTTCTTTAACAAAATTGCACGATAAACACGTCTACCTTCTGAAACGTTCTCTTCTATTTAAAGAAAAAAAAAAAAAAAAAAATTAGAAACACGTATCCGATAAAATCTCCTCTCTGTCTCTCGTTGATTTCTCGTCAACGATTCAACACCGACCAACGACGAATCACGTCACATTACGTCTTCTTCATCTTGGACTTGAAATAACTCGAGCTTTGAGTTCACCGATTCTTGTTCACGGATTGTTGGGGTGAACGTTTTGGCAAGGGTCCGCGGAAGTACCTTGACTTTGATCAACTTGCCCCGAAGTCCTTCACTCGGGCTCGACAGTTCTTACGATAGCTGGTTTAGGGTATTGTTTGGAGCGCCGATGAGAAATGGCAGGCATAGATCCTTGTGCCGCATCTCAAGTAGGCACGTCCCGTGCTACCTACCGGTGGCCATTTGTTAAAGTCCACTTTCGCCGCCACCTGTCTCCTATCGGTTAGGGAAACGGCTCATAACACCGTCGTCCGCTGCGCAGTTTACGATCGTTGTTTTTTGCCGGACGGGGGCGTCTTGAAGACCGTCTTGCGGATAAAATGTCGATGTCGTTAAGTCCAATAGCTGCCACCACGATGATAGCCCCCGTGATCTCTCCCCGCCCCGTGATTTCTATATTTAAAGCTGGCCGCATGTGTGTACACGCGATTGTTTATTATTCCTCGTTTCGTCGCGTAACGCTACGTCCGACTCGCTATTCGCTCGACTTTATCATTGCGAACGTATGCTTTCGTATCTCTCAAAGCTCCAAAAGGAAATCGTATCGCGATCGTACGTCTTTCTCTACGCGATTTGAAGAAATCTAATCGAGGAGGGGCGGAGCGGGGGGAGGGGGGAGGAGGAGAGGTATAATTCGTTTCGTCGATAATCGTTAAGGAATAATTGTTGAAGAATCGTATCCGTTTTTGCGGTCAAATTTGCGGAATGATTAACGAAAAACTGAAAAGGGGAATGCGATGCGTGGAGGAGGGAAAATAAAATGTGTGGACAAGCTGTGGAGGCTCGCGGCCGGTGTCGCTTGTCAATTTTTGCCCAGCCCGCTGATCCCGGTGAGTATCGGCCGTGAAACCATATCGGAATATCGTTTATGCGTCTCTCTAAATCACGCACTTCGTATTGGCGCTTGTTGAACTCGGTTGCATTCCTATCGCGCTATGCAACGTAACGCGAATTTGCCGGCATTCGTGATATAATCACAAATTAATTACTAGGGCTTTATTGAAATTCGCGTTGGGTTTTTGAAAATTTTGGAAAATTACCGAAGATCGATTCGAAATTGGAATTCTGCGATGCGGCCGTTTATGAGCGCGCGTGTACGGGGCAAGGCAATACGATACATATTTAATATTCCAGCTGGGATAATTTATTACAAGTCACGAAGACAAACAAGCGTTTTGCTATTATTATTATTATTATTATTATGTTTCGATAAATCGATAAAAGTAGTCGATCGTTCGAAATACGCGTCGTCAATATGTACGCGTGGTAGTCGGTGTCAAGTGATAATTATAAAATGATATTTCGTTTTAATCGATACCGTTATATCACACCCTTTACGATTGTATGATAAGTTAATTGGTCGGAGGCACGATATAACGTATCGTTGTTACACCGCGGGTTGTCTCCGTTTATATTGATATGCAACATATATCTCGGGCTTATAGGGTTATTAAGGACTTCATCCGTGTCTCATGGCAGGATTACTACGTTATTATCCTTGGGTAAGTGGCAGGTTGGTCGGTCGGCTGGTTAGTTGGTCCCTCGTAAGGAAGGCCAAACATCGCCTCCTCCTTTTACTCGGTCCCTTGAGCCAGCGGCGAAACTAGTAAGACATTCTCCTCCCTCGAAAATCGCCCGGTGGAATGGGACCCAGTTGTGAATTTGACCCTCGTAATTAATTTATAACCGGCGTTCTTGTTGCGATTCTAAGCGGGGTAAGCGGAGAGCGGCGATGGACCTGACCTCGTACGGTACAGTTCCACTCGAGTTTTAGCCAATTAACGATACCGCTCGAAAACAAACTTATCCCTGCTTTCACGCGTAATCAATCCCTCTCGTTTCCACGCTCCACTCCCTCCACTCTTCAATTTTATCAATCTTTCCACTCGTCCGTTAAAACTATTCGTTAAATATCTTCGTCAAAAATCTTTCGTGATTGGAATCTCTTTTTCTCGACAGAAATTTCACGAGAAATCTTTACTTCCAACGATACTTTGATCGTTGGACTCGAGAGAGAGAGAGAGAGAGAGAGAGAGAGAGAGAGGAAGGTACGTACGCGAAAGCAAGGATTCCACGAGATTCCTCCAATGCCTTGAACTTCCATACACGAGTACACACGGTGCACACACAGTATTCTCTCGCCACTTATTACGAACCTAACGCAAATTCGACACGAGGATGAAGGAACGTTGTTGGAAGGTGGTCGAAGGGGAAGTGGTGGGGAAAGCGGTAGGACGTTGGAATCCATAGATCGCGGGGCTAACAATCAGCCGTAAATTATGGTCTCAATATCCATTGTGTACCCTTCTTGCTCTCGAACGAGTCTAACCCCAGAGTCTAAGGCCAAGACTACTCACCCCCTCCCTTTGGAAGGCACAACGGTGGAAGCACAGCGAGAGGGTCGGTTGGCTCTCTCACGGCCCAACTGAACCAAGAGATATGTATATTAATGGGGCAATCTTACATAGTTTTGTTTACCTTGCCATTCTCTTAGTACGTATACAATTACTATCCCTAGCCCCTACGGTATGCTTAGTGCAGGGGTTGAACTGCCTCCTCCTTGCTCTCTCTCTCTCTCTCTCTCTCCCTCTCTCTCTCTCTCTCTCTCTCTCTCTCTCTCTCTCCCTCTCTCTCTCTCTCTCTCTCTCTCTCTCTCTCTCTCTCTCTCTCTCTTCCCGTGTGCCTCGACTCCTCGCCTATCCGCCAAACTATCGGATATTGTGTAACCTCGCCCCGATTAATCGACGCCGAGCAATAGACGCATCGCGTCGATTCGTACACGTATCGCGTTTTATCGAAGGATAAAAAAAGAAAGAAGGGAAAGGATATCCCATCCAATCGACGATCCGTGAACGATGCGTAAACCGAAAGGGTGATTTGCCGAGGAAAGATGCGTGTAAAAACATGTACAGGACAATATTGACGGAAGGAGGGGTTCTCGATAAAAGCGGGTCTTCCGTTCTTGAAGGGTTTAAACGGAAGCGGGTCGATGGAAATCCCATTCTACGCGGCACACGGGGCTTTCAGCAAAGAAAATATTGTCCACGATGCGAGCGATAGCGAAGCGGAACTTTTTCACCTTCCTCCTCTTCCTCCTCCTCCTCCTCCTCCTCTCTTTTTTAATTCCGTACGTGGCCGAGCACGAGCAGCTTTGTGCCGGGAATGTACATTTCTCTCGGTGAACAAGCTCATTTGTGTAATCCCCGAAGCTTCGACAACAAACTGTCTGCGGCATTGGAGCGACGCTGAGAGCGTGTGTATATATATAGGAAGGGGGTGTGAGCGCGACATTAACGTACTTTGTAGTTCAACTCTCTGTGGCAGTTACCACCATCGCCACCCATCTCTTTCTGACTTTCTCTCTTTTTCGTCTCCTGACCTCGTCGTCTCTTCTCCTCGCTCACACTTTCCTCTCCTCTCCTCTCCTCTCTCTCTCTCTCTCTCTCTCTCTCTTTCCGCGACTTCATCGTCCTGGATGAAATTGCAATTGTAATAGCAATTATCTTATTTCTACTATTGCTTCTTTGTACTTCGATTCGCGACATACGGTGTTGGCGGTGATGCGAATCAGAGAGAGGAGCAGCAACGTTGAAACCGTTGGTGGAAAACCGTGGTGGGAAGAACGGGGTGGAAAGATCGCGAATGGAATTAAACGTTGGCGGGATGGTCGTGACGCAATTTAAGTCGTGTGGCCGTTTACTGGGGCGGAATGACGAGTCTTTTAGCTGAATATTGCCAGCGTGGTGAGTTACAACCGGCTTTCTCTCTCTCTCCCCGGTATTGTTGCATTTTTCATTCGCCAATTATTAGCCGGAACACACCGGCTCCTCTTGGAAAGGACTCGAAAAATTGACTGCGCACGGAACGCTACGCTTTTTTTCCCTACCTACGTTTCCACACTGTAGACAAACGATAAACTTTATTTCAATCTTCGTGCAAAATTGAAGGGAAACGAAAAGTTCCAACCGACCTTTCTCCCGTGCACAAATGTATATCCAGTGGCAGCGCTTTTTTAATCATTGACCCCTTTGGTTGACGAGACCGGAAAGTAGCACGGGTTGGAAACGGGTTGGGATCGAATTGCAGGAAGAGCGAGGAACGAAGGCTTTCTAATTTCGAGAAGGCGAGCTAATCTCGCAAATTCGAAGAGTTATCCGCATTGCGACGCTTGTGTAAAGGATAGCGAAGATAGATCGGCGGTTAGTTTACGAAATGCATTCGCGGGAACAGGCGCTGCTGCATTTCGTTTTTCGAGGGAGGAAGGAAGGAAGGAAGGAAGGAAGGAAGGGAAATAATAACGAAGATGTAGATCGACGAAATCGTAGGAAACGTGGATGATACGTAACGACTCACGTTACACGTACTCTACCAGCGTAGCGTAGGCGCCCCCCCTCCCCCTCTCCTCCTCCTCGAAGTGAATTTCGAAGTTCGAAGTAATCAATATTATAGCTCGTGAAGATACACGACGCGAGAGAATGTGGGCAAACGGTGTACACACGTGCATTGTAACACGGTAATAGGGGAAGGAGGAGGTTGAGGGTGTAAGAAGGGTGTAACAGGGTGGAGAAAGGAGGGTGGGGGCCCGTGGATAGGAGGAGTGAGGGGAGACGAAGGGGTGCCGGAGTTAGAGGTGGAGAAGAAGGGGTTGAAGGGGGCCGCGAGGTTCATACAGCGAGGGCTCCAGCCCGCGGGGGTGAACTGGGGGAAGGAAAGGGGTGGACAGCCGGACAAACAAAACCCTTGCTGCTTCATTTCTGCCCGTCTGGCCAGACACCGACCCTTTATATACGCGCGCGCTTCCGTCCTGCGCTCGGCTCGTTCATTCCCTTCCTCCTCGACCAGCTCCCCCTCCCTCTTCCCTCCCTCCCCCGGAATCCCTCCTCAATGCTTCGTCGAGTTGTACTTTCAGTACGTTACTTTTCGAGTTCGTTAATTAACGGCACCGTCGCCTCATTGGCGGGCTCGCGTCCAGTCGAAGGATATGGTCGGAATGGGTTTCGACGAGTCAAGCCACCCTAAAAGCTCGATGGCCACATTGTCCTTGGCTTGACGGGAGATTCAAGTTTCGATGACGGGAGACGATAGGTGGTTCGGCGATGAATCTTTGAATAATCATTTATCAGCGAGAAGCCATAAATCGTGGCCGACGACTTGTTATTATTATTATTATTTATTCGGACGAACGAATTAACTTTTTCTTTCTTTTTTCTTTTCTTTTTTTTCTTTTTTTTTTTTTACGTTTCATCCTTTATTTTTAACATACAGGTGTGTTTTCTTGCTTCAGGTCAGTGGTGTATACTTCCCAGGCTTCTGAGACAAAGTGACATGGCTTGTTAATGTGAGTTAAACGATTATTTTTGTACGTGACGTGCAATTTTTTTTTTCCTTTTTTTTTTCTTTCTTCGTTTTCTTTCTTTTCTTCTCTTTTCTTTTTTTTTTTCTTTTTCCTTTTCTTTTTCTCGTCGGACGCGTCAAATTTTGTATAATTCTTTTTTCCTTTTATCGATAACTTACATCGGTTCTCGCGATATTATTTTTGGACAAGTTCCAAAACAAAGTAACGTAAGTTGGACAGAGACGGAGAGAGAGGGTTGAACGAGCTCGTCGTGGGGTCTGGCGCACGCTTTACTCCCCGTCGTTTTAGGGGATGAACGATGCGAGACATCGATAATCGCATTTGTTGTACGACCACCGATACGAAACTTTCGGAATTTCGTCCAGTTAAGAAGCAAGGGAAGTTTATGACTTAGAAAATATTTTATATTATTCCAGTATTCCTTTACCTCTTCCTCCCTCTCCTTCCTAACGTCCCTTTCCCTAAACGTCTGAATTTCTTTCTCTCTCTTCTCTCTCTCTCTCTCTCTCTCTCTCTCTCTCTCTCTCTCTCTCTCTCTCTCTCTCTCTTCCATTCATCCACGTCAAAATTTATCGTCCGATCTTTCGTCCGACCAATTTTTCGCGATTAAAGCTCGAGAAACAATCTCGAGAAATCTGTGCTAATTCCGGGCTGCGTTTCAACCGTTACGCGTTAATTGCGAAAAGCGAGAGTGTGGAAAACGCGGAAAACACGCGAATAACAGCGTGGTTTATTTCAAACTCTGGTGTTGCAAACTCTTCTCTTTTCCTCTTTTTTTTTTTTCTTTTTTTTTTCTTTTTTCCTTTTTGCTTCTCACTAGAGAAGAACACTCGGCGCCAAAGTGGGAGCTAATAACATAAATGAGGAATACAGCACGTTGCCTCTTTTTGTTCCCACCCCACCGCGCGCGTTTGCTTTCTTCCGTTCGTTTTTTCGCCGGGCCAGCCGCTCTACGTATAAAGTGGCGAATATGGGGTGTGAAATGCATGTCGGTTTCACGGGGTTGCCGGGCGTGTAATAGTGGGGGACAGGAACGCGGTGGAGGGCGCGCGTGGCAGAGAGGTCGGGTTCTGGAACGGGCTCGAGTTGCAGGAGTCAACTTGGCGCTCATTGGCTACTTGCCGGCGACCGCCACTCGCGAAACATTAGTATTCTCTGCTAATTAAAATGTAACTGAAATTGTAATGGTCTGCGTGTGGCGACGATACGCCGGGAAAACCGACGGGGGGGGATGGCGGACGAGGGAGACAGAGAGGGAGGGAGAGAGAATCAGAGAGGAGAGGCCGGTGGCGGAGCGTTACACCGTGCACCAAGGTAACGGACGATGTGTGCTTTTTCATGCTCGGCTTGGGGACTGAATAGAGGAAAACGTCAGAACGTTCCGCGAAAAAAAAAAAAAAGAAAAAAGAAAGAAAAAAAGACCGCATCACACCGCGATTGTTCCTATTACTTTTGTCCCGGTGTATTATGATTATCGTCGGTGATATCGTCGCCGCGGCAGAAAGAGGGACGAAATCTAACGTGAAACGTAGGGAAAAATCTGCGAGTTTTTTTTCTTTCCTTTTCTTTTCTTTTTTCTTTCGTACAAAAAACTTATCGTCAAAATATGTACGTACGGTATTTTACGTGTTATACGCCCGTATATACGTTGGATTCGTCGGAATAGAAAAAAGAAGAGAGAAAAAAAAGAAAAGAAAAGAAAAGAAAAGAAAAAGGAAGAAAAAGATGAAAAGGAAGATGGAAAAGAGGCGGCCGAGTTCGGTTTCTTGGGTATATTCGAAAACGCGCCACCTTCCAGCCCTTAAATCACATCAACCCTCGAGGTACCCTTTTCACCTCTTCCCCCCGTTATCTCCACGCCGTCTCGTCTTTCGCTCTTATTTTATTTGTTTCGCTTATCCACGCCGTTCTGGAAGCTCGCGCAGATTTCGCGGCAATTTACTTTATGCGCGTTACGTCGTTTTCCGCCCTCTCGCTTCCACCCGGGGTGGCGTAGCCACCCTAACGGCAGTAGGTATCGTTTCATTCGACTCAGACCGCCCTCTCACCCTTACGATGTTCTTATGGGACTCACACCAGGGCCGCGTTGTACGTGCACGTACAGAAACCCGGCAACTTGTGGTGGCTCGTTCTATCGTTGGGCCACCCCCGGGGTGTTGAAACTCTTCTGCACTTATTTCGCGCTAATTCACCCCTCAAGACCGCTTACACGCCCTCCTCCCCACCCCTCCCCGCATCCACGGCGAACCAGTTAGCTTTTTTTTTTCTCACGTGCCGTGAAGCAGTTCTCGTTAAGCGGTTAAGGGTGAACTCCGTTAAAGAGGGGTTGTAAATTCATTGACCGACGAAAATACTCCCGCCGGAATTCCTGGAAGCATCTTTCGATTCTTCTTCGATTTCATCGATACCACCTTCTCTATTCCCTCTCACTCTCTCGTCACGAGGGTGAACAAATAACCGTCCACGCACACGTTGCGTATCCACTTCAATTTCAAAATGGAGGCGATTCGTCGTTCGTTCGTCGTCGATATCTTCGAGTCGAAATTTTCGAATCGAACGTTCCGTTGTCGCGCATTGTCGCCCCTTCTACGATTCGAAAAGAGGAAAGAAGGAGGAGGAGGAGGAGGAAGAGAAGAAGAAGAAGAAGAAGAAGAAGAAGAAGAAGAAAAAAAAGAAAAGAAAAAGAGTTCTCCATTAGTAGGACATTTGCATTGAACGGTTGACAAGCGGCAACAAAGGCCGGCTCAGAATTTTCGTCGTAAATAAGCATTACGATATAATTTTCTGTCACAACAATGGCTGCCGGTGTTACAAAAGGTTTAGCCACGAGGCGACCGTCGGCTACTACCCCCGTGGACAATGAGAACGTCCGCGTTACGCCATAAATTGATTTGCGAAAGCGTTCCTGAAAAAGCTCGCTCCTCTCAGCGAGGAGAGAGAGCGAAGAGTCCGCCGTGTGGCCAGCCGGGGTGGGGCTACTACCCACCAGGCTTTTGAGCTTATACCGCAAAAATTACGTCGCGAGAGGGATTGTATTTATGTTACATAATTACGCCACGCGCGACCAGCGGATAGAAGGGGTGCGGCCGGTGGGGCGAGGCGGTGGTAGTTATGAAGGGGGTGGAGGGTGGTACCGCGAAGAGGAACCAGCCAGAAGGGGGCAGGGGACGGAGAGTGGGAACAGAGGAGGAGGAAAAAAACCGCCTGGTCGAGGAAAAGTTTTTCGGCGGCTGGCTCGACCGACCGACCGACCGACCGACCAACCAACCAACCAACCAACCAACCAACCAACCAACCAACCAGCCACCCGGCTAATGAATAGAAATAATTCTCGTGCAATTGTGCTTTTCGGTAGTTTTCAATTAACAGTCGCCCCTCCCCCTCCCCTATCCTTTTACGCCATTCTCCGCAGCGCCCTTCCTCGAATACCGTTCCGCGGAATGGACGAGCTGTAAGTTTTTAAACGGCTCGAACGCGCGCTCGATTCGTACCGTGTAATTACACCGTTTTTCCCCCTCCCTCTCCCCCCTCTTTCTTCTTTTCGGGGGCTGCTTTCGGTCACCGCCATTGTGCCCGCGCCGAAAAAATTCCACTTTTATTATACTCTCTCCCCCTTTATTCAAGACAAACAATTTTCCTAATTATCCCACGACTTGTCGTTGACCGTCTCTTGTTTTTCAAATTCTATAAACGGGAATACTTTGTTGTTTTTTTTTTTTTTTTTTTTTTTTTTTTCTCGTTCCAGGATAGATAAGAACAATCGAGCAGAAAAGCGTACATACATACATACATGCATAGGTACACGTAACGAGGAAAGGATATCGAAAGATACATCCTCCCTCCCCCCCACCCCACCCCCTTGTGTGTTGGTCGCGCGGAAGGTAGCTAGGCCGGAGAATCCCGCAAAATAAATCGGATCTCACTGTCAGTGATCCCCGGTAATATTTGTCTTTCGCCGGGCCATTTTACAAGATTTCCTATCTACTCGGCTTTATAAGCGAGGAAGACGAGGAGGAATCGAGGCAGGGAGCCGAGGGGTGACTCGGACACACGGAGAGGCAGTCGGGGTGGTTGGCGTCGTGAGATGGGGTGGGTGGTGGTCGGTGTGATTCTCCCTGGTGAAGAGGGAGAGGGCTGGTAGAGAAACGGCCTGGCCAGCGGTGGTGGTGAAGGAAGGAGGTGGAAGGGAAAGAGTACACGGGACAGGGTCCCGCGGGATAAAACGGGCTATCAGATGTGAAACCCACTGCGTCGAAATGTAAAAGCTTCCTGACAAATCGGTTTCTATTACCGCGCCGCGCGGTGGGTCGCCTTTTTTATATTGATGGCATTATTTTCCACGGAGACGGGAGACCGTATTTTCTGGACGTACGTACGGCGGCACGTACGTATTCTCCGGTAGTACACACGAGGATCAACCGGCCCTCTCTCTCCCCCCCCCCTCTCTCTCTCTTATGAATCCCGGTTATTTGCCTGGGAAATTAATGTGCGCTTACCACGTATTCGTGCGGCCGTTATATCAAAGAAACGGAGTGACGTTCGATAAAATTGGTTATTATTACCCCTTCTTATTAAGTCCTCAAGGGGTTGCGCGCCCTGTTCTCGCCAGGTGCTTCGTTTCATCCTCTTTTAATTGCTCGTCACGTGACCGCCAAGTATTCGTAGAATTGGGGGGAGGGAAAAAAGAAAAAAAAATGAACGGGCGGCATCCCCTTAGATATTCGTCTCCTTTTCTTCCGTTGAATAAAATTTTTCCTCGAGAGAGAGAGAGAGAGAGAGAGAGAGAGAGAGAGAGAGAGAGAAGGCTAAGCTCGATACGTACCTTTTCTCTTCTACTTTGAAATGATAAAAAAAAAAAAAAGAAATATCATATGGCGATAGAACGAGGAGGAATAGAATAGCGATAGTTTGTCCTCGGCTAGGAAGAATCTTCTCGTGGGACAAAGGCGATGTCTCCTCGATGTCCTCGAGGATCCGTAGTCGCGTGGAAAAAGAAATAAAAAAAAAAAGAAGGAAAGAAAAAAGGGGGGGGTGGGAGAAGAAGTAAGAGCAACGCGCACGTGGAAAGAGGTTGGTGGACGGAAGGTGGATAAGGGGTGGTTGAAAGGGGTAAGGCGGGTGGGCGGGCGAAAAAAACATGGGAAAAGAGTTCCGTGGGGGCTGGATGGTGTGAGAAGGTGCTGGAGCCAGACAGTCAGACAGAGGAGACAGACAGACAGACATGCGGGAAGGAATGAAAATAATAATATGGCCCAGCGTGGCCCAGGGCCATAGGTGTCAGTGCCGGTAGGAAAGAAGGAAGGACAGGAAGGAGCGCGTTGAATTTGTCATATGTAAGTTTTCACCCTCTCTCCCGTGCGGGTACACGCACCAGCACACACACCCACCCCCGTGCGCGACTCTTGCTCCCTCCCTCCCTCCCTCCCTCCCTCCCTTGCGCGCAAAAGCACGTATCGTCGTCCGCGGGAGAGGATTATTCGAGAGGAAGGTGGCAGGAATCGGTGGAGGGACCACGTCGAGATTCGGGTCCTTTGCGATGCAACAACCGCGATCCCTTGTGCGGAATTTCTCGCGTGCGTTAGAAAATGTCTCGGGGGTATATTGAGATACTGTCACCGAATTTTCTCCCGCAACCCCTTGAGATCGTGCCTTGGCCCGTGGACACACACGCGCGTTACTTTCATCCCCTTTTTCGTTTCAAGGCCGTTGAACCGAACACCTCTCCTCCCTCCCCTCCTACCGCTACTGTTGACGAAATTTGGCTGGCAGGATGGCATCCGCCGTCGTTCGGTGGCGGGATCATCCTTCGTCTCGTTCGAACGATCGAACTTTTATCGTCGTTGCGCGATCCGCGATGGAGAATCCAAATTATCGGGCTATTTTTTTTTCTCCTCCCCTCTTCCCCCTCTCCTCCTACCTACCTCCTCCTCCTCCTACCGCGCCCCCCCCCCAAATTTCTCTCGATTTATCGGAAAGTTGGAATCGAATTGGGGAACGGCGATTTTCGGTTAATTTTTACCATCTCTGTCCACGATCCACGGGATGGTAGAGACACGTTCTTTGCAATATCGTATTTACAGTGTCCGTATATTGTCTGGTCGGAGGCACAAACGCCGCCTGTCTGTTTAATTTTTCGCTAATACTTGTCTGCTCGTACAAGCGGATATCGAATTTCAATTGCGGTTGCCTGTAAACAAGTGCTCCGTTTTATTATTTATTACCATCATTCGGGCCACTTAATCAAAAATACATTAACGTGGATGACCCTCAACGTCTGACATTTTCGATGCTCGAATGTGCGAGCGCGAATGATTTCATCAGCGCGTTATTAAGTGGGCTTTGATTTTCGATCCTCATTTTGCAAACCCGAGCTCTTTGTCGCGGGACCACCGATCCTCTCCTCTCCTCTTGCCGTTTTCCCCCGTTCCCATAGATTACATACCTGTCAAATGAAAATATTCTATTTGCGATACTGTTACTCTAATCATAGTTATTGCATATTTGTTAATTACCGCGTAACTCGTCTGCCAACGCGTGCCCACCACCCCTCCTCCACCCCTCGTTCCATCGGATGAATTTTCGTTTGGATATATAATATATATTCGTATTCGATCCCCACTACCACCACCATCGCCATCACCACCTGCTACGAGAAATTCACACGCGCGCGATCGCGAGATACTTTTTTTTAATTTCATCGCCAGGCTGATAGGTTAAGCGGAGATCGTTTTTTTAATTCCGGTCTCTCGACAGGGGTGGTTGGTAGAGGGCGGTTGGTAGGCGCGTTGATAACGTTGATTAATTACGATTCGGGCCCGATTATCGGTGGGATCGTGGTTTATTTATTAAACGAATATTTGTAGTCACGCTATTATTTATGGACTCGTGCCTTGACTCGTTGCACCGACGATTACAACAACCGTGACCGGTATACAAGCAGTTGTTTATAGCAGCCGCGTTTATGGTATTTGGAACTCGTATTCCATCCAACGAGTTTAGTGTATATTAACGGGTGGTGTATATATAAACTATATGCGCGCGTATATACGGCGACAATACTATTAATTAGGCCTTGTCTTTCATTTTTGTTTAATGATACTCCGTGCAGCTTGCAACGGCGGGAAATCCTTTGTGTTTTCACCCCGTTGTTTGGCGGGGTAAAAACGTGAAAAAGCGAAAAGCTCTGTCCGAGTGAGAGAGGATGCTTGTATACGTTCCATTCAATGGGGTTAGCAACGCAAGTGCACAGGCATGCCGGTGCACACGTATCCACAGGCGGATACACGTGATAGGGTTGGACAAATGAAGTGGATATGACACATAATGATTTCGAGAGGCTGTGTACCGGTAGCTTGTTGCCTGTCGGACGAGAACCGCCACCGACCTCGCCACCGACCCTTGTTCATTAAAGTTTTTCATTTCTACCGATAATATTAATTACGATTCGCCGCCTGAAAAGAAGCATCGCGAATACTTTTTTTTTCTTTTTTTCCGTTTTTTTTCTCCTTTTTCCTTTTTTTTTTTTTCCTTTTTTTTTTCAATTCTCTTCGAATTTGATCGTTCCACTCCGATCAAAACGCGATTCCTCGCGGATTATCTTGAGTAAACGCACGATGAGACGAAAATTTATATACGCGCACGCGCGTGTGTGCGTGTGTGTGTGTACACGCATCGTTCTCGAACGATTTATCGAGGTAGGAAAAATTTGGAAAGATATTACCATCCAGGTGTCCAAATCGGTAATCGTGTTTACGTAACGTACGAAGGGGAACAAAGTTAAAAAAAATAGACGTGTGTATTTCGTCAAATTTTCACGGCGCGAATATTGGTCGCGAAGATAAAAATACGATAAATCGCGATGATCGATATCGCGAGAGGAAAGGAGCAGGAAGGAGGAGAAAGAAGAGGAAGGGGGAAAGTTGTGCCAAGTAATCGGGCGCGTTCCAGTTTTTCAAAGGCAAGAATATCGGCCGTTTCAGGGAACGATTCACGTGGCAGGAATGGTTTGTCGCAGTATAACAGAGACCTGTTATAGCGCTACCGTCTTTGCTTGTTTTTTTCCTACCTCCGCAACCCTCCTCTGGCCCTTCCACGGTAAACAACAGGCGTACCCCATCCTCCTGGCACAGACACTGCCGACCCCGAGCCGTGCCTCCCACTTGCAAGGCACCACCCCTCATCAGTCGGTCTGTACAAATATACTATTGTATTGATCCTATACCTTTTTCCACCTCCAACCCTCTTCCTCCTTTTGTTCCCCGAGTATCCTCGTTTTACATTTTAGCCGCTTCCGCGAAACAACTAATGTGCACCGAGTGTGTTGACAGTAACTGTCTCGCTATTGTTGCACCCTCTCGCTCTCGCCTCCTCCTCTTTGCTTCTGCTCTTGCTCCGCGCCCGAAGAGGGATGAAGCGTTGGATCATCGCGCCGTGCGCACCAACCCCGCGGCGTTCTTCCGTTCGATTCTTCTCTCATTTCGCGATAAATCGACTCTCCCCCTCCTCCTTCTCCTCCTCGAATCGGTTTATTTCCTCGGAGCGTTTAGATCTATCGATCGATCGATCGATCGAGCGAGCGAGAACGAGCGAGTTGAAGTTAAAATAAAAGAGAAAAGATTTTTTTTGTACGATTTTTGGGTGGAAAATCTGGACTCAGGGGGATCCAGACGTTTCGTTATTATACCTTTCGAACGTCGTCGAATAGAGGGTTGATAGAAAAGGGAGGGATGGTTAATTACACGGCGCGAAAGTCGATTTCGAGCGAGGAGATCGCAATTTCGTAAATACGCGCGCGCGCGGTATCGGTTTTATTGTCGTGGGGTGGTGGCCCGTGTGTAGTATTTCTCGACAACAACAACAGGCGAGGGGAAAGGGCAGGCAAACACTGGCAGCACGTAACGTGGATTAATACGAGCGAGCAGGCCGAGAAGTAAGACTGGTGAAAAGGGGTGGGAGTTTATATCGTGAGGTGAGCACGCGATGACGTGATTCTATCGATTATTAAACGAATAATATGCAGTCGCTCGCACTGCCCTGTACCATGTGCACATCGAGCCACACGGGCAATTTGAGTATGCATCGTATGCATGAGTTTATGATCGCGCGAAAATCCGGAATGTTCGGCACGGAGTGATACGATGGAAACGAAATAGAGTTCCCGCGAAACTAATTTCATAGAACGGTTACAACCTCGACGCCTCGAAAATGCCGTTGTGCGGTGTGTGGTGTTCTAAAATTAGGAGTTACACACGAACCACCACCACCACCACCGCCGCAGCCCGCTCGCGGAAATTCTTTTTTCCATCGTCCTGGTGGTGGACGATGCCCTCGTCGAATGGGGGATACGCAGTCTCGAGCGTGGCCTTTTTTACGCGACAATACACGACGAATCACGGTCGCGCGCTGATTGAGAAAACCCTCTGTGATTTTCCGCGCTACATTGTGAATACCCGGAATATTCCAAGAAATTAGGGGGATGAAAATGACTCGCGTTGCTCGTTCCGATCGATCCTCTCGCTCCTCGTTTCCTCTGTAACGTTTTTCACGTTTTTTTTTTTCTTTCTTTCCTTTTTCTCTTTTCCTTCCTTCTTTCTTCTCTCTCTCTCTCTCTCTCTCTCTCCCTCTCTCTCTCCCTCTCTCTCGCTCGCTCGCTCGCTCGCTCTCTCCGGAAGAGAGCGGAAAAAGTTGGAAAATTTCGCGAGGCGAGGAACTCTTGGACGATTTGCACAACGTCCAAGTTGCGTGTCCGTACGTGGAAACCGTACGGTATCGTAACGATCGTAACGCATCGAGGTCGAAGTAAGCTGCAAGGTAACGAGCAAAAAGGATTGCGCTAACGAAGTGCCTGACTGGGTAACTTGCCCGAGCCCTGGGTCCGGGGCAATAATGTTCTCTCTCCCCCGGTTGGTAAACTCGTGTTTGCACAACTCTTTGTCCCAGAAGTACACACACGCGGGCACAAAGGCGCATACGTGCACGTCACCGTCGAAGAGAGCGCCGCGCCGCGCCGGGCCAACGGACAGCCGACTGACTCCTGCCCTCCGACCTAACGTCTTTTTTTTCCCGCCGGTTGTTGTATGCATAATAGCGTTAGGATTCATTAGCAATCAGAGATGGACCGACGGACCGTTGGGTGGTGGACGCGCCCGATTGTTTACCAGGGTCCGCCCTCCTCCGCCCGTTGCAACCCCCCTGCCTGCAACAGGCAGCCTCCCGACGTTGAGTCGTTCTGCATCGTTAGAAACGTTGGTAATTCGTAACGTCGCCTCCACGTCCACGCTCGAAAGAAGAAAGACACAGAGTGTGCGTCACGCTCGGGGAAACTTTGAATTTCGATCGGTGATGAACGCGCGCACGGGCGCGCGATATTTGCCATGTTTGGAGCAGTGGACGGAGTAGGGTGGGACAACGAAGGGAGAGAGTGTGGAAAGAGTGTGGAATTTGGAAGTGGAGTTTTTCGTCTTTTCGTCTTTTCAACGGGGGGGGGGGGGGGGGAGACGAATACGAACGGATGAGGATAATTTTTGATAATTTCCGTTCCGTGGAATTGGGATTACGCGTCTGTAAAATCTGTTTATCGTTCCAGGCTCGAATTTCTTACTTACCGTTTCTACCTTCTCCCCGATCGGATCGATGGATAAAACGGGAGTGCATCGGTATAATGCGTTTGGTTGGTCATACACGGTCGTCGTATGTTGTGGACGTTCGCTAACAATAAATTACTCGACCGGTTGTTAAGGCCGACGATACGCGGGTCTGTATCAATTTACCTGGGAATCGAGCGACAGGAGTGAACTTTCGCTCGTGTAATTTCTATCTATCTATCCGAGGAGGAGCGTTGAAAAGGTAATAGAATACCTGGCCTTCTGGGCGTCTATTTATAATTTCGTCTCATTCATTGGAAAAACAATCAAACGTGCGGTGAAATCGCGCGGGTAGACGTGTACATATCTCTTTATCCCTCCCTCCCTCCCTCTCTCTCTCTCTCTCTCTCTCTCTCTCTCTCTCTCTCTCTCTCTCTGCTTCTGTTTCTCTCGCTTTCTCCGCGGCGGCGGCGGCGGCGATCGAAAAGGGGGATAAAAGGACAATGAAAATACATTTGCAGGCAAAAGCGACAGGCCAGCGAGATAGCTTATGCTTCCTGGAAAGAGGCGAAGGTTGTCACTTTACTACTCGCAACAGGACACCGACCGACCACCTATTCGTATCCCCGTTCAGTTTGCCGTTCAACTCCTAGCAAATATCGTTCGCGTCGTTCAATGGTCTGCACGGAATAAACATCGAGGGTCGAGTGTGTGCCCGCTTAAGAGCGGAGAGCGTGGAATCGGGGTGGAAAAAAAATGCTGGTTACGTTATCAGTTCCTTTACAATTGGTGACAATTTCATTTGGAATGTACTAAAAACACGATGGGGAGGGTTTGAATTACGGGTTATTCGACCACTTTGTATATGCGAAAAGGAAGAAAAGGAAATCTTTGTAATAATCGTCTTTTGTTCGGATAGCGAAACAGCAAATAAAATCGCTTTACGATAAAGTGTCAGGTGGCACGGTCACCACCAATTAATTTCGCCCGTTCAGCAATTGCAACCTTCTATTTAGACATTTTTACGGATCACGCGTGCTCGATCACGGAATTAAAACGAAGAGAGAGACGATGGGTGGTGGTGGTGGTGGTGGTGGTGGTGGTGGTGGTGGTGATGGTGATGGTGGTGGTAGTGGTGGTGGTTGGTCGGTGGTGATGGTCGGTGGTCGGTGGAGGAATGGGGAGGATCAGGACGAATCGTTGGAAAACGGCCGATTAGCTTTTCGACAAAGGATGGGCCGGCTAGAGGGGGAGGTGGGAGGGGGAGGGGGGATTCGGTTCCCAATACCATTGTATTGGTAAACGGCGTTCATTATAAATAGGGGTACGACACAAAGCGCAGAATAAATATCGAGATATCCTATTTCCGGGGGATGGCCGAGGCCGGTGTTTATTCTATCATTTTTTCATGAGATTTCAGCCAAGTGTAAATACCGCGGAAAATGCAGGAACACAAGGCGACTAAACATAACGATTATAAGCGCCCAGGGGCTTCGATGCGCCGTGCTGCGCCGTGCTGGCTTGTTTTCAATGCAGTTGCATTGAACCTCGCCTCCGCGCGTTCTGGGCGGCCTCCTCCTCCTCCCCCCTCTCATCGTTACCTCCGAACCCGGGGTAACTGCGCCCTTTGTAAAATGTCGTATTGACCTAAAAAACGAAAAATGCAACAGCCGACTTGATGAAGTTCGTCGAGGTATCGTAATTGCATCGCCCGGAGTGTGCTTTGAGCTCTTTTCACCCCCGTGGCCGGGGTGGCTGCGAAAGCAGTCTCGAAAGCCGAGAGCGAGCGAGCGAGCGAGAGAGAGAGAGAGAGAGGGAGGGAGAGAGAGAGCTCCACGCATTGTTATGAGCTTGTCAGAAATTATTTAAAAAATTAATTTCCCGTGACAACGAGCTCTTTTTCCCTATCTTTCTCTTATTCCCCTATTTCATATTATATCCAACCGGCCAAGGGATTTTTTATCACAAACCTTCCTCCTCCTCTTCCTCCTCCGTCCACCTTTATTTCCCTCGTTCGAGTATCGTCGTCGCGCGTCGTCTCCGTTATTGTCGTTCCTCTTTTCTTTTTTTCTTTCTTCTCTCTCTCTCTCTCTCTCTCTCTCTCTCTCTCTCTCTCCCTCCCTCCCTCCCTCCCTCCCTCCCCTTCACCCTCCTCCTTTTTTTTCTTTTCCACGATTCTTCGTGGCACGATCGTTTTTTCGTCATCGTTTCGCCGACTTGTAACTCGACGCGTGAACAACGTTTTCTCGAGTTTGTTCGTTGTCTTCGTCGACTTTTCGTCGATCACGCGGAAACAGATGTTTCGCATAATCCTCGCCCCTCGCGGCCATCAAACTTTCCCCCTTCGGCTTTATTAGGGAATTCGAGAAGTCCGTGCCACCAATTTTTATGGCCGCTGTTTCACCCGAGACTTCGCGGCCGCCGGTTAAACGTTCCGCGTTGAAAACGATGTTTAATAAGAGTAGTTTCGCGAGAGGGATCCAAACTTTCTCGACGCTACGTCGCGAAGATGTTTTTCTCGGATGGAGGAAAAACGGTGGAGGAGAGAGAGAGAGAGAGAGAGAGAGGGGAGCCGGGATAATTTTCAGACATTAAAAATGATATTGGGGCAAAACGCCGCGGGACAAGGGTTGAAATGGCCCGTAGGAGGCGAGGGGGAGAGGGGAGGAGGAGGGAAAAGTTGGTGTATAAACACAAGTTACGTAAGTACATTACAAAGTGTAATGGCGAATCGGAGGTTGCCGCCGCTGCTTGGTCCGCGCCGAGTAAAAGTGGCCTCTTTAACCCCCGAGAAGGCAACCCCCGTGTCATTTATTATGCTATATTGTTACAAGGAAATTGCGTTTTTATAAGCGGACCCAGCGAGAAACGAGAGAGCCACAAAGAGCCGCGGCTTTTTTATCTCAATCGCGACTCCTGTTTTTTCAAAGCGCATCGTTCTCGCCCCGGTTCTCATCCCCCGCGAATCTTTCTCGAAAAAAAAAAAAAAAAAAAAAAGAAAGAAAAAAAAAATCTTTCTCTCGCAATTCTCTTCACACCGCGTTATATATATTTCGACCGGCGCGTTGTTAAAGAACGTTGTTAACGTTAAGCTAGCCAGAACCGGACAGATTTTCGTAACATCTTTCGTACACGCGTCTTTCCGAAACATCCCGCGGAACGAGCTTTTTCAACGCTCGAACGCCTTCCGCGTACGAGCCTCGCCTCGCCTCGCTACCTTTATTAATCCGAAAAGCTCTCGGTATCCCAGGAGAAGCTTTCTCCTCCGTCGAGTACCGTCGAGCGAAACGGAGGGAGGGAGGGAGGAAGAGAGAGAGAGTGAGGGGGAGGGGGAGGGGGAGAGAAGAGCCCCGCTCGAAAATTCCGGGTGCGTGTGTGGCGTGAATCGGGATTCGAGCTTTTGTACATTAATATCACGAGTGGCGAGCCAACCGTACTTCCTTCCAAGCTTCGCCGCATCCCCACATCTCGAGGGGAGGTGGGGAAAAAGAAGGGAAAAAAAGGTGGACTGGCAGCATGTTGCGCGATCGTAAACACTTTGCATATTTCCCGTACCATTGGCCAACCCCTCTCGACTACTGCTACCGGCACCTTTTCAACCACTTCTCTCGTCCTCTCTTCCCGTACCCTCTCGCCTCCCCTCCCCTTGCCTTCCTGCCCTTCCCCCGTGGCCGCATACCGACGCTTTGCAATTAGCTAAAATCGATCGTGCGAAGGTGCAGGATGGAACGGGTTCTCGATGTTACCACCGTTTCTCTATGGGTTCTCTCGTGGACGCGTAATATCGCGAGATTTCATTCGATTCTTTCCGTTTCGTTAAATTCCGTTTCGAACGTCGCGATATTTTCTCTCTCTTTTTTTTTCTTTCTCTCTCCCTCCTCTCTCTCTCTCTCTCTCTCTCTCTCTCTCTCTCTCTCTCTCTCTCTCGCCTGTGTACGCGCGTTCACGCGCCTCTTCACGAACCCTCCCCTCCTCCCCGTTTTCTCGGTCTATTTATTTTTTATCGCGATTCAATCGTTGGCCGGCTAACGACGTTCCCGGTTTTAGTCGCCCCCCTCCCCCCCTTCTTTCTTCTCCTTTCTCCTCGTGGTTATTTTTTACGTTTTGTTTTTTTTTTTTTTTTTGTTTTTTCTTATTTCCTCTTCTTCTTTTCGTCCGCCCGTTTCACCTCCTCGTGAACCACGAACTCGCGAGACCAATTACCAATTTTCCGAATATAATAAATGTCCGATTCTCCCCTCCTCCTCCCCCTCCTCTCTCTCTCTCTCTTTCTCTCTGTTCCTCATTGTCTCGGACAATAAAAAGAGTAAACTGGTAATAATAATAATGCCATTGATTTCGGGGAATCGAAAGTTTCGGTTCACTTCTCCGATTGTGGCGAGAAATTCGCGTTGTCGGAGGGCAGGAGAGGGAGAGGCAAAAAGGAAAAGAAAAGGGAAAGGGGGGGGAAAAAACAGGAAAAGAGCGAGAGAGAGAGAGAGAGAGGAAAGAAAAAGTGGTCGGGCGAAGTTTAGATTCTCTCTGTTCCACCACCCTTTCTCCCTTTCTCTCCACCGGTTCATTAACGGAGGAGAAAGGGTGGCTGCGTAAGAGTCGAAAGGAAGGAGAACGAGGAAGGAGGAGGAGGAGAGGGGAGAGGATGAATCGCGGAGCCTTCCGAAAATCCGGGGAGCCTTGTAATTGGACCGGGGATTGCAAAACGTCGAAACGGCGTCGAGACACGTCTGTCAGCTGGCGTCCTTTCATAACATCGGAGTGGGGCGGGGGGATATTTAGGAAGTCGAGAATTTTTCGCCAGAAAAATTTATGAGTCATTGAGTTCCCCGAAGCCCAGAGTTCGAGAGAACGCTCCCGTTCGATCGACATCAGCTTGCCGCCGCTATCCGATAATTTCATCGGGACGAATTACTCTCGTTCCGCGAAATTTCTCGCCCAGAGAACGAACCCCGGGATCAACCCAGAGACTACGAGCGCGTTTCTTCCCCGCGTTAACCACCTTATTAAACGATGAAGCCATTCGAGTAAACAGCACCGAACGACGGGCTGGAAGATTATATTTGCGGCCAGGTGATCTCGTTCAATCTCTCGACAAGAATGTTCAACTTGAATGTTCAGCTCGAGGAGAAAATTCGTGGCCTCCTCGACTCCACTCTTCCCCACATCTGCTAACACGATTCGCGTGCACGATAATTCCGTCTTCCTCCCAAGAAACCTGTGTGCGAAATACGAGCCGACCGACCAGTTGGATTAACTTCTCTCTCTCTCTCTCTCTCTCTCTCTCCATCGTGTCTCTACCGCGGGAAGTAAAATATTATATCTATGGTGGGGGGGCTGGGGGCGAAATACGCCCAATGTTTTTCTATCGCGATATAAAACGACGAAAAGATTGGAAAACATGGAAGGAGAGGTTCCCGCGCGATATTAGCCGGCGTTACACCGGCGCCCCGTTATATTTGATTGGGCTGTTCGTGTAAGAACACCCTCGAGCTCCTCCGCAGCTACCCTTCCGACCAGCAGCCCTTCCTCTTCCTCCTCCTCCTCCGCCGCCACTGCCTCTTGGCCCTCTTCTGCTCATCCACTCCCTCGGTCTGTGCAGCGAAATGTTGGTTAAATAATATCCGCGCTTCCAACCGTAATTATCTCGCTCTCAGATTTTCTGCCTTGCGGGGCGAAGGAGGTGGAGAACCGAGAGGCTGGTTGGTGGTGGGTGGGGAGGGGAGAGGCCGATTCTGGTCTGGTGGAAGAGGCAGCAGGGGTCGGTAGGCGGGTGGATAGAGAAGTTGGAGATTGAAGGAGGAGAGACTTACCGGGGGGGAGAGGATATTAGAGATAGCGGGGTGGGGAGGAGGGGGAGAGATGCAACCGGGTGTTGATCATTCGACGTTCGTACATAATTGATACTACTCTACGGTCGATCTTCGTTCGCGAGATGGAAATCTTTCGCGGATGTGTATGCAACCCTTGCGAGGAGAATAATGTTTCGGGATGGTATGCAAAACGCGAGATAAGATTGATACATTCGACGCTTGGACGATGGAGGAGAATGACGGACAGCGCGTGATGTATGGGCCCCTTGATGATCCGCTCTTTCTCTTCTAGGGAAGGGATTACGCGGAACGGATCGTACGTTAAAAATCGAAATTTTATATTCGAAATGGTTCTTCGTTCAGCCGACTCGGCCGAGTTTTGGACAGGCGCCAGGGTGGGTTGAGGAGGAGGAGAAGGAGGCAACAGGGTGGCTAGCTACTTTTCCTTGGAATATCGATATTCATGGCCGTTCTATTGACAAAAGAGGAAAGAAGCCAGAAAGAGGCGATTTTTATACGGGCATCCGAAGGATCGTTTGCAACATAGCGAAAAAGGCTAACAATAAGTCAAAACACCGGCGAAGAAGAGGTAGCATTTTATGAATAATTCATCGATCGCGAGAGGTATTAGTGGAAGGCACGAGCCGGCCGGTAACATGTAAATGAAGCGATAAATTTTGCATGGACAGCCCGTGAACCTCCCCGTGCTAACCTCAATTTGGCACAGTTTTGTTGCTTTTTTCTTACCTCTCGCCCCTGACGATTTAATCGTGTCTTGACACACTATCGACTCGTCTAAAAATTGTCCGCCACGCTTGTTCAAAAATACGTTTCTTTCGTCGAATACTCGTCACGCCACTCGTACTTTTCCTTAAATACAAACAAATCGGGATTGGTGTTGGCGCTGCTCTTTATACTCGCTTTTATTTTCGCAATTAGACGTCGGCCGTGCAATTTCATCCCGCGGGAATCGTGGTGGAGGCTTATCCGGGAGGAAGATCGACCACGGAAAACCCCTTGGAAAATCCGACAAAACTGTTCCGGCGCCCTCGACGCCGCTACGCAACCAACCCCTTTCCTCTCCAAGTAACCGCCTCCGAGTAAAAGGGGTGGAGGAGAGGAAGGAAGGGGGTAATGGCGGTGCGTTGCGGTTTTCAGCCTTTACGACCGAATTACGACTTTTCAACTATTTTTACGACAGTTGTTTCAATTATTTCACCAATTTGCAATTAAGAACGCCCAAGCACCGCGGCGCTTGAACGCCCGTTGCGGAGGAGGCGTTGCGGAGCAAGGGTTGCAAAGGGTTGGCGCCTCTCGGAGCTTTATGGGGCTGATAATTTCGTGATTAGCCAATTAAAGGAGAGAAAAAGAAAAAAAAAAAAAAAAGGGAATTAAATCGCGCGGTCGATCGCGAGACGTTCTTCCCTTTCTTCCTCCTTCTTTCGCTCCGTCTTCGTTCCTTTAAACGTCACGTGTTCCGCCTTAATACAATTTCTACAATGTTCTCTTTGCAACTCTTCGATATCGTATTTCCAAAGGAATTTCCTTCGTAAAGAACGGATTCGTATCACGGCGCCTTCTATTGACAACGATCCCAATTGCCGAGTCGCGAGCTAATTTCCACCTTCTCGACAAGATCTGCCAATCGAGCGTGGCGATACTTTTAAACCGCTGATCGAACAAAGGGGAACGAGAAGGAGGAGGAGGAGAGAGGAGGAGGAGGAGGTCAGTATTTGTTGAGTGGTGTGGCAGGCAGAATGTGGTAGTGTGGGGTTGTTGGCATCGTGGTCGAGCCGTGGGGGTGACGAGGGGAGGTCGAAGGAGCTAGTGGCGCAGAATAACGGTAAGTCTAGTGTTTATTTGATGGCCCGTAATCACGCTATTTTGTCATCAACGGTAGGCCTCCTTCCGCGATGTAGACCGTCGGTGAGGGCTGGTTCCGCACTTATACCCACCCTAACTCGGCCGGGCAGCCCACTCGAGAAGGAGGAACTAATTCCAAGGCTTTGCCGCAGTCAGGGTGCATCTTGCTTCCGGTATAACTCTCCGCCGGGATAGTAGGTATACAAGGCGTAGGTGTACAGGGATATACGCTCGAAATCGAGATTTCTCGATATTCCTCGCCGTTCTGTTTATGAAACGACGCGTCACCACGACGTCCGAAAATAGACGGAATTGTGGCAGTCCTCTGGAAATTAATATTTTTTTTTTTAAACTCGTCAAAGGACACGGAAGAACGACGCACGTATCGTTTTTCGTTGAAAAGAATATTATACACGCGTGTGATCGCGTTAAACGGAGGATATGCAGCAACGGCAGATTCATTGGATGATTTAAGGTCGCGGTTTTCTATACGGTCGAGCAATCAAAGATCGCGAACAATGCTGCGCGCGAATGTTGCGCTATGAATTATTTATGAACATTATGTTGTTGCACGCGTCATGCTCTTCGAAGATTTATGGCCAAGAATTATTTTTCCGCTGCGATCGTTCGCAAAGAAGAATGGAACATAAAACGGCGCGATGATATTCAAATGGTTCCAGTTGCAAGCATGCAATTATCACTGTTCCATGGATATCGGATGATTCGTTTCGAAAGAGATCCATCTCGTCTGTTCGATATATAATCCCGATGATCGAACATGGAGGAATTTTTCTTGGAGATTCTATTCGAGAGGGGAAACAGTTGTGACCAGAGTTTGTCGTGTCTCGCGCAAAGAGCGCGTGTAATAACGGTGCAAGCCACGTGAATCATCGGCAAACGCCGCACCCACGTCTCTCTACGCCTTCGCCGTGTGTGTTTTTTGTATTGTATTCTCCGAGTAACGTGCCTCGTATCGCTGCCTCGCCGTTTATTGCATTTCTAATGCAGCTAATGCATTACGGTACACCGTTTCGAGTTAATCCGACAGGTTGAAATCCTCGAACATATTTGGAACTCTTCGAGTTTTTTTAAACTCGGAGACGTAATAATATCGATCCATCCACTTTACTCCTTTTATCAATATCTTTGCATTTGTCGCGATGCAACAACGAATCTGGGAAAAATAATAAAAAACGGAACGAATTTTCTAATGGAATCGTAACGGCATCGAATCAACAATCGTGTTGATCGCCAACTTCGTGACGCGGATTCTTAAATTATTCCCGGATGGATAAATAATTTCCAAAGGATAGATAGATGACGGGAAATTGCGTTGGTCGCGCGAAGTCGAAAAGGTTTGGGCGTAATTTCCGCGATAACCCGTGGAAAATGGAACATCCAGGTGATTAATTCACGCGCTTCATCAAGCATGCCATCTTCGTATGGTGGAGCGTGTATTATATGCCGCTGTGAGAAATTAATATTCCGACCGCAGCAACGTGTCTTAAAATGTAAATAAGCCTGCAAAACGTGCACGTAGGTGTCGGAATGCAAATTCTTGATTTGTCGCGCTTATCGTTCTCCTATGACAACGACGAGGACGGGGCGGCAAAAACCGTAATGTGGCATTTCGGTTGGTCCTCAACATCTAAGCCGAGCGATTCGCTGTGAACGGCTCGAACACGCCTGTTACTTGGCTTAATGGAGAACGGTATACGTCGCGTATCGTTGAAGGCTTAATCGAATCGAATAATCCCCTCTCCCTGCCATTCTCTCAGACATGGAGAACACTCGCGATTATCTTACCCTAAACGATTCGTTTTCACACATTAGCATTTGCTAATTATCGATTGTTTCGCGGCCTCGATCGACACGCACACTTGTCAACAATTCGTTTTTTCTTCGCGTCGAATTTAAATTTCGACGTTGGAAAATAAATGATCCTCGGTATAATTGAAAAATCGTTTTTACTCCTATATGGATCTACTTGTAACGCTTCTGTTCTTCACCAATACGAAGCGTCGAACGCTTCCTCGTATTTGTCATTTCAATAATCGATTCCACTTGACGCAACATAGGCCAGGTTGGGCTGGGAAACTAAATATAGAGGATCTAAATGCAAACTCAAATGAGCTCCAACGTTACACGTCACCTTCCTTCGACGAAGTCGCGATTCAAACCAGACCTTGCCGCTCCTCCTAAGAATTTATCACACCGAGGGATACCCCGACCACCAGAGGCAAAACCGTCTTACCCTCCTTACGATCATCGATTCGTGGCCGCTCGAGGAACACTCGGGCAACGGAGCACGCTTGCGTCTCGCAAGCTGCACGCAAGTGCAAAGCATCAGGCCGTGGCGTCGGCTTGCGGCTTGCCCCGTGCTTATAGGCGCGGATCATAATAATTGGCGAAACTTGGTTCAAAGCGGCGTCCATCCCCCTTTATTTGCCAAGGGTTATAGTCTCGGTTGGCGGCTGATTGCGCAGCGGTTCGAGCTTGAAGAAGCGAACTCCGTTATATATATATATATATATCGGTCGTGGGTGGGCCGAATCTAAGAAGGAAGGATGGACGAAAAAAAGCGAAAGAGAGAAGCGGATCAGAAATCGAATTTCCACCTTGAAGCTTCTTCTCTCTCTCGTAACTCAACCGCTCCTGTGCGTTCCACCCCTAGCCCCCGTTGCACGTCGATTTCGTGGCTTTCGTTGTTCGCCGCGCCGCGAAAAGAGAGACGTTCGCCTCTCGCCTCACGGCAAACTTGGCAAGAAGTTCGAACTTGTCGGAACTTGTCCATAGGAGAGAACGAAACCAACGTCGAGACGGAGCCCCCCTCTCACGCTTTTAACCTAAGCGAACTCGGTGTAGCGAACTCCCAAGCTACCGCTCGCCCGTTAAGTTTCCTCGGTTGCTTGCCTGGCCGCGTGCTGATCCCTATCGCCTAAACGAGGTTTGGCAACGGTGCTTAGCCGAGGCCTGCCCCGAGAAAAGAGTTTCATTAAAAGCGGGTAATGAGGCAGTAGTCGGGACAGGGCCTCGCTTCCACTCGCGAGATTCACGTTATACGGTTCCTCGATGAAGAAAGGGCTGCTATTATTTCCGAGCGAGAGTTCGATTAGCATGGACGACTACCCTTGGGATGGGGTTGAAGGGAAAATATCCGATCCTAACTTCTTTCTTTTTTTCTTTTCAAGGTTCCGTTAGCCTCGCTTCCGACTATTTTTAAACAGTCTTCCGTTTCCGGAGAATATAATCCTCGTTAAAAACGTTAAACGCCGGTCAAACGGATTGGCTGAAATTAGATAAATAGTCTTTGATAAACTGGCGAGTCGTCTTAACTCGCGAACGTTGTCACGGAACGAGACAATCGAGGGCAAGAACAGTCGGTGACCTAGGAATCTGCCGGAACGTTGAAACCGCAAACGCAACTGAACTAAACCGGAGGCCGAGAAACGGGTGAGAGGTGGCCTGGCCGGTGACCAAAATTTATATACAAAGTATCTTGGTTGCCGAATAAGTGAAACAGTGTGAACCCCCGAGATGCGCGGAAGAGGAGTCCGATGGAAGCGAAGGGGCGCACTCGTGCGAAGGGGAAGTGGTTGCGGTCGTCGCCTCGTAAATTCCTCTATAGAGAATGCTTGGGATTTTTCTCTCCTCTATCTCATTCTCCCCCCGCTCGTTACATTAGTCCCCGTGTTCCACGCGTTGTCCATCGAAGGAAGGATGCGATACCGGGCTTCTCCCATTCACTCGAGGATTGTATATCGGAGTGGAAATAAAGATCGGTTTCTTGGTAGTGGCGTTTCGCTCTTAAGTTATCGACACAACGTACGGAATATGCAAATGAAGGAGAAGTGGTAGGAGGGTATAGATACGTGTGCGAGCGCGCGTGTATGGCCGGTGTCCGTGGCGTTTAGGCGAATTACACGGTAAATTTTGCACGATATCGAATGGCCGCGTTCCATCTTCTAGCGTAGGTATGTACACGTGCACGGTGCAGGGTGCACAGACTATAAAGCATAACGTGGGGGTTGCATCGGGTCAGATTTAATACTAGAAATGGGAGGGTGTGGCGGACGAGCTCGAGGGCCACGAGCTGGGCTCAAGCGTATCGTGTGCATAGTTATTTCAACTGGTACACTCTTTTCCAAAAGTCGTAACGATCTTGCGTTACGTTTACCTCGAAGAGAAAGACGGATGCTTCTATAAACCTTTCTGTCCGATCGTACGAAAAAAAGAAATTTTCATTGATCGAGCTTCTCTCGAAGCTTCTTCTTTCTATCTCTCTCTCTCTCTCTCGAAAACCACCCCGATCATTTCGTTCGCGTGACGTTCTCTCGAGCTGCTCTCTCGAGTCGAGCGTAATATTTTTGGAAGCAAGTGTACGTACTTACGTATACCGCTATACGGCCTATCGTACGTATATACGTAACCGCTTAGTATACCCGAGTTGCATGCGGCCGGCCAATGCCATCCGTTAAATGCAATAAACACGGAATCTTGCAATTCACTGTTGGCCGCTAACATGTTTCGCCGGTTCCTTCCTTCGCCGCGCGGTCAACTGCTCCTCCTCCGCGGCGACGAAACCGTTTCTTGCACGGTGTTGCGAGTAAACATCGGTCGCAGATTAATTAACGCGGGTTTGGAAATAGGGCGAGTGGTGGGGGCGGGGACGGTTCGTTGCCTCGTCGATTTAATTAGAGGATTGGAGGAACGTCGAAAACCCGCCGAGAAGTCCGTCCGTGTGTAAATACACGGATAATACAAGGATACTCGTTCGGGGATACTACTTCCCCTTCTCCGGCTAGTTTCGACCGATTAATTCGAGCTTTTTCTTATTTGTATAGGATAATTTGTATCAGGGGATAAGCGAATATTTACACCCGGTGTGTAACGATTTTCTGCTTCAAGATTCGAAGAAGATACGTCCGAATAAAATACGTTCGAATGCCAATTAAACGATCGTTGCGAAAATCGGCAATGCTCCGCGGGCAGGCGAGCGTACGTTTGTAGGTTGGAAAGGGTTAATGAATTCCAGTAACGAGGGTATATGAATCGTGGTCGGCGAGGTGCGGTAAACGAGCTGATCAACAGCTCGCGAGCACGCGTGTTCGTCCCGCGAGTTAAATGTCGGCCGGGAGAGGAGAAGGGAGGAGGAAAGAGGGATCGAGGAGGATAAACGTTTAGGCCGCGCCGTTTGGCGACGGTGTGTGGATGTGTGTCGTTAGTATTTAGTGTTTAGTTAACATCGGGGATGGAGAAGCCGCCAGTGTTTGTAATTGGTACAGTTTAGGAGCGACGAAAGCGATTGTGTACCTCACAGATTTTACCCCGGCCCACGGAGAGAAGACACCGGGGGAGTCGGTAGAGCTTTTGTCTGGCGGGTACGGATGCCGCGCCGCGCTCGCCCGAGACAGTTTCAAATCGGCGGGGAGGAAACGGGATGCCAGATGGCGCGGCTACGTATCGCGGTCGTTACTACAATTAGATATTCGCCTCGGTCTGATCTCCAAATAATAACACCGTTTCGTGCACCGAGCAACGCCTCGGCTAAAAGGATCCCGAAGCCTTCTTCCCGCTATTTGCTTCCGCGAAACGTGCCATTAAATTACGCTTAACTATCGCGTGAATTTTTTTTTCTTTTTTTCCACCGGGTTATTACACACGCACTTATCGAGGGGTATCAAGGATTCTTGGATAGACGTGGATTTTTTTGTTTTTATTAAAAGTGTTCTTTCGTTACTTAGTTTCAGTTTGTGGGATATCCAGGGAATATATAATACGTTCCTCGTTCTACGACAGTTAAGATGCACGAGATGCATCTAGGAGGATATTGATAAAGAGAGAGAGGCTTGTTTGGAACGATACGAACAAAAAATATCACACGTTCCGTATATTTGTATGAAAAAAAAAAAAAAAAGTTTTTCTCGAGATACTTTGACGATACTTTTGGATGGAAAGAGTTTTTCTCCGCGCATGAGTTAGTATTCCGGAACGCGTATAGCCACTTATTTGGAGATCAGGGGCCCCTCGAGCGAGACGACTTTAGACCGAGCGAGACTCTCGCCGACAACAGGCCGTATATTTCATTTTTAAACAACAAAAAAATGCTAATGCAACGTCGCGCCCGTTATCGACTCGGCCCTGTATATGAAATAATAAATAATCGCGTAAGCCCCGTCGCCATTATTTTTACGTCGACTTTGCTAAGGAGATACACAGTTTCCCCGGGTTACGCTCTCTCTCTCTCTCTCTCTCCGTCGCCCCGTTTCGTTATATACGCTGCCTACGTGACCTCGACCGTGTTATGTCGCGAGAATTTTCCCATTGGATAGATCATCGTGATTTGTGCAACGATCGCGTTTAATCTTATCGCGAATCGAAACGTATCTTTTCCGGCCTAGATCATTTTTTCTTCTCCCCGTAACCTCGCTTTCTTATACACATATATACACGCATACACATTAATACTCGTACATATTCGATAATTGTACACTCCTTCCGTGTTTCAACGCAATCTCCAACGCGTGAATTTTTGGAATTACGAATCGCAGGGTGCGGCAAAAGTTATGCGAATATTTGCAATCCGTTGAATCTTATTGGATTATCCTCGGTTATTCCTCGGTTCTGGAATCCCAACAACGAATGCGGAATCGCGAATAGTAAACAAGTAAACGATCGCCAATCCAACGAAGCGAAACTTAACGCTCAACGTCTCAACGAGCATTTTAATTTCGGTCGAATTAATTCAACCGGTCGTCGCGCGGTTGTTATTGCGATATCTCGAGCCTCGAGCGTTCCAAGATTTTTACCAAGAAGAAAGAAAGTTTCCCCCTCCTCCTCCTCCTCCTCCTCCTCCTCCCTCAATGTTTGAAGAGGGTCTGATGACCCGTGTGAATATTATTCGTGCGAAAAAAGGTCGCGGTCGAATCAACGGCAATCACGGCCCGCCTCGACGCCCAGCCCTGTAAACCAGACCGAAAATTCAATTGGATACCGTCGAATTCTTCTTGAATATCAAGTCCAAGGGTTGTCGACTTCCAACGACGCGGCGGGGGAGGAGGTGAAGCAACACCAGACGCATAAGAAGACGCATAAATTCTCTAAATCGTTGCCACGATTTAGAAGTCGAGAAGAGAAATTTTTTTCCCATCTTTGTTATCCGTTCTTCGTTTCCCAAATGAAACGTACCGAAATGTTGCAACGCGGTTATCGCGGCTCGAGTTTAGGCGCGAGATCGGCGGTCGTGCGAGAAAATCAGGCAAATCAGGACCCTTTTCGAATCGAAGGGAAAGCCCGATCGAACAGAAATTCCTGCTCGAACGAAGAGGACGCTCATAGGAGGAGCTTATAAACTCCTGGTGGGCTTGATCGATATCCATCGTCTTCCCCGTAACGTATCTTTCGTAAACGTTATTATTAGATATTTTGAAACTTTCTCGAACAATTTCGCGAGAAATTTTCGTCGAATGGTTCGAGCACGTGGTGTCGCGGAAAAATTCAAAAATAATAAGTTGCGGTCTCGTCGTCCTCGTCGACGGAGGCGGTATCTAAGAAGAGGGGGTGGGGGTGAATGGGCTCGGGGGAGGCTGGTCGCGGGGTGGCGAAGAAACGCTTGCCGAATAAAAATGGGGTGTTTATAAGCGAGTATCCAATGTATCATGGTATATTTACATATAGCCCGCGTTCACAGTCCCCGGTTGTATATCCAAGACGGTGTTGCCATCTTTTCCCGTCCTCGTATATCCAAAGATGGAGGGCCAACACGCGTGTAATAAAAATTAAATACAATCGCTTCTTCTCCTCTCTCTCTCTCTCTCTCTCTCTGCATCCTCCCCTCGGACGGAATAAATGGCCGATTTCAAATCGAGAATAGAATCGTTAGACGCTTCGTATGAATTCGATCGAGTATTTTTCCATTTCTGGATTATAACAACGTAAGAACCACGTTCCCTCCTCTCCTCTCCATTTTAATATTTTAACATTTTTCACGGACGTCTCGGTGCAAAGGTGAACGTAACACGGCGCGGCGCACCCGTGTAAATCCATCCCGTGGCACCGTGTTAAATAGTGCTATTTAATTCTAGTCGTGGAACGTTTAAGCGCTTGTGTCAAGGATTAAATCAAGATTAGCTGCGAGATTACCGGACTACCTGTAGAAGGGGTTATTCACTAAACTCTACTCTGTCGTCCGCCCCTTTTGCAATTCAGCATTTAGGTCAGCCTAAATAACGTATCATCGTACGGCGAATTATACAAATTTGCATACCCGGTGCGAACCCGGTGGAAAAAAGTTGTCCGGTAATTACGTTGTAATTCTGCTACTCTCTCTCCTCTCCTCTCTCTCTCTCTCTCCTCTCTCTCTCTCTCTCTCTCTCTCTCTCTCTCGGTGAGAAGAACGTATAATGACGATAATACGCACGTGCAGTACGTGGCTGTCTCTCGTTTAGCGGCGTCCGTTAAATTTTTGAATAGGAGAAACGGTGTGGCTCTCCCCGGGGCTTCTCTCTATTAGAGATCAGTTTTCGTCATCGGACCCCGGTTGGTTACGAAACCAACAGTGAGTAGTGTGTTCATACCGTGCGGCCTTGGCAGATGCTGTTGCCCTCTCGAGAACTGGTCAGGTTCACAGTTTCTTAGAATCAGCTGACAGATGAGAGTCCGCCTCGCGCGTTCACTGTTTTCCCATTAAAGAAATGACGTGCTCCGTCTCTCCGTTTTTCTCTTTCGAGACGCTCTTCGAATTTGTAGAAATTATAAGAAGAACTTGCTCTTCTCCTCCTTTTTTTTTCTTTTCTTTTCTTCTCTCTCTCTCTCTCTCTCTCTCTCTCTCTCTCTCTCTCTCTTCTCTCTCTCTCGAAAGTATTTGCCTCGTTCGTTTTTTTCTCTTCGGACATCGATCACGTTCCGCGAGTTCGACTTTCGAAATCGCAGAGAAAGAACGCGTGTGTTAATTTTGTTTACGCGATGATGTTATTTATATATACGACAAACGATGTTTGATCAAGTGTTTCGTGACGACATTCAAGTCGAAATTGGGAAAAAGTTTTTGTCGGCACGTGAACGTGATCACGAATAATTTTAGCCTGACTAATGACGAGAAATATGGAAGAAACGTTCGCTCGTTTCTTCTTCCACCCGATGAAATTAACGTGTCTTCCACGTTACGTCCCTCTAAACTCAACTTCGCCAAATAATAGGGGTAAGGTAAGAATTCTTTTCAAATTCGTATCCGATCTTTTCGCGAATTTCTACAAATCGTTGACAGAAAATTAACGATCGTCTTTAATAATCCGATTATCCGGAACACGAGTTCTTCAAAACGCGATCGCTCGCTATAAATAATCTCGGATAATGGAATCGTTATAAAAGTGAAAGTACACGACAAATGTCCAGGAACTCGCTCTCGAGGAGCGAGATTGTGCACGCGAGGAGTGGCAGGACAACGCGTTAATTCAAATATTAATTCCGATCGAACGAATTTCTCTCCCTTCTTTGCGGGGGAGAAGAATCATCTCTCCTGGGTTGTTGGTGCCAAATTTGGTTACCACGTTTGCACCGTGCGCCAAAGCAGCGAGAAAACTCAGATAAGCTCGCGGCTATGTACGTACCTTAAATCACGATACTCGACTCGCGGTGACGCGAGGAGAAAGCAACGAAAATGCATTCACGCGCGTAGGTATTCAAGAGCGAAGGTTGAGGCGTTCTTTTCCTTCCTTTTGTTCCTTGTTTTCGCGTGGTTTTAAACGTGGAAAAAAAGAGAAGGAGAAAGGGGGTGAAAGGGATGGGGAAAGGCGTCCGGGGAGGGGGGGAAACACGGTTGTACACCGGTGTGTGTACCAGGGGTCTGTTTATTAAAGGGCATTAATCTGAGAATCTGTACCGGGTGTCCGGTTAAACTCGCCTCGTTGAAACGATATTACTTAGCGCGTTTTCGTGATACCATTTTAATTGTGTTTTGTAATTAGCCCGACCCGTAGACGAGCCCACCCGTTCTTCTCTCCACTCTTCCACCGCCGTTTTTCCAACCTCTTGTTTCTCCTCTTCACCGTCACCCTCTTTCGCTCTCTCTCTCTCTCTCTCTCTCTCTCTTTGTCTTTTCCTTTCCTTCCCCGCCCTCTTTTCCCTCTCTTTCTCTCTTTCTTCTCTTCGTGTTTTTCCAGTCTTGGGAACAGTAACTCGCGCTTTTCTTTCGCATTTAAAATGCTTCTTTCAACTGTCTTTTCTTTTTTTTTTTTTTTCTTTGCACTTTTCGCGCTTGGCTCGTCAAATTTTCGATCAGCTTGTCAATTTTGATTCGATCGTAATTGTATTCGCTTGTTGGAATCCGCGTACAGCTGGAGGTATCTAGCAACGGGAGGAGCAAAGCGTACCGGAAAAAGCGCGGACGGAGGAGGAGAGGATGGTTGACTTCACGTGTATTTTCTTTCTTCCTTTTTACTCTTTCTTGTTCTCCCGCCTGCCGGTAAACCGTTTCTCTCGCGCGCGCGCACACTTCTCATCTGCAAGGACACGGCACCCACACACACGGTGCCACGCTCTCTCGCACGGCAAAACTTAACAAAACAATTTGCTCCAAAGCAAACAACGGCATCCGGTTTACTTGTGAATAAACAACATATTTATTTTTAGAGGCCCCACGGCTGTAACTCGTTTGCTCGGCCGCTTGCTCGAGCCTCGCGTCTATTTGCTGGCATTACAAGACTTAACGGCCGAGGATAAAAATTGACGGGGCCACAAATACCGTTGGTGTGTTTGGAAATTTCTTAACTCCTTCTCGCCCCTCCTCGTTCCTCCATTTCGTCCTTCGATTTACACGAGTGCCGCGCGAGAGAAACCTTTTTTTAAAAAAAAAACACACACACACATACACACACACACACGTATTTTCTAGATTACAGTCGCTAATATAGACGACGCTTCGTGGAAATGATTGCATTATCTCTGAACGGGGATAAACCGTTCGCGGTTCTAAAACGTGAAGTCAACGCTAATTGCGACAGTGACACTACTCCGTTACGAATTGTTTTTGAAACGAAAGATCAGAAATTGCATAAACGATAAATTATTCCGATCGTATTTATTATTCGACGCGTTCGATTCTCGAAAGAATCTTTCTCCTCGCATCTTCAATTTCTCGGCTCGTCAATCAATCGTGATGATAATTTTTCTTTTGCCTTTTGAAAAAGGCGCGATGCCATGAAAAAAATGCAAAACTCGAGGAATTCGTCGGGGATCGGAACATTCGTTGGCTCGTGCCTGTCCCGGATTAAAGGAGTTCTAACCGCGACCTAATTCCAAGATAAGATAAGTCGTTAAGTGCATGGCGTGGCAGCCCCTCGCGATACTACCCGGTGTTTTATTGCCACGCCCCACCCCCGTCGGCTCTCCTTCGGGGCTCGGTGAGATTTATTGTAAAATTCGATAGATATTGCCAATTACAACCCCCGCGGCGCTCCGCCACCCCCATCCACAAGGACAGGAGCCACCTTTCCACCGCCTGCCTCGAGAATTTTAAATGCGTTTTATGTACAGAGACGACGAGGTGCGTTGCATAAATCCGTCCCCCTGAAAATATGATTACAATCACTGCCTCCCGTCCCCATCCTCCGTTCCTTCGCCCTATCATCCCTCTTCGAAGACACGACCGACCGATAAAACGTTTCATTTCGTCGGATAGCGCCTTCCGCCTCCCCGTCCGTCAGTAATCTTCGTCCATCATCGTTTTTTATTATCCGCCTTGTATACTAATTTTATAACCTTTTTTTCTTCTCCTTTTCTTTTTTTACCGTTTTTTTTTTTTTTTTTCGCCGCCCGTGAACGACAGTGACGACGAGTTTCTATCTACACACATACGTACTCCTTCCTTCCTTCCAGCAAATTTTATTCTTTCCACTCGACGCGTCGCCGCGCGTGTCGTCATCGCGTTCCGTTATCGTTATTTTTATTCTCCCCGCAAATTTAATATCCACCGTATATCCACCGCGCGAAATTACGTCCCTCGAATCTGACAAACTCTAATCTCGGATCGATCCCGCGATATTAGCCGGCTTATCGTTCATCGTATCCAGCGCGGCAACCGCACGCTATCGACTCATCGTCGAGATCGGGAAAGTTATGCGCCTCTCTCACGCTCGTCGCTCGTTAATCCATCCGTTAACCCATCTGTCCACGTGGCAACGGCATCCCCTTCCCCTCTTGCTAATTGCATCCGAGCATTGCGTCGGGGAGGGGGGAGGGAGAGAGGGAGGGGGCAAGGTATGTGGGACGCGAGATGACGACGGTGGAATCGCAAGGTGGACCGGTGTGTCGGTCCTTCTTCCGTGGACGCGATAGGATGCTCGCCTCCTAGAAGGTGGAACGCGGAACGCGGTTGTGGCGTTGGTGCGGCCGCGTTGCGCGTGTTTTGTTTGCGCGTTTCTTTTGTCGCGTGTGTGTCCAGCTGCGCTCGCGTCGAGAACGCGGCTGCCTCATGCAAATGAAGCGCACAATGTGCCTCAATACCCGCCGGCTATTTATATATGCTATCCGGTTCATTATTTTCCACCGCCACTGTTTATTTCTGCCTTGTACTTCGCCGCGGAACGGAACACGTCGCTCTTCCCTCCTCCTCGCGGAACAAACCGCGACGATGGTCGATCGTTTCGCGGGACGATGATGATCGTGAGAAAATGTGGCATCGCCTCGGTAGTCGATCGATCGATCGATCGTTTGTGAAAAGAGGAAGGACGATCGATTCGTAAGATGGATGGATATCTAATTATGCAGGAATTTCTTCATCGAAGTTAACGCATTTAATTAATTGCGCATCGCGCGGCTTCTCTCTTCGTTCTCCTCGCGGAGACGAGAAGGAGGAGAGCGTTAAAATGTGTCGTATCTCTATTTACGGTTTTATTGGCTGGCTCCCTCCTTCTAATTCCGAGTCTCGATCTCCTCTAATTATAAATCGAATTTGGACTCGGCCTTTTCCCGTTTTCTCGGTCTCTTCCATCCCACCCACGCGAGAAATACGTCTCGAAAAGAGTTGCGCAACCGCCGTGAGAATAGAGATTCGGCTAATTATACCCCTCGGCAAAGTAATTCGATTAAAATCTGCACAGCTGCGTTATATTGCGTGTTCACGGCCAAATTCCGCGCGATATAATATATGATATAATAATACGCGGCTTTTGACGGGTCTGCGGATTTTTCTCTTTTCTTTCCTCTTCTCTCTCTCTCTCTCTCTCTCTCTCTCTTTTTTTTCCTTTCGAGCGAGGATGAAGTAAACAGGTTTCGGAAATTAAAAATTTCTGCCTCTTTATAACCGCGATTGTTCGGAAATATACACTGTCGTTCTGATCTATTATTAACGTTCGATTATCCGATTATATTCTCGGAGAAATTTTGGTATAAATGTATCACGTGTGCAAATATAGGTAATTGGTGGATGATGGGAGAAAATATTCATGAAGTTTCACGAATTCGAAATAATAAAAGGGAGATAATAAGAGAGAGAGAGATAGTCAGGAAAAATTAGAATTCTCGGTAAACTTTCGAAACGCGAGAAAAAGGTGTCACGTTCATCTTTTTTCATATATCGCGGACGAAAACAACTTAAATAGACGTGGTTGTAAGAATCGGATAATCGGTTAATCTTATATATAGGGACGGGTTAAAAATTTGATGGAAATGAAAACAAGTGGAGAAATTAGAGAGAGAGAGAGAGAGAGCGATAGGAAAGAACGCGACGGAATCGAATGCGAATATTTAATATAATCGCGGAAATCCACGCGGGCGAAGGTAAAGAATGATATAATAGCCGGCCCGTAAGGGATGCGTCTGCGAGCGAGAGGGCGAGCCGGCCGAAGACGAAGTGTTCTCATTATACCGGCTGATTTATGCGCGTGCCACCTCTGTTGAAGTCGCGGGATTCTAGGTTAGAAATAAAGTTAAAAGAAAAATAAGGCTTACGGGGTGCAAAGTCGAGGAAGGGGCGGTGGAGGGCGCTGAATATATTACAAAAATAAGCTCGGCGCTGCGTGAAGGAGCGGCATCGAGGAGGAGAGGAAAAAAAAAAAACTTTGAAACTGCGAACTCCTGGGAGATCGATGTCTCTTTTCTTCGCGCCGGGTTTCGCTCGCTTGCTTTCCTCTCGCGAGGAAAATACCATCGGAGGAATAAATATTTTCTCGCGAAACTGTTGGAGAGCAAAGTTCTTTTCTCTCTCTCTCTCTCTCTCTCCTTCCTTCGTGTTAACGAACAGTTGTACCTTGTACCTCGAGGAGAAAGAAGTCAAGTCGCGTGATTTTATTCCGTCCAATTTCTTCCTTCGAACTTTTCCTCCTCGCGTTCCTTTTTTTTTTTTCTTCTTTTTTCTCTTTCGTTTCGCTTTATCAGAGGATGCGAGGATACGACAGCGAGTGCTTGTTGATCGTCGCAATGATCGTTGGATGCTTGGAGGAAGGATAGATTTAGGAAAATTTCTGATCCGATCGATACTGACCGAAAGGAATATTTTGTTTCAGGGACACATCGGTGAGAACCCGTTCGACAACGGTTCGTGGGGAAAGGAGCAATTCCAGCCATCGACGGTTCCTTGGCAGCTGAATCCGCGCGGCCACGCTCGTCCTAGTGTGAGTAATCTATACGATATACTCGAACGTATATACATATACATCATATATATATATATTTCGTCGTTCTCTTCGGTTCTCTGTCCGAATGCCAAAAAATAAATGAAGAGCGGAAAGGAGAAGAAAGAGACACGTGGAAAAAAGGGGGAGAAGAGAAAAAAAAAGGGAGGAAGAGAGAAGGGAGGTGGAGAAGGTAGATAGGGTAATTGTAAAAGGAGAGCGCGCGAAGCAAAGCCACTTTGGAGGAGAATATAACGCGCAGTCAGAATCCTGTCCGACACAAGGGCTCGGTGTCTGAAATTTGTAATTCCGGCTTGGATAAGAATACTATCCCTCGTCGGGAGGGTGAGTAACGACCGCGGAAAAAGAAATCCGGCCACTCATTGTGTCCGCAGGTAGCAAAAATGCTAGAGGGGCATCGTTTGCCTGCTTCCCTCCCACCCTTTTCTTCTCTCTCTTCCTCGCGGAACACGACACGAACGGCCACTACGCGTCGTCGTCGTCGTCGTCGTCGTCGTTGTCCTCGTCCTCGTCCTCGTCCTCGTCGTTGCCAACCACCGACCAAACCCCCTCCTTTTTCCTTCTTCTCGCCCCCGTTGGAAACCACCCTCTTACTCTGTCGCGCGCTCACTCTCCAATACCAACTCGTCCTGTCACCCGGTATTTATAATACGCTTTGTTTTCCCTCGGCTATTTGTCTTGGGCTTCTCGGTTCCTTCGCTAACGTTATTATCTCGCGTTTTATTTTTATTTAATTCCAGCCTGCTCCCGCGTCCTGTACCACCTAACACCCTCCTCCATTCCCTTCCCTCCTCGTTACTCACTCTTTCTCTCTCCTTCTCTCTCGACCGACCGACCACTCCGCCAACTCGCTCGGCGCCGTCGTTACTTATCCGTCCACGACTCTTAACGAGCGAAACGTGTCCTACGATTTAGGGAAAACTTTACCGAACCAATTTCTCCTCTCTCTTTCTCTCTTTCTCTCCCTTTCTCCTTGCCTTTTCGAATCGGTCGCGATTGATGGGAATTGTGTAAAATCGAGGGTTCGGTTTGCACGGAACCGTTAGAACGTTGTTCAGAACGGTAGCACTTTCGATTTTATATCGGATGAGTCTCGCGTTCGTAAACAAAAAGGAGGCGCGAAAATGCGGATATGTAATGGACGCGCATTACCAATTTGCATCGCAATATTCCGGGGGACGGGACGGTTTTTGACGGTTTATTTACTCGTGCATAGTCGGGCGGAACGGCAACTTGATATATCGTTATTTAAAAGAATGCACATTTTCATGAAATGGCACGGGGCCCGGTGACGTAAACGTTGTATTGTAACGCAAGTAATGCGCGTGCTGGTAAAGTTAAATAAACGGGTAGTGACGTGCAATCTAAATCGTACGCGATACGAAGCAACGAGGGACGAATGTAACACGCAATTGCCAACGTGGTTAACGTAACCGGCCTCGTCGTATTTTACCAACGATTTACATCGCTGCGATCGCGGGCGCAATATCCGCGTTCAGAGGATCGCCGGATTTAATTTTATCGAATAGTAACCGTACCGCCTTATTGCGATACAACGTCTTCATTCACCGATGCTTATGCACACGACACAACCAGCGCAACCTACACGTACACCACGCCACGTCCCCTCGCGTCTCTATGTATACGCGTCTCTATGGAATAAGAGAAAGAGAAAGAAAAAGAGGGGGGGGGGACAAAAAAAAAAAATAAATAAATAATGTTTATCTTGGCTTTTACGTGCGATAGGGAAGCAAAGTCGATGCCGCCCACGCACGTAGCCGGCTCTAGGAAAAAACCATTCGTGCCACTTTGCACGTACGTGTGCGTCAAGCTTGTTTATTGAAATCGTTTCGTCTCAGTCGTGTCAGTGCACGCCGATACACAACTACCAGCCGTTATTGCACGCGATCCTACGAGCTGCTTAACACCCTCCCTCCTCCCTGCGCATCGCGATCAAACTCGTCGTCCGCGATCTGTTTCACGTCTCCTGTTCTCTGCTCGAGTATCCACCCTTCGATACGAGAACAAGAGAGAGAGAGAGAGAGGGAGAGAGAGAGAGAGAGCTCGATCGAGCGAGCGAATAGTGTTCAATGGTAGTAGAAATTTTCAAATCTTTCGCCCGCGAGCTATTCGATTAAGCTTGCTTGATATACGACTTCCTTTATTTACTCAAAAATCTAATATCGTTCTCTCGTCGTCGAAACGTGACATTTCGTCTTATCGATTCTAAATCCTCGATCGATTCGATTCGGTTCGGTTCGATTCTCGTAATCTCGTCGTAGTTTTAACTCTTTCGATCGCTACAAAGTTTCGAGCGTTCGATAAAGAAAAAGTCGAGCTACTTTTTTCCTTTTTTCTTTTTCTTTTTTTTTTTTTTTTTTTTTTTTTTACCACGACTTGGCGATAATCGGGCCAAGAACAGGATAGAGGTTGCCATGGAAACGAGGAAAATTATACATGCGAACACGTATTCGTCGCTTTCTAAGAAGCTGACAAACGCACACGTGTTGCCGGGGAACGGTGCTCGACTCCTCGATACACGCGCACGCACACACGCACGGGCGCGCGTGTATCGTACATGCACGCACGTACGCGAAAAATCTTGCCCGGCTAATACGTTTGCGCGTGTATCGGACAATGAGATCATCGTGCTCGAACTATACGCTTGTTGGAAACACTGACGTCAACAGTTTCGGTTCGTTTCGTTGACTTTGCGAATGATTCTCGACTCTATACGATGATATCGGGAAGACTAATGCCGATCGTGCACGTGCAAACGTTATACCTGGTCAACTCGTTCGATCCTGTTTCATTAAACATCGAATAACCGCTCGAATAAACTGGCAGCGCTTACTTCTCTGCGTCTTGCGAAATAATTAAACGCGCTTCAACTTGTCGCGATCGTTTTTCTCCTCTCTTTTCTCTTTCTTTCTTTCTTTTTTTTTTTTTTTTTTTTCAATAGACACGATTAGAACACGCCCGTGACGCGAATTTTCGCTCGCTCGTGTTGAATAAATAAAAACGCGTTCGCCACGATCGCGGGAATATTTTTCACGGAGCGTGGAAAAATTAAAAAAAAAAAAAAAAAAAAAAAGAAGAAGGAGGGACGCCCACGATTCTCACGAACCATAATCCGACCGCTCTTTCCTCCGTGGCCAATATGAATCGCGAGAAAAATCAGAACCGGATGAGGGGGTGGCGGATCTTAGTCCTCCGGCAACCCCTGGGTTTTAAGATATGCAGGGCGCAACGCACGCTTTCCTAGCGAGACTATTTTAATACGAATGAGAGGGATGGGATGGCTCGAGACAGACAGAGAGAGAGAGAGAGAGAGAGAGAGAACCTCCTCCTTCTCCCGAGAAGATCTACTTCTTGATTACAGAACTTTTTACCTAATTACATAACATTGTTACCATTTACAAAGTCGCGGCCGGGTATACGTCGTCTGACTACTAATTAGAAAGCCCGATTAATGGACGAGATCACGCCCCCTCCCCCTATCCCCTTCCTACGTGTTCGATAAATTTCGTGCGATTCCCTCCTTTCGTTCGTTCGACGAATTTCCTTTAAAGATTCCTCCATCGATCTCTCGAAAGGAGGAAAATTTTTTCCACCGTCTACGAAAACTTTGGTTCACGAATCAATTTATTCAAATCGGCGCAGGAAACAAGCATCGGTTGTTGGACATTGGTTGGAGTTTATTATCGTAGAGCGAGGAGAAGTATCTTATCGGGAGGATAGGACGTAACCTCGCGAGAGAGGATAGTCATGCGCAAGGGACGCGTTCAGAGACGTTGCAGACATTAAGACGTCTGGTCCTCGACCTCCGTTTTCCATCCCTCGCCCTCTCCCTCACCACCATTTTCCACCACCCACCTTTGGACGGTCTAGCCGGTTAGACGACGCTGGTTTACCCGCGTCGTCTTCATTGTCCTCTCTAATTCTCATCTGATCCTCGCATTACGTAATTCTCTCTTTATTATTTTATAATTCCTCCGACTCTCTCCCCTCCCTTCTTCTCCAAAACCCACACTCGCTCGCGGCCCACGTCGCACGGAGCTCATCCTATGCCACCGCGCATACTAATGCATCCTCGCGCATTTATTAATTATTCCTCGCTAGTTACCGCGGCTTCTCGCCTCTCTACCCGACATTGTTCCTTCCCTGCCACCGTAATGATAGATTAAACCTCCTAGATTCGGCGACGGACAATGTAGCTCACGTACTCGACATCTCCCTCCCTCCCCCGCCTTATCCTCGAGGATGTTTCACCACGGGGCTACCTTACCTTACCTCCCTCTCCTCCCCAATGGAAAAGTGCAGATTAGCACAGATTATTCGTTTCTAGGTAATCGATCGAGATATTTGATTTCGAATTAGAAAATATCGTATCGATGATCTCATCCTCTTATTTGTTCCTCCTTTTTCTTTTGCTTTTTCACGGGGATGGGAAGGGGATATTCTTTCCCCAATATTCCTCGGGGAATTTAATTCCCTTTTAACGCGGAGGCGATTATTCCTTTTCACGGGAATCGCAAATGTTTAATTGGCTCGACCGAGAGGCGGCAGCCAGTGGCTACATTAATTGCACCAGGATTGCCAGGGGTGGGTTCGGGCCAGGTGGGCTGTCTAACCGTGGATCAACCGTGGGGGAGGGAGGGGTAGGGGATGGCCGGTGGAAAAGGCGGCTTGCATTGAATGCTAAACAAAAGCTAATTTATATCCGGAGGTCGGGTCTTTGCCGGAGATCGGGAGATGAATGGCTATACTTCTTGCATACCAAGTGGGCCGCCTGCTTCTGAAGGACTGCAGAGTTAAAGATCCTGGGGGATGTTCCCTTTGGGGTAGTCACTTGTATCGCTCGAATCTCCCATTCATCGCGAAACGGTGGACTACATTTTCAGGGGGCGGGGGAGGGGGGGGGGAAGGGTTCGTCAAAAATTGCTTGGTCGACAGATAAACACCTCTCGAGAGAACTGTTGTTGAAAATTATCTCTCTTGTCGCGTCATCTTGTGAATGTTATCTGAATGCATTAACAAGTGCCAGAGTTTAAATATCAATTGAAAAGTTATTATTATTATTATTATTATTATTATCGTAATGGCGAGGTTTTCGAGATCGATGCGAAGGAATTAAAAGTTGCGAACGAACAATTGATAGGAAATGAACGGCGGGAATATTCCCTTTAGGGTTGCCGCCCTTAAAATTCGACCGAGAACGGGCGTTCAATAATCATACATCCCCTTGAAGAACTCGGCACTCCCTGTCCGTTACCCTTTCGATAATCAACGAATTTGCCGGTCGAAAATCGGCAGACATCGCCGTTTCAAACTTATTACGAACCGTTGCGTTCGTAACAATCTTGCGTTTATCGAACGAAAAATTTAATTCCTATAATCCGGTTCATTTCCGAGACTCGAAGTATTCGTCGAATCTCTCGCTCGGCCTCTTCCTCCTCGAAAAATCGTTTTTCAAAATCGTTCGTTGATAATACGATAGTTTTTCAAAAAAACAAAAAAAAGAAAGAAAGAAAAAAAGAAAGAAGAGAGGAGAAAAGTAGCAGGGGAGAAAATAAAAGAGGAGGGGAAAAATAAAAAAAAATCGATCTCCCGCAGCAACGTCCCCGACGTAATCAAAAAGAAAGTTGTGGCCACGATGGTAAATCTCGAAATGAGATTTGTCGAGGCCAGTTTTTCCTCGTCCCGATCAAAATTCTATTCCCTCGACTTGCCGTTCTACGTATCATGAAATTTTAATCTTGTTGAAAAAGTTTCGTTCTTGAATCCTCCTGTTTCTCCTCCTCCTCCTCCTCCTCCTCCTCCGAGAGAAGACGGAGCGGAGTTTGGAGAGGAGAGAAGCCTGTTGATTCTGACGGCCGGTGTTGGATGGGAAACATCGTCTAGCCGGCGTTGAACTTTCTCGATACACAAGGCAACATAGCAACACAACACGGTAAAGCACAACAAGTGGGGGCGATGCTGGGGGTGGAATGCTCGATAGATATACAGGCAGCCGTGGCTGGAGAGGCGCGCGTCGCCTGCACCACGTGCTTTTCACCCCTCCTCATCGCCTCTCCTCCTCCCTTTCACCGTCTGTCTTCCTCTCTTTCGCTCGCTCTAAACAACCCCTCTACCCACTGATCGGCCGACCGTATACACCCCTGTCATCCCCCACGCGTGGGAAACGCAGCCTCTCGCGCGAAACACCACGTGCTGTTGCACGACACACCTCTTCCAAACCTGTTCCATCCTTCCCCGCCTCGATTAATCACCTGGAAACAATCTAATTTCCTCCCTCTAAGGATTCCAACAATTTTTCCTCTCGTCCTCTCGTTTATTGACAAAATTGACGCAATTTAATAACAAAACTTATGTTACGTATAGAATTATGTTTGTGCGGAACAAAGTTTTTATAACAAAAATTTACGGAGCAATATTTACTCCCTAATTTTGTTCGATTTATATATATATATATATATCTATCTATTTAAGAAACGTCGTATATATTTGCAAAGTTTCAGTGTGAATATATCGCGAGTAGAATTAATTGAAGGAGACGCGTCGATCGAAATGTGCTACGTGCTTGAAATCTGCAACTTTGTAAACAGATGTTTGATTCGCGCAAACGTTATCGTACTCGCTGTACTCGGCAAGAAAGGGATGATACGACGTTCAGGGAAGTTTCGTCGTAGTAGCTGATTCTAGTTTCTCTCTATATGCCCCGACTTGTTACACGCGCGCGTATGCGCACCGGTAATAATTAGTGTCTTAATGAAGGGGAGACTCCGTAAATAATTACCAACAGGCGCGATCTCACGCTCGAACACTCTCTTCGGCCTCGAGCGATTTCGATCTGAAAATCGGGCGAAAAGGGCACCAAGTTTTCAAGCACGCTCGCGTTCCGTGCATGCGTTATTGTTAATTCGATAATCGCATGGTCGTTTTAACTTTAACTTTTCGTCCTTGGACTTTTTTTTCAAGTTTCCTCCTCCACCTCCTTCTCCTGGGAGACGGCGAGGCTTCGCTTTTCCTCGATCGATCGCCAACGACGATAATTAACTGGAGCGGCGAGCCTTTTCCAATTTTCCGGTCCAGTTGGAATTTAGGTCCACGTCGGATCTCTAGGATCGATACACGAAAAGACGATTAACTTCTTCTCTTTTTTAATTCAATCTCGAGGAAGCGCAGTTTTAATTAAATCTGCATCACTCGTGTCTTTTCACGGAAATTCGATCGACCCGAAGCCAAGCAATTTACGACACGCGTTGTTCCACGAGGGTTGTAAAAGAAGGATTATAGTTTTGATTTTACCGTTCTCTCGATGGTTTTTTTTTTCTTTTCTTTTTTTTTTCTTTACCCAACTCGTCCGCTCGTTACGAGTGTCAGACTTCGGGATAAGGGACATTCGAGATCGAGTCGCACAGCCCGAAAACGTGACTTTTCCTTTTTCTTCGCTCAGACGTAGAGAAGGAAAATTTCCTTTTATCTCCGCCTCCGTTCTCCATTCTTCGTTCCTATATACATATACGACTTTTTTAACGTCCAGCAAAGTTTCGTGCTCGTTAACTTCCGTCTCTTTCGTTCGAGACGATAGATTTTCCTTCGTCGTCACAGCAAAACTCGAAATGGAAACGCATACAAACGAAAGAAATTCAAACAATTTCGTAATCTATCGTCTGCTTCTCTCTCTTTCTCTCTCTCTCTCTCTCTCTCTCCCTCGAGGAAAAAAAGGAAACGTTTCTTTTAACGATAAAAAGTCGTTTCATTCGTCGATCAAACTATCGACAAACTCAAAACAGATGCAAGCCATTTCACTCGGAACGATTCGAAGGGGATGAATTCGGTTTCCATCGACTCCTCGTGACAGGGCATAGAAATCAAATGACCCAAAGTAATTCCGACTGCATCTCCAGACATTACTTGGACCTGATCAATACGTACGTCCTTTCTCTCCCCCTCTCCGCCCTGCCTAGGTAGACGCGTACACGGCAACGTTCCGACAGTAGCTCGCATCTTAAGGAGAGAGAGAGAGAGAGAGAGAGAGAGAGAGGAGGGGAGGAAAAAAAGGAAGCTTCACAACGGGGGTTGGGGAGTGAAAAAGGGATTCCGCGAGTCTGCGGTAATCGCACCCGCTCGCGAGCATTTCTCCTCTACTCGAGTTCTCCGTTTCGCCCCCTATATTTTTTTTCCCTCTTTTCCTTCCTTCCTTCCTTCCCTTCCTTTCCTTTCCTTTCCTTTCCTTCCCCCGAAAGCTCGGTCGGTGGAAGGGGTACCATGGTTTTAAGGGGGGTCACGTGGAACGGCGTGAATACCGAGTGGGCGGATGGCACTGCTAGCTAGCTAGCTAGCGGTTGAACGGAGGCGAGCATTGCGCGCGCACTTGAACGTGTATATGTGGAGCTCCACCGTGCGAATAGAAGTCTGACGCACACGCACACACACGCACACATTCGTGGTGCCTCGTGTCGTACCCTTTACGAGCGAGCAGTCGCACGTACTCTACGGGCATGCGTCTCGGTCACCGTCGGATTTCGTCTACTACGTACTCCTATGTACGAAACACACATGCATCTAACCGGAACGATTTTAAAGCAGGATAGTGGCGGTGGAGTAGTCCAGGAGAGGAGACGGTGATGACCGATGGTGGTGGTGATGGGTGGTGGTGGTTGTGGTGGTGGTGGTGGTAGTAGTGGTGGTGGTGGTGGTGGTGGTGGTGGTGGTGGTGGTGGAGGAGCTTGGTTCTCCCGGCTACGGAGGATAGAATTGGTGGTGGAGGTCCAGAAGTAGTGGATAGAGAGAAAGAGGATGTAGTAGTGGTGAGGTTGGCTCGGTAGAGGGGCAGGCAGAGAAGAGAATAGAGATCGGCGAGATCTCCTCTTAGCCAAGATGAGCGAGACGAACGGAGGAGTGGAGAACGGATGGACGAGTGAGCCAGGACGAGGTGGAGCGAGAGAGGCAGAGGGATGCGGACGGAGTGACAGAGATGGCGAAGGAGAGGAACGGGAGTGTAGGCGGACCAGAGAGAGGAATTCCACGGAGGCGTGTCTTCCCCGGCGCACCAGGTGCAAAGGTGCGCGAACGCGACGTTGCCACGCCTTTTCCACGGGGCGACGTGGCCTACAACTGCACGACGTCGACGTCGACAGCCACGACGGCGACGACGACGACGACGACGACGACGACGACTACTACGACGACGACTACGACGAGGTCGACGTAATAACCGGTCTTCTTCGTCTAACAACGGTGGACGAAGAATTTTCCGCCCTCCTCCCATGAAACGTCTAGCTGCCGGGACACATCTCCCTTCTCGTTGTGTCTTGCTTTTCCACCTTTCTCTTCTCTCCCTCCCTCTCCTCCTTCTCCCTTCACCTTGCTCTTACAGCCTGTACCCACCTACCTACCCCCTACCAGTTTCGCGCAGGGGGGTACTACGTTAACGGACGGGTTGTGTCCAACCCAACCATCCAGAATCCAGCTTCTGGTGTCAACGTCCCGAAGTTTCCACGAGCTTCTCTCCTGAATATGCACCTTCTACGTTTTCGGTGTACGGGGGGGCCGGATGGTATGGAGGGGGAAGACGCTAGGCTCCTAGGTGGAGAGGGTGGCGGCACGAACGAGGAAGGTAGCACGGGCATGCGGGGCGGAAACTGGAGGAAGGGAGAGGAGCGGAGAGGGGGGAGGAAGGAGGGTGGTGTTAGACAGGACAACAGGGGGCGCGGATTCTTTCCGGCTTGGAAAAGGATGCCCGCGACTGGAATGCGGGATCACGGTATTCAACATCACGTAACGCATCTGTGCTAGGTGCACGGTAAACAGAAATGGCGCGGAGGATGCGGACGTGATCGCATGATTTTCAGCTTCGAACTCGAGCGATTTTCCTACATTCTCCATCCACCGTCCGTTTCCACCCTCCTAATCTTTACTTTCCAACAAATTTTCGCCGGGGGAGCTCTTCGAACTCGGGTTGTAATCTCATTTCACGAAGAATACCGGTTTGTTCTTTCGCCTCTCTCTCTCTCTCTCTCTCTCTCTCAAAATTGAAAATAGCGAGAAATTTGCCGACAAAACGGTGTATTACCATGTATGCACGTCAGTTAGATTTATATATAGATTATATATATTATGAATGATTGGGATGGAAATAAAGCGTGGAACGACGTGGCGCGGACGTCTGGACGGTGGGAGGAGGGGGAGGGTATAAAATAAATCGTTCGGGGAACGAATATCGCGTTACGATCCATTCGTATTAGGAGATAGAAACGTGAAATTTAAGCTCGATAAACGTATTTGAAATACTCGAAGGTTTCCAAACATCGAACCGGTCGGGGATCGATTCGGGTCTGAATAATACTTATATCTCGTTACACACGGCGTCGTTGCTATTAATTATTCTCCGTCTTGCTCGTTGCCGTGACCGGTTCGCGAAACGCTTTAATTACGGTTTCCTCTCCGACAGAGAAGATAGTACCGCTGTTCTTCCGTACGCCAATTGATTTAATACAATCCCTGATACGCATATCCGGGAAAAAATCTGGTAAAAAATTTACAAAAGACAAATAGCGAATTATTCGCTATTTTATTTTTCTTCTTTTTAATCGAGCTACCATTGGTAATCCTAGTAGTCGTCTTTCGTCTTTCTCCTCTTGTCATCATTGCCGCCAATTTTTTTCGCAAATCGACGACGTGACATGATGTATCGCTTCCATACACGTCGAACGTAAGCTGTGTGTCGTCGTTTCGACGACGACAGCAGTAAGGAAGAATTCCAATTTTTTATTTCGAGAGGTTACGATCGATTTTATTTATATAATAATTAAATAGAAAGTCGTGAAGAGAAACTTGAGAGAACTCGATGAAGAACAACTCATTGGATTAAACGTTCCACTTCGATCGAGACGAGTTCGAATGAGAAGAGGAGGAAATTTCAAGGTCTTAAAATTTTTCGTTTTTTTTGCTGCAACTGCAACAAGCGATGCGACATCTCGTAATCGTTTTCCTTCTCCCTCGTGATTATTGCATCCGACTCGAGATCTCCTACCTCGTTCCCTCTTCCTTCTTCTGTTTCACCATTCCCGTGTGCTTCATCACCGTCTCCACAACTGCTGGCACAGCTCTACTTATATATACAACTTCCACCTGCCAGTTCCTCTCTCTCTCTCTCTCTCTCTCTCTCTCTCTCTCTCTCTCTCTCTCTCTCTCTCTCTCCCCTTATCCACTATATCTCTCTCCCTTTCTCGGATGCAGCTTTCTCTCGCGATTCCATTTCTGCGTTGTTGAACTATAACTCTCTCTAGGAAGGCAGTGGCAGCTATTACGTCGGCTCCTAAGCTATTACGGCATCTGGGAAGCTCGTTGGTGCCGGTGCAAGCGCGGACGAACGCGGGGGAGGTACGAGGAAGTGGCACGAGAGAAGGAACATCGGGGGCACAAGGCGGTTGGGGAGGGGGTTGGGCGTCGGGTTAGGCGAGGTGATGTATTGAGATCCCATTGTATCCACGGAATCCCCTAAGATTGCCAAACGACGTCCTCTCCCGCTTCACTCTTCGCCTTCCATCTTCCGCCATCCACCTTTCCAACCGCTCGCATTCTGCCTCCTTCCTCCTCCCCGGCAAGCTCCCGGTCTCAGACCCCTTCCCCCCCCCCCCCTTTATTCCTCCTCTCCTTATTCTCGCATAATACGTCACCGGTGGAAAGGCAGGCAAGCCTCCGGTATATTCTCTTCTACCTTTCGCGTTCTGTCCTCCTCCCCAAAGCTAGCTCGCCTCCTCGTATATTTCTCTTTTCCATTCTCCTTCTTTTTATTCCCTGTCTTCTCTTCTTCCACCACCGCTCCCCGCCACCGACCGCACAGCTTCGCTCTACTTTTTCTCGAACGAAAAACCTATGCAGATGCGCGTGCTGGAATATTCATGCCGCATGACGGAAACAGAAAAAACAGCATCGTCGAAATCGTCCCGTTTTCTCCCACTCCACCCCCTTTTCGTCGTCTTTTCGCTCCGCTTCTTCTCTTTCTCTCCCCTTGGCAAACTTTTTTTTTCTTCCCTCCTCTCCGTCTTTAATAACACGACGTCGCGTGGCCGCAATCGTACCGCGCACGGTATCGATAGGTCTCGCATAATGTCGCGGGCTGTTCTCTCTTTCTCTTCGATATTGGGTAGGGTTCGCGGGCCATTCCATCCGAAGGGAGGAAACGCACGAGGAGGCGGAGGAGAAGGAAAGCGAGGGCAGAGCGACAGATGCAGATCGGGAGGAATTCAAATTTTTGCGCGAATGCCCGCCGGTTCAATAACAACCTTTATTATTTTAACGACCTACGTCGTTGCCCGTCGTCACCTTTACCTACGTTTCCTGAAAAGAGGGAGGAGGACGATCCACTCTCTCGAATTCTCGGCTCGATGATAATCAGCCAACCCCTTTTGTCTAATTATTTTTCGTTCCCTCGATCGTGTAATCGATCGAAGTTTTTTTTTTTCGATTTGCTCGGCGGCTCGATTTGTCTCCTCCGTTTCGGAATCGGTGGAATATTTTTAAAGTCAATACTCGTTAGAAGAAGAAGGATGGCCGGGGTAAGCCCTACGCGAGCGTGAGCAAGGCCGAGTCCTTCGATGAAAAGAAATTGCGGATGGTAAATATCGGATACGTGTGGATCGATAAGACGTTACATAGACGTTACTCGTGTGCAAAGACGGAAGCTAACATTATCCCAAGGTAGCCGGCAATTTTGTTAAAAATAAACGCGTTACTATCTATTACCGGCCGGGGAAGTCAACATACGACCGGTGTACCGTTATTCAAGTGGTATGCATAATGCACGTGTCGAGCGCGGTGGCGTAGCTCGGCACCGTCGTGCCACGACGTACGATCCATTTCCATTTTTCGTCGATACGATCGAAAATCTACGAATCGAATCCGATCCCGAGCCACGCTTTTCGCGCCAATAATATAGTCGAGATTCTCGGGAACGGATCGGGGACGGGCAAGGATCATAAGGCGTGTAAATCAATCATCCTCGTCGAGATTCGTCGATTTCGCTTCGAGGCACGCGACGAGAGAGGCTTGGAACATGTTGCTCGACGAGTCCATAAGCGAATCCGCGATTATAACAATTCGGTTCTTGCCTCGCGAACAGCGAACGAATACGCAGATTTTAATTGGCGATCCGCCAATCTCCGCCTCGATACACAACCTAGTACAAATATCGACGATGTCGAGGCAGAAGCGGCGGTCAACGCAAATGCAATTTGCGTATCCTCGTCCCTTCTCTACTCGTTGCAGAGAGTGGAAAGGGGTGGAAAGGGGTTGGTAGAAGGGGGATCGATATTTGGTAAATATTTGTGGCGAGTCGAAACAACAGAGCTCGAAAGGACGCGTTCCATCTCTCTCTCTCTCTCTCTCTCTCTCTCTCCGCGTTGGTGGAACGCAGGATGTTTGTTTCGCGATCCGAATACCATTCGGGGGCGCCTGGAAAATCGCGTGGGAGTGTTGGCGTCATCGAGAGCGTCATACACCAGCGTTCAAGCGGAATGTTGATCCCGTCGGTGGCCGATGCGCATCGTTCGTTTCGCTCAGCAGAGAGAGAGAGAGAGAGAAAAAAAAAACGCGCGTCATCGTTGTCGCTATTTCCACCGCGCGAGTGCCCCGCGTCGCCTCGAGCCACCCTCGAGCATCGATCGCATCTCTTCCAAAGGTCCTTAACCTTCGATTTATCGAATTATCGCGAGGATGGTTTACGAGGATGATGGTTCGCGACAAGGATCCCAACAAGGAGGGGACAAATGGGAGGACGATATTCGGGACTGCAACGACGTACGAAATAATTCGAATATTGCGCAGAAATTTGCGCAGCGCGAAGAACGAATATCCGGTTTTACAGGGCGGCGAAGATGGAGCGGTGTAATAAAACGATCGGTTATATAATTGAAGCGAACGATTGCACGTAAAGCTGCACGACAAGTGGAAGAGAAACATATGTCGGGATTGTTTATTCGCGTATCTCGTCCGGGTTTAAGCCGCCACGAGGCAGAAAAATAAATATCTATCGGCCATGTGTTTATTCGGTGTTGTCGGATATCGCTGTATACATAGCAACTTTATCGTTGTCGCTGTTACACTCGATCGCCAGGTACGATCGTTTAATATAATGGAAACGGCACGAACGAACGAACGAACGAGCGAACGAAGGGGAATGTCGATCGATCGAACTTATTTTTCACGAAGAAGAAGAAATTCGGCTTTCTTCGGAATTTTTTTCGAGGGATAAAAATAATATTTGTTTAACCCGCGACGAGGACGCGACGAAGGGCGAGGGAGATTAGTTGAGAGGGGGTGGCGCGATTAAAACGAACAGAGCAAATGATTGCGTCCAATCAGTCTTTCTTAAAGACTTTCCCCGAGACAATCGCCGCTGCGAAACGGGGGAGGGGTGGGGAAAAGTTGGGAAGGAAAATGTCTAGCGGAAAATACGAAACCGTCAAGAAGGAAAAGGCAAATCCTCGGAAAGTTCTCGCGGAAGCGGGACGATAAAGCCGTCAATTTTCACCCTCAATACCGTTTGTCTCCGCGAAAGAAAGGAAAGCAAGCACGAAAAGGCGAGCGTGAAAAGAGCGAAAGAGAGACGGCCTCGAAAAAGAGGAAGAAGGAAGAAGAAACAACGGAGGAGGAAGGGCCCATCGGAAAGGAGGAGACATTTATTACGACTTTAACTGGACTTTGTGTTTATTCAGCGACTGTTGCTCTCGCTTACAACCGTCTCCTTCTCCTCCTCCTCCTCCTCCTCTTCTTCTTCTTCTTTTTCTTTTTCCACCCGTCGTTGAAGCAGGGGAAGCAGCAGCAGCAGCAGGGGACGCAACATCGTCCAAGACAGACACTACTCGGTCTTCTGCTGGGAACACTGAGTGGGCGAGGGAAGGTCAACCGCGAGAAATTCTTGGCACGTAGGGTGACCGTTCGACTTGGCGTGCTTCTTCTTCAACCCCTGTCACGCGACACACTCTTCTCCCCTCGCGTCGAGAGAATCTTTCGCTTTATCCATCGGTGGACACCGATCCGGCATCATCGGTTGCTTCTCCATTCTCTATGCGCCCTTCATCCCTCTGAATATCATTCCGCGAACGTCGACTTGCATCCCTTTTCAACCTCGTCAGAAGGACACGACGTGTCCGCCCGACGAGACGTTTCGAACGTTTTTTTGCCACGTCTGTCTCTCGCCTCGTCCAGGCCAACGTTTCGTTCTTTGATTCATCTCTGATCGAGAGAGCGAGCCCGCGAGCCCCAGGAGGGACATTGACTTCTTTGCGTCGTACGCGTTTCGCCATCGCCTCCAGCTGATGATCATCCATTCCAATCTTTCTACTCGATGGACCCTTTTCGTAATTTCGTCCCGTATTTTCGCCCATGTATCGTACGTATTTTATATATATATATGTAAAGTATCACACATTCGTTCATTTAGAATAGAATCTCTCCAGAGAATGAATTTCGTTCGCCGCGTTTCGTTCGAGGAGCGGGAAACTTGCCGCGGATTCGTTCGATTCGTTGACGGAGAAATCAGAGACGAGAAAGTAACGCGATAAACTCGGCGTTCAATTGCACCTGCGCGAATTGCATCATTAGCAGCTGACTCGACTTGTTTTCTCGCGTCTCTTGTATTTAACGTGTCATCGTCACGGTATATATATATATATATATATATAGATATATATACATTTTCTGTGTTACGATTAAAACCGATAGCAGGTCGAGGATGGGGGAGGATCGGTTTAAATCGATGATTCGGTGGCGGAAAACGCTCACGTCGGTTGGTGCGAACGTTGGTGTGAAAGTCGAGAGGAGGAGGAGAAGGAGGAGGAGGAAGGCCTCGAAACGAGAAAGGCGAGGTATAAACCGGGTTGCCACGGAAGAGAGGAGGCAAAGTAAAGACAATCGCGCACAATTGGCACATGAAATTTAAAGAAGCAAGGGCGAGGCGACGCGGGTGGAAGGGCCAGTCGCTCCTCACTCAATATACCCACGCCACGGCGTTCGAGCCCTTATTCTTTTCTCTTCCTTCCAGCTCGCTGGAAATTTACATTTCCTCCCTCCTCGAACTCCAACTGTCTGTTTATCCCGCTTTCTTTTAAAGAGCCGCTGGTGGCTATACTCTCCCCCCCCCCCGGTCCCCACCCCACTCCTCCCCGACGTTCTAACCTCTCTCACCCCCCCCTCCGGCCCTCCTTTCGAATTTTACTCCCATCTCCTTCCCGCCAACCCTCGTCTTACGCATCGTTTCTCCTTCTCGTCCTTCGTTCCTCGTCGTCTCCCACGAACCCGCAGCCACCTCATCTTCCGCTATACAGAGACAATCCTCTATTTACGGCGAGATTACGCTTCGTTGGCCGATAATCGAAAATATGCCATCGAATAACGCTCCCTCGCCTCCTTCCTCCCCAACGCTGATGAGAGACGATTCTCGGCCGCGAGAAAGAAATAGAATCGAACGAAGAGGATTCTCTTCCTCTTTTTTTCTCTACTTTTATTTGTATATAAGAGGAAAAAAGAAGAAGAAGAAGGAGAGAAAAAAGATCGAGAAAATGCGTGGATTGCCTCGATTCGGCGACGGTGGTGACGAAAACTATAATCAAAGGAATACGGATGATAACGTTGGTGGCTCCTTTTTCTAATTCATTCCAGGGTGGTGGGGGTGTCTTTCTCCCTCGAGCGGGTGAGTTTCCAGCTCGGTTTATTAAAACATTCAATTTCGTATATTACGCATTCGTTACTCTTATCCGAGGCAAAGAGCGGAGGGTGAATCGTGGGGGAGGGGGATCGCGAAACGGTGGAATCGGGACGTGTCATTTCGAAAACGTCGCTCAATAAACGAAAGAGGGATCAGCATTCGCGGCGGGGCGTAATCCGTGGATCAGATGCCGAAATCAGCGGGTAATTGACGCAATTTCTTTCCTTCTCTCGCCTCGCCTCACCTCCCTCCGGCCATCCTTTTCTCCACATTCTCCTCCCCCACGCGAAAGATTTCTCTAAGTGTAAGGCCTCTCGAAGGAAAGGGAAACGGTGGGGCGGGCGCGTGGGGATGGAAAAGGAATGCGCTCGTGGGAGAAGGATAGACAGATAGATAGACAGATAGAGCCAGACCACAATCTCTTTTTCTCGAGTTTCGGTGTGGCGCGAGCCTCCGGCTCCGGATTTTAGCGCAGATTCTAAAAGCCAGCCAAGTCTCTCCCTCTCCCTCTCTCGGTCGCGGAAGAAGCGAACCTTTAATAAAGAGCTTAAGCGAGCTAAATAGAAACATTTTTCCGTCGGCTTGACTCGGCTTGCTTCCCAAGTCTTGGCTCCGTTGCAATGAAATGAGTCGCGGCTGCTCGTGCATAAGTAATCCGCAGATGAAGGTATCCCGACCCCTATTCCGTCACCCCCCTCCGCTCGAGTTTCCTTCTAGGAGGGAGCTACCATACTCGTATATTGGTCCGCTCGATCGTTAAAAAAAAAAAAAAAAAAAATCGACCCTGGATTATTCGTAGGAACGTGGCTTCGTTCTAGCAGGAATATTTTTTTTTTTTCTCTTTTAAATAAACGAATCGATAAACTTTATTTATTTGGAGGATACATTTGGAAGAAACAAATTTCCCGATAATTTGGAATAACATTTTCCAAAAATCCGTTAATTTCATATAGGCGCGGAGTAAGTATTCGAAGAGGACAAAAGGATCTGTCTTTTAATCATCCGACCTGAGAATGTATTTCTTAACGCATTTTCGCGAAGCGACGTAGAGCGTAGAATCCATGTGTCTTTTGATGGCGCGGTAGGGCGTAGAAGGGCGAAGGTCGTTTATGGCGGAAGCCACTCGATGGGGGAAGGATTCGGTAATTATTCGCCATAGGCTTGAAAAATTGCCACCTAATCCCGAAATCGATAGTCCTGCCAGAGAACGCGCGAGTGTAAGGAACCCTCTCTCTCCCCACCCTTCGTCACCCTCTCGTACGTATCAGTTTTTTTTTCCTCCAGCCGTTGGAAAAAAAGGGGGGAGGTTGAAAGCCTACGCGTCCCTTTTCTCCTCGCAAGATATCCCACCCCTCGCTACGACGCTGTCGTCGTATTACGGAAATAATGTATCGATATCGTAATAAGGGAATGATTGGATACATCGAGGCTGATATATTCATCCCTAGACTCGCCCCTCAACGTTGGCGAGGCCGCGGCAACGTCTCGTGCTCGCGTCGACCTATTATTCATGCAGCAACGTATGGGGCTTTCCGAGGTGTCTGGGTTATATCTTCGGGACGCCATTTTTTTGGATGAGGCATTGCGGGCATAACGGGGGAAAGATGGAGGTTACTCGGAAGATTTCCTCCCCGGGAAATCGAATCACCGAATTTCGAAAATACATCGTGTCGCGCGAGAAGAAAATCCTTGGAAATAAATAGAATCAACGTTATCAACGCAAACGGTGAAATTTTCTCGTGGCGTGCACACACACACACACACACACGCACACACATCCACCACGCGGTGACTTCGAAGCTGAGGATACATTATGAACGAGGCTGAGCGCGGCACGCCGTCTAGAAACCTACAAATCGGGAATTCGTATCAACGGAAACTCGTCTGGCTCCCCCGGCTTTTCCCACGGACTCTTCCCTGACATTGCACCCTTAACATTTCCCGCCCGTTATAACATCCAAGCTTTTCCACCAGGCGGTGTGCCCCCGGTGGAGGATTAAACGAACGATCCCACCCTGGTAATCGGCTCGCCCCGCGATCTCGCGGCCGATGTATAATTTATAAAACGGCATTAAATTGTCTAAATGTCGCGGCACAAGCGTTTCTAGCTCGCGAGACGCTCCTCCACTTGGCGACGGTCGTATATATATTCGTGTATAGAAGAGAGGGAGGGTGGCAGTTCGTCTGGCAGCAGGAGGAACATATTAGCTCGACTTAAGGCGTGGCATAATGATCTCGTGGCGAAACCGGGCTCTTATTCCGGCTGGCTCGATATCTCGGATGGAGTTAGATGCGGCCGAGAGGGAGGGGGCTGTGGGCGAGGGCTGTGGGCACTCGGGCGAAAATAAGTACGAGTTTCAGCCACCGCTGATTGCGAACCGTGACTCTTCTTCGCGATGCTCGAGCGCGGTATATAAAGTAATGTCTTGTCGAGAGAAAGAGGGAGAGAGAGAGAGAGAAGAAAGCGAAGCTGGAAGAAAGCGAGCGATCTAACTGAGCCCCGAGGTTGGAGGGTAAGCTTTAAAATCGGCGTCAAACGCGAGGCCACCCTCGGCCGCAAATTTTTATTCATTGACACTACACGGCTGAGCACCCTCCAACCCCCACCCACACCGAGGCTAAAAGACGGAGGCGGCTCTCGAGTGCTTCGGTTTTTCTTCGGTCTCGCTGCGTGATATTGGGGTTGCCCCGAGGATCTCTCCTTCTTATGCCGCTATTATTCGCATTATATATTGCTCTTATTCCATCCCCGTTATTCGGCTAATGGATACTTATTGTCTCTCTTCTGAATGAACGGAGGCTGATTATTTTTCCTTCGATCCGGGCCAAGAAAACGATCGGATTTGGTTGGTGGACGGTCCGTGCGCAAGTTTCAATGGGCGAAAATTGAGGGATGCAAGGGATGAGAGTTGCGAGCGAGAAGGAAAGTGGGAAACTTCATAAATCACTATGGGGACGTGCGAAAGCGGCCACGCAAATGTGCGAACACGCGTGTGCTTCTGGAGAGAGATAGATACACGTGTTGGATACGCGTGGGCCGGCTCCTTATTTACTCGAAAAGGTGAAAGGGAAGAAGACCGTGGCGGCGATCTGTCCATAGCTCGTACACGGCCACTCACGAATGGGCCGACCGTTCTCACAGTAAATATATCGAAGTGAATTGCAACTTCGTCCCTTCATCCCCAATCCAACCCAGCCTTGATCCACGACGCCACGCTGAATTCACCTGAAAATTTATAAGGTCCTGTCGCCTTTTTTCCGTAATCGTGAGATTTACATCTTCTTCTTCTCTCTCTTTCTCTTTTTTTGAAATAACGATTCACGGAGAAACGACGGAGAATGACCAGTAGAAGATAGTTTCGTTCCGTAATTCCGAATTATTACATTTACGAGAAACATGAATCGTTTGGCGCGAATGATGATCGAAATTTCAAGAACGGATGATGAATCAGCGATCACCAGTGGACGCGAGTACATTCATCATCGTGCCTGTTATTTTGAATGGAGTGACAGCGATTCTTAACGCCCTTTTTTCCATGCGAATTTACCACTTATCCTGGATCGGATATATTTCGCTTTGACCGGGGAGAGCGGGGAGAATACGACGGATTCTTTGCGCGAGGGCGACGGTTAACGAATGTATAATTAATCCTATTGCGTTAAAATGATAATGACAGAGGTTTAACGTTGGCGTCGTCGGCCGGGAAAAAGGAAACAATCGTAAAGTATCCACGTATATGCGTGTAAAGCCTAGTAAACCTCTTAAGCTTAACTGTAAAGCGTCCAAAGTTACCTTTTAGTGGGTGATTAGCAAAACCGAGCTGACCTTTTCAGCGGCCAATTACAGGAGATTCGGGCATAATCCTATTACCTACATCAGCTCATTATTGCATAACTGTATCTCAGCGTACCGTCCTCGCCCAGCACATTTCTATAAATGTCTATTTCAAAAGCGTCGTGTCCAACCACCTCCTGGTTGGATCCTATCGCCACTCTCCAGGACTAACTCGAGTCCTCCCGATCGAGCACGGGACACGGCCGCCGAACAGTGTAGTCGCCCGAATCGAATCGTCTTTATCGTCTTTCCCGGCCGTTCGCAATTTCAACAACGCGATTTCTTCGCGCGTCCGCAATGAAAATAGAGAGATACACGATTGACACGACTACTACGGATTCCCCTCGTATCGAATCCTTCCTTCCCCGACACCGATCCGGTGGAAGGATTTTTCGAGGCGAGGCGCAAAGCTTATCCGAGCGGGGCAGAGATTTTATTTAGATCCCTGGCTATAAATGCGAAACGTTTGACCGGCCAATCAAGCGGAGGGGCAAGCCCCGAAGGGTGTTAGGACTCTACTATCCACGATGTCCACACCTCTGTTGTCAGCTAATGTTCGGCCATTGTAAGGGGTCGTCGCTCGTAAGCGTGGCGATTCTTCCTGCCTCTGGGAAGGTGTTCTGGCCGCTGTGGAACGGTGTGGCGCGGAACAGAAGAGGGTGAAAAGAAAAGGAGGAGAAGGAGGAGGAGGGAGAAGGACGGGTGGAGGCCAAGAGCGGCAGCAGCACGTATTAGTGAGAGGAGAGTTTCACGGATTCCGCTATCACCTCCTTCGTATCCCCCTCCGGTTGGTGGCTATCGGCTGACGGCAATCCGGCTAAATCTCTTCCACCATAAACGGCTAAACAAAGAGGTCCATTCTTCAGCACGAGCGGCAAAACCCCCTCTGGTCACACGAGAGATCCGACCGACCTACCCTTATCGGCCTCTGTCCACCACTTACGATCATCCATCTGGATCTCTTCCTTCCCGGTTGAAAGCTTCGACGAGCGTGATAGTTCTCCTCCAATTCGTGCCATTGTTCCGCACGATTTTTTCGCGATACAGCCACAGCCCCCTTACTCGGCAACCTTAGGAATCGAATCGTCACCTCTGTGACGAATGAACTTGATCCGGGATATCTGTCGTTCGATTCGATCGTCCCAAGTTTCAACTTTATTATCGAATAGAATTGGAGTTCTTTTTTTTCTTTTTTTTTTTTGGAAACGAGAAAAATTCTAACTCGATCAACCAAAATTTGTTGAACAAAGGCATGGACAGATTCCAGTGTTGTCGCGTGGGGAAACGAAGAAGAAGAAAGGGAAGCTTTCTATTCGGTGCAAGTATCATTCGAGGAAGGTCGGATCGAGAGAATGGAAGGTTAAGATCGTCCCTCTCGGTCCATAATAAAAGAAGGCAGATTAATGCGTTCGGTCTTGAATCCAATCAACATTATTCCGACAATAGTCCGCCAGCCAATACCCGTTCTACTCGAGGCTGATATTATCAACAGCCCGCTTACCATTTATTCCCCACCCTCTCCGTCCCGCACGCACTCTCTCTGGTGTCACTGTCTTTTCTTCCCATCCTCCCTCGCCCCGCTTCTCGATACTTTCACACCCCTAGACACCTCGCTCGTTCTTAATTCCACCGCCGGATGATAAGTATGCTAACAAGAGAACGAAGCACGGGGATACAGGCAAGGGGAGGGGTGTGCAGCGGCACGGTCGACTTGGTAGCTTTAAAGCCAAATTAACCACGCCACGCTCACATAAACGTCGCACACTTCTTCGTCAATGTTAATGTCTACAGAAGGCCATTAGCCGATCGAACCATCGTCGTCGAGAGTATACCATCGGATCGACGTTCGCTGGAAGGTGGAACGCTTCTCCTCCGCGCACCCTTAATCGCCACCGCGATAAATCAGCCGGAGGAAAAAAAAAAAAAAAAAGAAAGAAAGAAAGCGATGCTGGTCGTTGCCCGAGATACGTATCTCGAACAGTCTCTCTTTAAGGGATTTTGGTTTTTAAGAGTCTACGATAACAAACGAGTTTACGAGGTATCTTTTACCTGAGGTAAACAGGTATTTGAAATAGGTATTTTCTTCGTTTTCTTCGATATCTTTCGATTCGATAAAATCGACAAAGTCAAGAAAGAAAGAGAATATTAAGAGAATCGATAGGGGAGGGGCACGCAAATAGAGATATATATTTCAAGAATCGCCAATTCCACCACCACCACCACCACCAAGTATTATTATTCTCCCTGGCGGTTGTAAAGAAAAAGAAAGGGAGAGGGGTTTCTTTAACGAATAAACCCATGAAAAACTAATATCCATAGTTGGCGATCGGATCGTCGTGGAGGAGGGTAGAAAGGAGGACACAGGGTGGTGGGAGGTGGAGCGTTTCGGGGACCTATAAAGGCGTGTTTTACGAGGGCAGATAATGCGATGAAAGATGCGAACGACGTCCAGTCATGCCTAAAGAGTGTGTGTAACCGGACCTTCCGCCCTTCTTCTTTCACGGTTCCGTCTAACCCCCGCGGTTTCGCGGCCTTTCAACCGAGGGTTGAAAGAAGGGGAGGGCTCGCTCCTACGCCCATAATATATCAATTTCGTATTCTAATGTCCAGCCGGTTAATTCAAAAAGCGTCGACGCTGCGGAAACGGTGAAACGGTGTGGTCGTCTTGCTCGCGCTCTTTCCGCATTAGGGTGGAGGCCGTGCTTCCCTCTCTATCCTACGTAATAGAGGAGGCAAGAGGGGCGGGCAGGGAATAGTTCTGATTCTCATTCGCAGCCTCGTCGTCACGTATACGCGCCGCTTATACGTCTCGCCATCAGCTCGCTCGCTCGCTCGTGTCGTAGATAATTGGGGGAGCGGCTGTTTGCGGTCCCGCGGGGATGCTCTCACCCCCTGAAAACCGAATGACGTACAATCTGCCAAGGATTTCGGCAAATCGTCCTCACGAAATTGCGCGAGGAAACAAACGGGGAACGGACAGGAAATGGCTATATTTTTCGGGATTGTTCGTCAACCAACTGGTTGTTGGTCGACCGTATATTTCGATCGTTGTTCCAACGTTGGGGTTCCCGTAATGCTCGTTAATTATTTGCTCGGTCAAATTTCAAGGAAGGAACAAATTGATATAAGACTGGCGAATCGCGCTGATGGTTTTTTGACATTAGGAGAGAAAGAAGGAAGAAAAAGAAAGAAAGAAACGATGAGTAATCTGTAGTAAAATCCGACGGCGGAGTCGAGTGACGTAAACTGCGTCGTGGATAGCCGCTTTATAGTCTCGTAATTTTCATCGTAACCGCGGCGGAACGATGCCTCCGCGTTGTTGCCCCCTCTGACCGATCCTTGCGGACGAGAGAAAGAGACGGCAGACGAGATGGGCTGGAACCCCGGCCGAGAGCATTGGGCAAGGGGATCGAGGGATGAGGGAAAAGGACGAAAGAGTCCTTGGAGTGGCGCGAACTATTAAAAAGCGCGCGTCCGCTCGAATTCTCGCCGGTAGTAAATTACCCGAAAAAAGAAATAACCGTTGAATTCGACCACTCTCCGCCTCTGTCACCGTGCCGCTCTGTTTTACCCAAACCCCCTCCCTCCCTCCCTCCCTCCCTCCTCCCCCCTCCTTTCTCCAAAGGCCTCCTCGCTCTCCTCCTTCTCCCCTCGCGGCAGCTCTCCCGCTACTCCGGTTGGTCCAAGTGTGGTGGCTCGCTCGAGAGATCGTCGATCTCTCTCTTTTCCAGGGTAAAAACCCTCTCGACGAGGAGCGAGCCGCGGTCTCAGATAAAAAATTAGCCGGAGTTGCAAACGTTTCCACCTTAAATCATATATTTATCGCGACATTAATTCAACCCTTTTAGGTACCCTTTTTTCCTGGCGGCCACTCCGCACTCGGGACAGAAACGCCTCCGACTCATCCCGTCTCCACCTTCTCCCCCCCCTTGCGAGGGAGGACCCCACCACTCTTTTTCCACTCGGTTCCGTCCTCGGTCGCCCTCTCCTTCCTCTCCTTGCCCGGGACTCCTGCGGCGAACGACGTCCCGTTAGTCCTCTCACGCTAATTTCTCAGATTCGAGTATTTTTATGTACCGTCGCGCGAACCTGACGGGGGTAAATCCTCTCGTTTATTATTTAGAAGAGGGAGGGATGCGCGTGTAGAATGGGACGGTCAAGAGAGGGCCTGTCCGGCGGCACACAGACGAAGGCGTTTATACCTTGTCCTCCTCCTCTTTTTGATGGGGATATACGATCTCGTTATCTCTTCTTGCTTCTTACTCCCTGCGATTATCCTTCTTTACGGTCGGTTTGCTCGATCGTGCAGTGGCGCCGAGTACACTCGCACGAGCCTCTTTTACGTGCGTTCTTCCGAACGAAGGATCGTCGTGCAGGTTCGTCGTATCATCCGATCCGCGTTTAAGTTCGATTAGTAAGATTTTCCTTTTCCTTCGATCTTTATCCTTTTCAGCTTATTTTCAGGTTTATAATATATACGCCTCCTTTCTCTCTGTTCGAAGGATCGTTTCTCGTTTTTCGTTCGTCTCTTCCGATTTCGCATCGGATGTGAATCCGTATGTATCCGTACGCGACTTTTTCGTCTTTTTGTTTTTACGCTACGAGAAGATATAAGGATGGAATACGTTTGAAAATTTATATAGAACCGTTTTATATCGTGCAAAGTACGAGGTTCTACGCTCGGCGCAGCATGACGTAATCAAACGCCATCGAATCTACGAGAACGCATTACTCACAATGAAATAGGAAACGAGACGTATGTACATTAGAACCCCGGCGCAACGGTTGTTTACTTAATAAATACATATTTAGTATATGCCACGTACACAAGCCTCGGCAGGCCGGCTGCGCCTATTTTTGCTCTCAGTTTTGTTGTCATAGGACCCGGGCGATGGGTTGCGGCCACCCCTCGCTCTACTACCATTCGGGTTTCGAAGTACTAGATCCTACTTAGTCTCTTTCGACAATGGGAATTTCGGTTTAAAGGTGGAGGAGAATCTGTCTCGAGCGGTTCTTCGGTGCGCGATAAAATTAGTATCGTTTCTTTAAAACGTCCGCTAATGAAATTTCTCCTCGTCATCTTTTTGCTCGAGGCGCACGGGGAAGGGATGGGATTCTTGGAAAACGTAGTCGTATAATTCTTTCAATCGCTTATTCTTCGTTTATTCCTCCTCCTCCTTTCTCTCTCTCTCTCTCTCTCTTTCCCTCTTCTTTTTTTTCTTCTTTCTTATTTTTTCTCTATCACATTTACAACACGAGAATGGAGGTAATTCCTGGCGTATCAGCGGAAAATTTTGAAAGCATAGCTGTACGGCGGTACCAATTGTCGCGCGTTTGAAATACGAGTGAAAGGAATATTTTAAGGACACGCCGTTTCGAGGAATATTTCGTCCCCCATTTCCGGTTCGCCTATACAAACTTGAGCCGGTGGTTCAGGTTGCGTCAGACAACACGTGTACACACGTATTTACGGGACGATGTGTGCGGCCACCTCCTCCGTGTCCGTGTATAACCAGTCAAGAGCGGAATATTCATAATTTATTAGTAAGCCCGTGAATCGAACGCGGCCGAGAGAGTCACAGAGAGTCGAACTTATATTCCACTTATCCGTGACAAATATCCCGCTCGTTAGATCCGCACCGCTAACGAATCATTCTCTCAACGTGTTCGTTCCAATTTCCTTTGCTTAAGCTTCAATTTCTTAAGCTTCTAATTGTATCGACGAAATCTTCGATTCTTTGCTCGAATGGGAGGGGACATCGATCGATGTCCCCGTGTCCGAATATCCTCGGTTAATCCTTGGAACCTCCGGTTAGATTAAAATCGAAAAAAGAAAAAAATCGATGATTATCGATCGGATAATAAAAATCTCCTCGTCACACCAGGACTATATCGGAACAAGTCACAAAATCTTCGGGACGGATCCTCGTTTCCTCTCGAAATTCGGAAAACTCGAAAAATTGGCTGGCGATAGCGATTACCGGCGCGAAAATCGGAGAACTCGTTGGTTGGTTATCGGAAACGGCCGGCAACGAAGTCGGTCGACCAAGTCACCGCGCTTGTCACGAAGTTAGGCGTCGCGAACAGCCGCTTGCCAAACAACCGTGCGACGATGCGTAATGTTCGAGCACAGACGAGCATATGGGACGAGAGAAGAGCATAAGGCAAAAGAGAGAGAACAGGCCAGGCCAAGCTAAAGCCGAGGCAGCCAGTCAGCCACACAGCAACGGTATACAACGTGCCTCGTATATGATGTACTGGTTTGCCTGGCGGCGGTGGGGTCAGGGACGTGACGAAGGGTGGGTGTTACGGTGGAGCGAGAGGGGCAAAGTCTTCAGACACGAGTGTGGGGTAGGGGAGGAGGACAGAGAGGCCGCGATAAGTGGGGAGGGGGAGATGCCGACAGAGAAGGTAGGGCACACACAAGAGTAGAAGACTGTTTGGCAGGGAGGGGAGAGAAGGGAGAGCTGAAAGCAGGCCTGTTGGTTGGTTTCAACTATATTTGTTTATATTTACACAATAAGCAACAGCCTCGCCGGTTGGGCTGCTTGGTATGCCTGTGCCGCTTTTAGTGTTTAGTCCTCGCTACTCGGTCGCCGCGTGAACGTTGCTTTTCGTCTTCTTTACGACGTCGCCTGTTTCCTCCTCTCCTTCTCCTCCTCCACCATAGTTCTCGTCCTCCTTCCATCGCATTCGTCTGCACCGCCTTCTTCTCCTCGTCATTCCCTCGTTTCCATCCGTTTTCTTTTCGTTTCCTCTCCTCCTCCTCCTCTCTCTCTCTCTCTCTCTCTCTTTTCCTTTTTTTTCTTTTTTCCTTTCCATCGCACACGGTTCTTCCGCACACACGAATTTTGACGGCTCCTTTGCGCGGTCCACGTGCGTGTACCCCGCGTCGTCGTTTCTTTCGAACTTGTGCTCTTTCACCCTGTGCGTGCGTGAATTTGGTGACGCCATTGAATATCGCGGCTTTCGTCTCGTCTCGTTTCGAGGTTATAAACGAACGAACGAACGAACGAGCGAATTCGAGTGAGTTGGTGAATTTTTGTTTTTGGTGGAAAATAATCCGTACGCGATTAACGATTAATTCGCGTGATCGTTGATGCGTCAGTTGGAGGATCGACGTACTTCCTACTTGCCTACAGTGAATCGTCGTTGAATTCTCTCCCTCTCTTTCTCTCTCTCTTTCTCCTTCTCTCTCTCTCTCTATCCCCCCGCGAGTGGTGTTCGTGTTTAACGTGTGCTCTTCTATCTGCGACGTTATTATTTTTTCTCTCTTTCTCTCTCTCTCGCGTCGCGAAAAGTGTTGCTCATCGTGGCGTATCGAGAAAAGACGTCCTTGTCGCGAAGAGACGCTTCGTGTGTATCGCGCTTCCATGAATTCCAAGCTGGCCGTTGGACGCTTGAAATTGGGGACCAAGGACTTTTCTTAAAGTAAGCAAATCTTTGCAAACCGAATAATCCTGTTTACACGAAAAACAGGGGTACTACACCGTTGTACTACACTTTTACTTGGCCGTCACGCGAGACTGCAAACGATAGAATATATTATTAGCGGTGTGTTTGTGTGTGTGATGTGTGTGTGTGTGAGATGTGTGTGTGTGTGCGTGTGCGCCGCCAGCCAAACATTGTTGCCTTTGCCTCGAGTGTATGGAATCACATGCGTCATACGTGATCTAAAATTGTTCGCCCGCCGAGGGTAATATCGTATAACAAAAGCACATTTCGCGAGATCTTCATAGAATCAACGATCTTTTCCTCTCTCTCTTTCTCTCTCTCTCTCTCTCCCTCCCTCCCTCCCTCCCCCCTCTCTCCTTCTCTCTTCTCTTTCTCTTTCGACACGATCGTTATTATAAACGTACGCGTCCCGCGAGTGAGAAACATCTTTTTCGCGAACGATGGCGGCGAATTCGTTTGCCGGGCGAGAAATTTCGCGGCATGACGTAATGAGAATCGGAGTTCAACAACGGTGTTTCAAGTTCAGTGCACCAAAGGAAGCCAGCAGACCGATTGACGTAACGATGATCGTGATTTCAGGACGATGGCATAATGGATCATGACACAGACGGAGACGGAGCGATCAACTTGTCAACGTCACAGCGACCCTCCGCCGCCACCACCCCTAACGGCGACACCCCCTCGTACGGCCAAGATCAACAAGACAACGACCAGGTAAGGAATTAATCTCTGGAAATTTGCTTTCGATAAGATAACCGTGTGGATCCTCCGTGTGGAATCCATTGTAGAAAGCTTTAAGCGTTTCTACAATGGTTTCTACGGGAATTTCATTCAAAAAATAGGATATCGATCGTATTTTCTTTTCGTTTCGATTCTCGTTTCAAAGATACTTCAAGATCGATGCGACAAAATTATTACTAATAATTTTTTTCCTTTTTTCTTTTTTTTTTTTTTTTCCCCCCCCCCCCCCCTCAATCGAATTTACGCGGAACGCGGAGATAGAGTTATTAATAACCGACGACTTCACTCCATAAACAGTACTAATTTTAGAAGCAAACATCTGCTTACGTACGATAAAGAGGAACACGGTCGCCAAGACGTCCGGTTAGACTCATTGATTTCTCGGAATAGAAGAATCTCGGAGCGATAAGAGGCTACGATCTATCCCTCTCAGTCCGTATCTCAGTCCTGTGGGTCTCGTAGGGAATCGAAAATGAAATTGAACCGTTTCAAACGCCGCATCTCGATACACAGAAAGCTGGTGGGAAACGAGTAAACCGATAACGATCCTCCTCGTCCGTTTCTCGAGGAGGGTTTCGATTTTAAAGCGAAACTTTTTCTTCCTTCTCTCCCTCTCTCTCTCTCTCTCTCTCCCTCTGTTTCTCGCGGTATAAGTTTTTCGAACGCGGCGATACTTGAGACGCGTTTGACACCCGGCCACCATAAAATCGAGCCCCCTGATTTCAAATTCAATTCGAAATCCCGCGTTCGCGGGTGAACGCAATATACCGTTCCGGGTAGCGGCACGAGCGTCGTCGAGGGAAACAAATGTTTTATGGCCCTTAAAGCGGCCTTTTCGACGGTTTCCTTTTCGAATAGGGGAGAGGAGGGGGACGAATATGGTCGCACGCACCTTCCAGCCCAGGTATATATAGAGTCACCTTTGGAATGCATATATACATATACGTGACACACGGTTTTCCCTGCCTCGTGTCCCTCTTTATCATCCGGCAAACATTGTCGAGTTTTTCAAACAATAAACTAATTTCAAAGTATATATATATATATATATATAAAAGAAAAGAAAATAACGAAAATGGTTTCTCGTTCGTTTCGAGGAAAGATCGATCGGAATTATTAATATTAATTTTGAAATTGTTTTATCCCGATATTCTCCCATTCATTTTTTTTCCATCGAACGTTGGATATTCAACGTTTCGCCCCATTCGTGCGCGAGATCGGTCGATAAGTTTTCTTTCATCGATAACGGCCACACCACCGGTAGAAATAAATTATTTTAATAATCGCTTGGGACACATTAGCCGGGGATATTTTTATTCGTACATCGCGTTTACGCGCTCGTGTGCGTAGATAGTAACGGTGAATATCAAGTTCACGTGACGCACCAGGTAAATACGTGTGTACCACCACGGGCCTGTGAATTACACGTGCGACACGTACATCTGCTCGCCTGTTGGTTACGTGTAAACAGAGATTCGCTTATCGTCGGTCTGACACGTATACATAAGTGTATCGAGGAAAGAGAGGAAGGGAGTGAAAGGGGAAGAGCAGAGAGGGAGAGAAGGGATATTTTTAACGATACATAACGTACGCGTGGTCTAATTTTTCGACGAGTTTTTGTTTAATCCGTTCGTTGATTACCCGGTTAAAAGCAAGCTGGGTGGGAAAGGTTGCATAAATATGAAATCATCGCAAAACTGTCGCGAGTTAAGTTAATCGAATCGTTTTATTTCTCGTTACTTGCACTACGTGACGTATCGATGAACGATGGATGCGTTCGTTACGATATTGGACGATATTGGACGATACGCCCAGTCGCGAAAGAGACCTTCGAGAGATCGTGAGATTCGAGCCGATTCGAAGATCGAGTTTTGAGAAACTATCAAGTTCTGCTGACCGTTCGCCAGCTCGACCGCGACTTCCTGTCCTCATCCATTGTCCCCCACGGGGAGAGGGACCAGTCTTGCTACCCATCGTAACTTTAACGCCAGTGCTGATGTTCCAACTCTGCTAATACCTTCGATTGTTTTCTTCGGTCAATTATTTGCAATTACATCCTGCCCCCTCTCCCTTCTATCACCGCGTTTTCATTGCCGAACGGATATAGATTCAACGGATAGATATTGTCATGGACACTCGATTTACTCTATTCTTCTGTTTCATTATAGTAATCGTGGAGAAGGAAGATAGAAAAATGAATCAGAAATTGGGACATACCTAATACCTATATCGACGAGGATATATTGGTGCCAATCCATTATCCCCTATCAGAAATTAATTAGAACTATCGTTGGCGCGAAACTTGGAGAGAGACACGGAGTTTAAACTTGAGATCTCGTCGAGGACACCAGCCTCGCCTTAAGTTTCCATCCAAGATCTCGATCCAAGTCCCACGAAAAGCAGCGTTGCGTTGTTATTAATTTAACAGGTTTCCAGTGTCGAGGGTTGCTCGAGTGACGTCACTGGAGACGTCGAAAATACGGAAGTTCCTCCAACGTTTGACCGGAGGGGGACCGGAATCGGATACGCTGGATCATCATCGGCACCAAATGAAATTGTAATCGAGGCGCGAAAGCGTTAACGCGTGTATTTATGGAACGTTGAATCAATCGGATCGAATGGACGGATTCTATCAACGTATTAAAACGAAATAAGATATCCGTTAAATAATGAATCCGCCGATTTCTCTCGGCACGGGACGGGACGATGGCGCGCGCTCGCGCGCGGTTTAATTTGACCCGCGAAAAATAAAGCGTCCTCCGACCTGTATCCGTTTTGATAAAACGCTAAACTCGGTTGAAGGCGAATATGCCGATTTGCCGCCGTTAATATTAGCCCGATAGAGTCGATACCGCGATAACATTCTGAAATCCGTTGGACCAGAGGGGGGAGAGGGTCAGAAAATAGAATTCGTTTCCTGTCGTTTCCTCGGTTTAATACACCCTCCCCTCCCTTCCAATTTCGCCCTTTCGAAAATATATATCCCGCAACGTTTAATACACCGAGAGTGTAACCAAGTTGGGGGAGGAGGAGGAGAGCGGAGGAATAGGAAAGAACGCATTAAAACGTCACGAGCCCTACCCGCCCACCGCCCCCTCTTCCACTGCCCTCCAACCCCCTCGATCAACTTGGAATTCGTGATCACGACGTCGGAATTCCCTGATTAAACAAACTTTGGCCGGTGTCGATATTTCATTAGAATCACGGGGGGCCGTTTATCTCCACGGTTAATATCCAAACGGGTCCGTTCCCGCGTACCGAGAGGAAGAATCGAAAGAATCTCTCTCTCTCTCTCTCTCTCTCTCTCTCTCTCTCTCTCTCTCTCTCTCTCTCTCTCTCTCTCTCTCCTCCTAAAGGATAAGAGCCGACGGCACCGCACCACACCGCAGCTCGGCTATTGACGAGGAGGAGATGGCTCCTCCGCGCCCCTCCTCCCTTGAAATGCAAAAAAGGGGTTGCCGCGTGGTGGTAGTGGCGTGGCAGCAGGCGAGAAGAAAGGAGAGGACGCGCTTGGATAGCGAGGGGAGGGGAAAGGAAGGGCGAGAGCGAGAAATAGAGGAAAAAACTGGAAGGAGGAAGATGAAGAAGAAGAAGAAGAAGAAGGTGGGCGGAAGGTGGAAAGAGGACGAAAGAGGAAAAGAAAGGATGAAAGACGAGTTCTTCTCACCTCCGATTCCCCTCTTTCGCCTCGCAAATTGCGGATAGGCTGTCCTTTCCAATCAACCTGCCCTCCTCGCCGTCCCTCCCCCTTTTTGCTGCCCAATTCTTCCATCCCTCCCTCGCTTCCGTTATACTTTTCCACCCTGGTCGCGCTACCACCCCTCGCATTCCTGTAACTCGAGGCCGCAGCCTGATCCTAGCGCTTCCCATTCTATTCCCCTCCCGGAAAGCCAAATCCCGTCGTCGTAATTTTTACGTAACACGCCTCGCTATGAATATCGATGCCCGGGGAATTAAGGAGAGCAGCACGGTTTTCCGTAATTGAAAGAATTTTTGTCGCGCTGAGCCAGCTGGCCCGCGCGTAAAAGCTTCTCGCGTTTCTTCTTCCTTTTTTCCTGCTCCCTTTCTTTCTTTCCTCCAGAAGAAGGAGGGTTTCTCTCGACGTTCGCGCGACGTCAAATGACGACTGTGATCGTGAGAATTTTAATAAATTACCGAAACGGTCCGCTGACTGACGATTTCTTCTTTTTTCGAGTGACAAATTCGGCTCGATGCCTTATTTCGTTTCTCGCTTATTTTTCTCTCGGAAAACCGTGTCTATTTTTCGACGGCCAGACGATTCTTGATATCTCGTTTGTATTTCGGTTCGAGCTTGATATCCCGAAATATCAAATTCTACGATGAAAGTCGTTTATTTTCGATCGAAATAACAATATCCATAAACAAGTTTATGTTATTAACAAGTAATATCGGCTACTATAATCGGACTGATTCGATCCGTTAGCGACGTAAATTAGCGACGATTAGGAAGAAACGAGAAATCCGAGGTATTTATTTTGGTGGCGTGCCAAATGTTTCGGCGATGTCTGTCAATTTCTGGAATATTCAATCAGCCGAGGAACGGTCGGTCGGCTAGATAGAAGCCAAGGGAGAATTCAAGTTCGCCACAACATCGCGACGTCTCGGATAGTCTTGGAAGTCTCGGTTTTATCTACATTATTAACCGGTTGAAACCTCACGGCTGTGTACTTAAATCCAATCTAGAAATCCCACCCTTCTAGTCTCCCACCTTACTACCCTCGAGGGGCGAAGGTCGACAGAGACTGGCAAGGGCGATTACCCTCCATTATTCACACGCTCGATTCCTGCCGCTGAGTGATACCTGAGAAAATCTAGTCGAACGTCCTCCCAAATTTCAACGATATCTAACGGAGATGCCTCCCTCCCATTTTTTCTTTCCCTCCGCCACCCCTTCTCGTCGCACACGATCCTCGTTTCGCGATAGGATTTGCAAGGGAGAACCGATACAAACGGAATATATATTCGAAAAAATATATTTAAAAAAGAAGAAGGATACGCGAAAGAAAAAAGTGGAAATCTCGTCGTCGAATTTCTTTCTTTCGTCGTTTCCTTCCATCAATTTGCTTCGGAATGCACAAGAATCGTAGACGATACGAGAAATTAATCATCGGGGATTTTTTTTTCCACAGTTTATAATAACACGGATATGGCGTACATATATTTCCTTATATATATATATATGCTCCTCTCCATCCTCGTCAACGTGTCAAGCAAACAGTCCTCGAGAAACAGTTAGGTAACGAGTCGTCACGTCGATAGAACGGCGTCGATGCGATTCCCGAAGTTTTTATGATCGGCTTCGCGTCGGTTGACAAAACTACGAGGCTCCGGTTGGCCACCTGAAATAACTGGCGAGAGAATCGCGGCCAAACATTTCGTGTCGCTCCGTGTAAACACCATTGAATACCGCTAAATCTTTGCCCCGTCTCTCTTTCGCCTGGGAAATCTCAAACATCGAGGGGATTCTACGCGAAGTACACCTGAAACAACTCTGTTCCCACGTCGCATCGATCTTTAAACATCGCCCCCGAGTTGTCTACGCCGAGTTTTAATCCCCGCGCGTCTTTTACATGTCGCGTAATTATTTGCCACCGGATCGACGATAATTTAAAAGGAGTTTGCCGATAGATATAATAAACGATATATCCTCTTAACAGGACGGTGTACAATTTGAAACGGTGTATTTTTCACGAAACGTGGCCGAGTTATTGTACAAGCGTTATACACCGCGCGTCGAACATTTTCACATCTGTTCCGGTTTTATCTTGACGAGTACACGCGCCGTTCTCCTTATCAGTTTTTATCACCGGGAACAGTGGCGTGGCAATACGTGGATTTCGCTTTTCTCCATTTTAACGTAATTCCCCCTCTCTCTCTCTCTCTCTCTCTTTTCGTGCGCGTTTCGTTTTTCTCGATTTCGGAGAATATTTCGTCCTTGTTGCTTCTCGTCTTCGATCAATCGGATCAACGTTTATGAATTGGAAGAAGAGTTAGTCTCGAGGTCGGTACGCACCCCTCCCGGCAGACGGTGAAATTTAATTAAAAGCACGCGCGATGATTATTTGCGGAGGCGGCGTTTATTTTGGAAATTGCGGATCCAGTCCTCGCCTCTCGCGAATCCTCGAGAATCCTTCGTCGTCTTCGGCCGGGGGAGGGAGACGATAGAAGTTTAAGAACGACAACACACCTTCGGTCGAACGAAAATACCAGGGATATCGATATTCGTATAGCGATATCTTTGAAAAGGAAGAAGGATGCTGGACGAGGGAAATTGGAGGCAGAGCAGGGGGAAGGGAACGCGAGGGGCGTATTTAACGAATTAGAGGACACGGGAAAGGGTTGGTGGAAACTGGCATAAAAAAAAGAAAGAAAGAAAAAGAACGCGCATACGGTGACGGGAAGAGAAGTTTGTGGATTGTCGAGGAATCCGGTTGAAGGGAAATGAGGGAAAGAGGGATGGGGAAGAAAGAGAGTGGTTTCGCGCGAGGGACAGAAATAATGTGAAAGAGAGGGGAGGGAGGGGGGAGAGGGTGGCACGTCGTGGCAAGAGTAGCAGGGACGGGGGTGAAGCGTTGGCTAGAATAAACACATAGATGTTTTCTTTGTTCCTCTAAACTAAACAACCAACGAGGAATCTAAACAGAGGCCAGAACCCAAATTCAATTTGGTCGCCGCCTCCATCTCTACCTTCGGCTGTTCTACGGACGAAAGGTATCCTTCCACCACCACCACCACCACCACCCTCTCCCTTCCCCCCCCTCCCTCCTCTTTCGTTCGCTCTGTCTTTCTCACCCCGCGCGCACCCTACTCCGTTACACCCCCTGGCAGCCTCTCACCATTGTACACTTAACGCCGCCAGGATGGTACCTAATATTTACCACGGTTCTCTTATATACAGGGTGACCGATCCCCCCACACACGCGCGAGCCTTTAAACAATACACGGCCGTGCAGTTTAATACCTGAGCAAGCCTCTATCGTGTGCCAACGTGTGGCGCGGCCAAAGCTCAAGGGGAGGGAGGGTGAGGGAGGAGGCTATTTTTCTTGCAAATGACGGTGAAGAAAAGTCGGCGTTAATTAATCGGGTCTCTTCAACGATTTACATTGCGTTGCTGCTGCTCCCTTTTTTTTTTTTTTTTTTCTCAGGCCTCTTTTTATCGGCCTTTTGTTACGGTCCACGTTTGAAAATTCTTTGGATCACCAACCAAAGTTTGATGGTAACTTGTTAAGGAGTGTTGTACAGTTTGTCTATTTATTTTTCTGGATCGATCCTCAACGAATCGGACACGCTTGGAACACGATCGTACGAAACGAAACGCGCGTACCGATTATACGTAATAATAACCAAAAGGGGGAGGAGGGGGAGGAGGAGGGGACACGCGATAATCCGCGGACAACAGAGGGGGAAACGATTCTCCCTGCTCTTCAAACAAACTCCTTCCGAAACTTGCACGGAAGATCGGTCACCACCGGTTATGTTATTTAACAACGCGTTATAGAAGGCCTGGTTGCGATATCACGTATTCGGCGCGATATTCGTACTATAGAAGAGAGAGAGAGAGAGAGAGAGAGAGGGAGAGAGGAGGCCGCGGATGGACGCGGTCGTGCACGCGCAAAAGGTACGTACGTAAATAGCGGGCACGCCTGGTCTCTCGCCGGGCAAGAAAAATATAACAACGAAGCGAAAGTCTATTAGGATTTTCATTTCCTGAATAAATAAAACTCGTCGAATCGTTTAATACCACGGAGAGGAGTTGGCCGGCACGTGCACGCGATAATCCCAGCTTCTCTGCCGAGAATACCGATCGAGTATTTTCGCGCGTGCACGCGGAATCCATGCGGGTGTTTCGTCAAGTTCCTACACCCTCTTGTGCCGCCCGCTCCACCCTTCCGTATCTGTCACGTACGTGCACGGAGAGAGGCACCCCTCCCCTCTGTAACGCGGTGTCTGGTGAGGAGAAGCGGCGTACAACGATCATGGAGAAATTACGATTGGCAGCGTTAACCAGCGTGAACCGGTGGAACCGTTAAAGCGTCGAGTTTGTTGAAAAATACCCCACGCGCATCCCGCCCCCTTGTGTACCGACCAAAGAAGCATTCGATCGTTGGAACGAAACGATCCATCGTTTGTTTGTCGAACGAGCCGCGCGACTCCCCCCGCCCTCCGTATCCCCTTCGTGTACGCGTCCTCGCCACTATTTCATCATATGCACCACCCAATTCTCTATTTGCACTTTTTACCTACGAGGCTCGGCTCGTATTCATTCGCGATTGTCTTCGTTTCACCGATCACCTCTTTCGAAACAATCTCCGCCGGGTTTTGTCGGCGAAAATCGTATCGAAAATCGTAACCTAACCGGCTCCTCGCGATAATTCGGATCGATCTCGTTATTAACGATTCGAAGGGATATAGGGGAGATAGGGGATAGGGGGAGAGAGGATAGAACGTTTCGGTCGATCAAACGGGATAGGGATCGGTTGCGAAAAGGGAGGAGGGGGATTTCGCATCGTGTTACGGGATCTCTGTCGTGTAAATCGCTTGAAATCGAAGGAAGGATCGGTTTTTGAAGGACAGGTGGGAAGGAGCGAAAGGGGAGGGACGGGAAGAGAGAAATCGGAGGTTTGGGGGGATGGGGGATTTTTGAACAAGTCGAGGAGGGGAAAAAAAAAAAGAAAAAAGAAAGAAAAAGAAGAAAAAAGGTGGGGGAGAAGTATAGAATTAAAAAGAATATCTCTCTCGCTCTCCGCGAGTCGCGATGCCGAGTTGTAGAGTAACATGCACATCCTTCTCATCCCTTGGCCGGAATAAATGCGTACATCCCTCCCTTGTAATAATCCCTTCCGGTTAATCTGCTCCAATGTAGCCTGCAGCGGGAGTCGGTATCCGATGAACAGCAGGAGCGTGTGCACGCTCTTCTATCATCGAGCTCTGCACGTCGACGAAAGCGCCGGTTTCCTCTGGTACACACTTCACTGGTTTCGGGGAGAGGAAGGGGGGGAGAGGAGATGTACGAGGGGGAGGGGGCCGACAGACCCCCTTGTTCTTTCGCGAAAAACGAATAAATAAATATATATACATACTCGCGATCATGCCCATGATTCGTTGGGTTCGTTGTATGGCCGAAAAAGAGAGATACGCGTCGGACGTTTCTAATGGGAAACGGTTGTGACGAGCATCGATAGAGAGAGAGAGAAGAAAGTCGAAAAAGAACGACGAGTAATCCTTGATACTTTCTCTCTGTTCCAATCTAGAGCGAAAGAGCGAAGATGCGATGTTGTAAATTATAAGTTATTAGCGTTGCCTGAAAACGCATACGGTGCAAAGCGTACGGTGGCCGAGCGAAAGTGAGGAACAGGTATTTTTTTCTTATATATGGTCTTCTCCCTGCTAGCACGGAGCGCTTTTTAATCGGATCGCTTTCATCGCGTTGGCCGGCGAGTCTTTCTCCGAGATTATTTAATTGGCCGGCGTATCGTTTGTTTCGCGATAAATAGACGAGGTTTTTGAAAGGGAAGAACTTGTGGATATCTTGTATATAAGAAAAGATACTCGTGCATTTTAGATTTACTTTTCCTTCTTGTCTCTGTAGAGAAAAACTAACGTTGGATCGTTGTACGTGAGAACGTAACGATTCGTGCGAGGAACGCGTCTGAAAATGTACGAAAAAAAAAGGAAAAAGAGGAATTTCGTGATTCCAAAGTGGGATCGGGGGAGGGAGGGGAGGAGGGGAGTGGTCTTGGAAATCGACGTAACAACGAAACGATCCTTCCATTTCCGGTGTAACTCTCTCGTTCCTCGAGAACCCTCACCCTTGCGAGGAACGTGCAAAATAAATCCCGACAACGCGTATTCGTGCATGTTCCTCAAAAATAGCGATCCTCTCTTCAAGTTGGACGAAAAAATGAGGGGGAGGGGGAGAGAGGGTGCGGGCGCAAGAACGGAAGGACAAAACGGGGCCTCGCAGTTTCGCCCTATCCGAGCGCAAATATAGACTCGTGCAAACAGGTTATGCTCGAAATTATAACGAGTGTCTCGCCCTTCCTTCATCCCCCCTTTTTTCCTCCCGCCTTCTCACTCTCTTTCTCACTTTTGTCACGACAAAAATGTACCCCATATATATCTAACAAACAAACGAATCTAGTACCCGCGCCCGCACTCGGTTTTCGGGGGAGGAGGGAGAAGAGGAGGAGGTAACACGATCTATCCGCCGCCTGTCCCCGTCCCCGGGCAAAGAATGTTAAGTAGCCCCTGCCCTATACCTATACTTGGCGACTTCCGACCACCGACCTTTTGCCTCGCGCTCCTTCGTTCCCTTCGTATTTTCATCTATCCGTGTAAATGTACTTAGCGTTCCCCCTCCCTCCCCTCGTCCCATCTCTTTTAGAGCTAGCTTTATTACGCGAATTTGGAAGCGGTGTAAGCGACGACTGCACCACGGGTGAAATAGGAGAAAGATAGAGAGGAAGGGAGAGGGTGGATGTGGGAGCCGGAGGCAGGAGAGGAAGTAGATGTACGTTTCGCGAGAGGTACGGGTTTCGCTTCGAGGGGGTGGCGGTGGTCGAGGAAGGGAGAGGGGCTGGGTGGCTGGGTAGCCACTGTACCATCATGCCAAGCCCTGAGAGGCCGCCTCTTCATCCCCTGGATATGCATTTTCTGCCCCCTACCATTCCTCACGAGCTACTACCCCGCTTCTATGATATCCTCTGTCGGTTCCTCTTATTGCTCACGTTCATCCACACGCGTGTTCTTCCCTTCTACGTGTCTGTGTGTGTGTGTGTGTGTGTGTGTACAACCGTTTCCTCGACCGTGTCCATCGGTATACCTAGGCGCGCGCGCGCGTGTGTGTGTGTATGTGTAGGAGGATGGATGGATCGTGTGCACATGTGCGTCGTGTCGGCGAATTCGCCGGGTTCCTTCTGGCTTGCGCGTCGTATGCTCGCGCGTGTATGTGCGTTCGAGTCGAATACGTCCGCGAGAAAGTCCTCTCTTCCTCTCTCTCTCTCTCTCTCTCTCTCTCTCTCTCTCTCTCTCGTGCGAGTTTACACGAGTTTGAATCGTGTGAGTGCACGCTAACTACGCTCACGTGGTAACCGTACTGTTAATTCGGTTTACGACCGGCTATCAAGGATATAAGAGAAACGAACGGCCGCGGAGTTACGCCATTTCGGAGGCGACACCGACCTCTGTTCTTTTGCACGCGACTCGTTTTCTTTCTTTCCTTCACACGTCCATGCGCGAAGAATCGGCCCACGCTTTTTCCACCACTCCACGTTTCCAGAATTCGTTTGTTTCGACGCGCTCGTCGACGAGTCATTTTTTTTTTTTTTTTTTTTTTTCTTTAGGAATAAGGAAAAAAACTTAATCGCAACGACGCGAAATAGCGAATCTCTCTAATTGTAACTGGTGGTTTTTTTCCCCTGTTTTTCTTGCGCTTCTCTTTTAATTAAAATTAAGAGAGAGAGGGATTAAGGATCGTACTATATATATATATATATATATTTGCCAACGATAATCTGTTTCTGGATTTTCAGAATAATAAATGATTTCATAAATTACGATAAAACCGAGTCACTGTTACGACTGTGTTCCAAGACTGTGGCGATGGTTACAAGTTTTCGCGAAACACAATCAGGTAAACGACGAGCTTATCTAGCACAATAAACTAGATACGATAAAGCCGCTAATAATTTGCGGTTATCGCGAGCGTAGATAGTGTTTGCGTCAAATCCTTTACTGTTTTCCTTCGCTTTTCTCATTACTACAAACAATTATCGCAGTGAATTTAATTCTTCAGCCGCGTCGTCTTGATAAAACGTTAATTCTCGAAGACAGGCGTGTTTGCGTGCATCGCGAGTAAGGCCGGGCGTATACGGTTAAGCAACCAGATATCACACCTTCCGAATGTATCAGAGAACAGCACGTCCGATATCTGAGAACACTGAATGCAGAAGCTATTTCTCGGAATTGTTTTCACACTTAAGATCGAGGCGCACACCTACACACCGTACACACCGTCTCCTAGTTCCTTCCTAGAACTCTACCTTTATATTAAATTCGCATCGCGGCGAGGCGACTTTTGTACCCCAACTTGTTGTACGTGAATGCAAATTTTCATCCTCGTCCGCGATATAACTCCGCGTATGGTAATTGAATTGAAATGCAACGTTCGAAATCGTTGTTAAAGATGAAGAAAAAGAGAGAGAAAAAAAAAACATCGTTTATTTTTCTTCGACGTGTTGTTAAAAAGGAGGAGGAGGAGGAGGAGAAGAAGAAGAAGAAGAAGAAGAAGAGGAAAAAAAAGAAAAGCAATATTTTCGTAGAAGAAGGATAAACCATCTTCCGCCTCCGGGCACAAGAGCAGGACGTGCGCGACGACACTCTTTCTTCTCGTTACATGTTAACACGTGTTGTTTATCATACATCACGTATCGCCGAGGCCAGTGTACATAAAGCAAAACGTCGCTCGATGGCGAATCGCTAACACACATAGTGGGGAAAGGTGTTACCTCGGTCCCCGCTTGTGCATGTGTGCACGCTTGTATCGTTGAATCTAGTAATGCGTCGTCGGCCCACTTGTGTTGTGTGCTTGTCGTCCACGTCGTGGCGACACATCGTAAATCTGCAACGTTGCTCGGTGTACAGTTCGAATTATTTTTGCCAGTCGACCGAACGACGAGAACTGCCGTTACATCACCGCTCCCTGATCCTGATTTGTCGTCGTCTCGTAAAACGTTGCCGCAATCTTTCCCGCGTCGTTTTATCATATATATATATGTTTCAAATATTCGCCCGTTTATAACGCCCGAGATCGCTCTATACTTATGGAAAGTAATAACGAGGAATCATCGCGGAAGAAGAATCGCTTCGTTTGTTGTCCCAGAGGCCGATTATCCCTCGGTCTCTGTCTTAACTACACGCAACCTCCCCCCGATATCTCTGGTTCCAATTGAACCTTAAATTCCTTTTACTTCCGGCCGAACGAGTCCGGTGAAAAGGATTTTAAACGATTTATCACCCGTGAATCGTGCCGCGGTCAGACGCTTCTTCCGCAGAACGGAGCAAAAGTTTCGCAGCCACGGCTCATCTTGTCTCCTTGTTCCTTCCTCCCTTCCGCCCTTAAATATCCAACATTTCATTTCATTTCTTCACCCAGATCCTCCACGTCGTCGCTACGGAATTCACGGTCCGCGAGTCGCGTACAGGACTTGCCGCCGCCTCTAAAGATTCACCGAAGAATCGGTTGAGGATGACTCGAATTGGCGGTGGAGAATTATCTTGGAGATAAAAAGAAAAAAGAAAGGAACGGAAAGGGAGGAGAGGATGATTGCTCGAGAGGTTTCTAATCGAACACCTGCAGTTCACCTTAATACCCCGATCGAAAGCTACTACTACTCGTCGAGTTACTCGAATCGAGCAGGAGGTGACGATGCGACGAGCAAAGGGAACACCGGTTTAAAAGCGGAGGCTTAGAGAACGGGAGAGAGAGAGAGAGAGAGAGAGAGAGAGAGAGAGAGAGAGAGAGAGAGAGAGAGAGAGAGTAGCCCACTTCGTTTTGGAGACCAGACAGGAGCACTTAACTGCCCGCGTCACAATGGAGTCTTTCGCATTATAGCGTTCAGTGTCTTGAGGCCTATTCAAGAGAGACTGGCTCATTCTTTGCCATTGTCTGTCTCCGGCTGGTTATGGAAGCTTTCCTCTAACCTCCGTAACCTTCGTTCCACCCCTCGTTCGGCCTCGATGTGGCTGGTGCACGTTACACCCCACGAGGCGCTGCGACGAACCACTTGGAGAAGAGGGCCCGCCGAGGCTTGGATCTTTATGCCGCCATCTAATTAGTCCCGGCATTTAACGGCACATAAATAAGTTAAACACTATTGAATTGTTGATAACGATAGGCTCCTGCCAGCAGGAGGAGTTCGACTGCCTCCTTTTAACCCTTTACGAGGAGACAGCGAGATCGCGTCAACCCTTTCGAGCCCCTCCTCGGTTCCGTTCATCCGGCAGGGATATCTTTGCTTTTCCGCTCTTTGTCCGCCCTTTGTGCAGATGCGATGGCTCCTGAAAATCACGATCGACGCCAATTTCATTTCGCGTTCCACGTGTTTTAAGGAACGGTGATCATCTCCTCGGTGGATGGTCCACGACTCGTCGGTGGGACGACACTCCTCAAGCTCTCAGCTTTCCTCCGTGTTAATTAGAAAGTTTATCGTAAACGGGGTGGTGATTAGAAGCGGCATCGAAGAAAGGGGCGGGCGTGTACAAGAAGTAATTTGAAAGAGGGTGGAAGAGGAGGATAAAAACTGGCAGCGGTGCCAGGTTCGAGATGGCTGGGAACAGATGGCCGATCAGATACCAAGGATTAAACGAGGAGTAACACAACCCCCGAGCACCGAGAGAAATGTGTATTAATTTTTCAAGTTTTTTAATTAGGGAATGTCTCCGCTCCGCTTTTCGGGGCCGGGGACATTTATATTAGAATGGTCCTCCGACACCCTGTTTTCACCTTCCTCCCTCCCTCCTTCTCTTTTCTTCGGCCAACTTGGCCTCTTGCCCCCCCCCCCTCCCCCGCCTCTCTCCAACAGCTGGTTGCACTTTTCCTACGGACTGATCTCTCCATCTCCTTCCTCCTCCTCCTCCTCCACCATCCTTCCGTTTCCTTTTTTCCCAATTTTCTTTTCCTCTTTCGCCGAGGATCATTTTTATCCCCATATATTTCTCCTCCCAGCTCTCTTACCCCGCTCAAACTTAATTTACAATTTCTCGATGCGCTCCGATTAATTTCCTCGAAACCACCTGACCGTAGCCCCGACCTCTCGAACCCCCTCGGCTTCGATTTCGATTAGGCGGATTTATTTGGAGACAAGACGACGGTTGATAGGGAACGGAATTTATATTCCGACAAAGTGACGAGTCAAAGGAAAGATAGTGGGAAATATCTGGTGGCAAGAATGAAGCGAACCGGACGGTTTGCGAAGGGAAAGAAGAAGGAAGGTCGCGTTCGAGCTGAATGGAGATTCGCGCCGGGGTTTTCAGGGTCGATCCGGCAAGGACTAAATGGGGAAGGGAAGGGGACGGAGGGAGGGGTGGGGGTGGATTGACTCGGTCGTATTTATTGCTCCGTACTTCTGATTTTCATTGGGCCGATGCTTCCTATGCCTCCGGTCGGACCTCACCCTCTCCGTCATCTCGACTGTTCACCCCCGTATCGCGGAGGCGCACTCCCGACAAACAATGGATTCCATATAATTGCTTTTATAGCTCACTGAACGCTAAATATTCCATACTTTTCCTTCTGCTCCACGGATCCGTCGTTCGATCATCGGGGAACCGATTGTGTAAATAGAGACGCGAGCTTCTCGCTCCAAGACCAGAAACTTCGAACCTTTCCAGCCAGATCAAACCTCCCTTCGCTTTTCGATCATCATCGATTATTATTTATTTCGACCGAAAGTCAATTTTAAATCTCACGAGACCGTACTTTTCTAATTCCCATCCCACGCGACCGTAACGATCTTTCGTTTTTTCTCTCGGCGAAGATGCGGATCCCACCTGAATGCAAAATATCTCGTCTCTCTCTCTCTCTCTCTCTCTCTCGTCCCAGAGAGAGTAAATTCAATCGTGATCGCGAAAAAGTATCCGTTCAGGATGGAAGATCGGAGAAAGTTTCCTCCTCGAAACGATTCGAGGACGATTTCCGCTCCGCGCCATGGACAATTCCATCGAGCCGTGGTCTTTTTGTCGTTCAGCCTCGTAGCTATCTCCGCACCCGCGGCCACCTCGGTCACCGCTCCAGTCTCTCTCCTCCGATCCCGGCTCCCCCTTTTTCCAGTCGTGCGACAAACCGCCTCACACCTCGGCCGATGGCGAGCTTTAAACGCGGCCACTTGCACGTCACTGGACGTGCGGACGGATCGACCGTTTCGGGAACTGTAATTTTCGCAACCCCGACGAAATCAGGGGCTGCTTCTTTCTCCCACGACCCGGGGAATCGAACTTTATTGCTAAATACCATCCGATCAGCAAAACCATTCCCGCTCTCTCGGACATCGTGCGCTCTCCCGTCTGACTTTTCGCCGTGAGCTTCCTGGACCGGTGGTGGTGGTGGTGGTGGTGGGATCCCCGCGCGACAGGGTGCACCGGTTAGGGGCTACTTGCGGGGAAAAGGTCTTTTCCTGTCTGTCGAGGCAAAATTTCTACGCTCTCGTTTCGGGTAAGCGTTTGTATAATATATTCGAGACTAAATTGTTTCAATTTATGGAAAGTGTATAATGGTAGACAGGCTCGTTCTTCTTCTTCTTTTTTCTCTTCGATTTTTAAACATTTATTTTGTTAACAGATTATTCGATTCAATTTTTTTTTTTTTTTTTTCATCTATGAGTATTTTTTTCGCGGTATATTTTATTTTTGGGGAGAAGAAATAGCAACTTTCGAATGGAAGATTTTCTCTTGGACGAGTCGAGAGAGAGAGAGAGAGACAGAGGAAGAAAGGATGGAGAGTACAATTCATTCTCTCTATCGAGTTCGAGGCTTGATCCATACGGAAACACATGCCCACCCTTTCCACTGTAAGAGGGCTCTGCCCTTGCAGACAGTCCAGCTCGCGCAGCAAACCAGGGTAATGGTTTCTCGATTAAGCCATGTTCACAATGGGATTAAAAACGACCGGTAGACCGCTGCTGACCATGCCTTTCGTAGTTCGAACTATCCCTTCGTGCGCCAGCGACAAGCGTTTGTTTAATCTTCGCAGCGCAGTGGCGTATCGCGTCGTGCTCTCGAAATCCTTCACTCCCCCTAATAATTCCACAATAATCTTCTTATTCGTTCTACGAAATTACGATCGATTTAGAAAGGAAAGAAAGAACGAACGAACAAAATTCTGCTCGCTTAACCTTAAACGTATATTATAAAATTTCTTAAACGATACTCGAGTCTCGTAAAGAATCGGACATATATATTTAGTTTCGAGCAAGATCGGTTTACATTCGAAGGAAAAAGGGGCGCAATTCGAAAATCCATCTTCCTCGTTTCGAAATCTCGAAGGGTCATCCCTCGAAGCGAACCGATCGTGGTCCGGCGCTCGGAAGTCAGAAATCTCGTCGCGCTTTTCTAATTAACGTCACCTTCTCGCCAGAAAGTGAAGAGGGTTCGGGCAAAGGCGACCCTCGGTCCTCGACACCCGTTTCCTCCGTCCATCGTCCTCTCTCTTTCTCCTTTCCTTTTCCTTCTCCTTTTCTTTCTTTCCCTCTCCTTCATTGCGACGATCGCTCACCCCTTTTTTTTTAAAAAATTTCTTCGCCACCTCTTTCTATCCCTGCGGCTGCCAGCAGACGGCGTTCGCGGGGATGAAGATTAATTCGTTCCGTCTTAATCGTATCAAAGTTTGAGAGCCGAGTCAGGCTCGGCCGGCTGAGCTCGGCTCAACCTAACGTCCTCCACCTCACCCCTCCATCTCACCCCACCCATCTCTTTTACTTCTACCCTTTCGAGCTGCATCCCACTTCTCGCAAGTCGCATACCATCATCCTAACTTTTTACTTTTTACCCTGCCTGACCCCACCACGCCCACTTTTTCACTTACTACTACCCCTTTCCCAATCTTTTTCCCTCTTTCCAACCTCTATCCCCTCTGTCGCTGTTGCGTTCCTCCTCCTCCTCGTTCCGCCACCCTATCTCTCTCTCTCTCTCTCTCTCTCTCTCTCTCTCTCTGGAAAAAGGGGGATAATCGTATTTAATAATGTCTCCGGGTATTTTTGCCCCTTCCCCCCTCCCCCAACGTCGCCGATATCCCGGCGAGAAAAGTTTCACCGCGACTATGGGATGTAAGGAAGAGGAAGCTTTGGAAGGCCGCGCGACAACCCTTTTTTATTTAGGGCTGCGAACTTCGTAGGCTTCGAATAAATCCAATATTGCAGTGGGAGGGCAGGAGGGAGAGAGGGAGAGAGGAATCGCACTCGCACACGGGACAGGCTCGCAGAGGCGGAAGAATTCGTTTCCTCGTTGCAGTTTTCCGAGCGCGAAAATTCGCCCTACAAAGAATTTTCTTCGAGGCAGAGATTCGTTCCCGCTAGCCAGATCGATGCTTATCCTTCCGAATGAGATGGTGTTGGCTGGCATCTCCTCGTCTGAATACATATAATGTTATATATATATATATATATATATATATATATATATATATATATATACACGTTACAACGTTACGCTCTTGGCCGAAGAGACGAAATAAAAGGTAAATCCGTTTAAATAGTCTGTAAATTCGCGCTGTAGGTACGTAGGTACGCGCGTTAATTCCTCGGGCAAAGAGGATTCAAGGGTCGTGGTATCGCGAAAATCCGGGGCGAAAATTCGCGTGGTCTTTCTTACGGGAAGAGGAACACGCTGTTATCGTTCTCTATTGGGCGGGTAGGAGAGCGCGTATAATACACGACCCCGAACAGATGCAAGTTTCTTTTTGTTTCTCCATACGCGTGTGCATGTCCTTTTTTCCCACCACCACCCTCCCCTTCTTCCTCGTTTTTTCGCTCCGCCATCCCCGCGCGTGCACGCCTCGCGAATGAATATTCTCCGCCGAAAACGAATTAAATCCGACTCTTTGTGCGAGTTTTTTTGAAAAAATCCAAGCCTGCGCGTGTAAATAATACGCGGGCCGCGGCCCATATTGTATTCAATATTTTCTCTTTCGCCGAACGAGAAACGAGCGCGATCCACCGAATGGAGGAAAGGAGAGAGAGAGAGAGAGAGACACGGGCGGGGCGGAAGTCGGTGGAAACGGCCGTGCAAATGCACGGGAAAACTCGATGGTCGGTGCATTATTATACGTGTGTTAATGCAACCGGCAGAGGGGTATCAAATGAGATAGAATTTTTCACCGGGTGCTTTCGACCGGATACACAGACCATGTACATAATACGATCTGTCGAACGTCGACAAAGACGAATTCTTTCGTAATAATCCTAATTATTTAATTTGAACGCGGCGGACAGTCAGATCGCTGCCGTTTCTCCCCACTCCTCTATTACTATTATCGTAATACGTGAATCCTCCTCGTGAATCTCACAGATGTGATTCTGATACGGAAAACGCGAACTCGTTCGTTGAACGCGCAAAAATGTAGCTACGCTTCGACTAGGATCGCTAAAAATACTAAATCTCGATTCCCTACTCGTTTCTCGAACTTTTCTGCGAATGTTGAAATTTCGTAACCGGACTGATTTACCTTGGAACACCAGGAAAGAAGAATCGTTAATTCGCGGTTGGAGGGAAATAAAATCGTAAAGAAATGCGAGACACGCGGCGGGGCGGAATTCGATTTCGATGGTTGATCGCGAGACGTCGCGGGTGTATCTTCGTTGGCGGTCCCCAGGGGCGGCGGCGGCGGGTGGTGTCAGGGGGGTGGCGTGCCCCCGAGTGGCTAGGCGGTAAATATTAGGCGGGTCTGGCCGCACAATGGGAGCGCAACGCAACAAAAGGAGAGCCGCCCCGGCCTCCTCGACAGGGTTGCAGCCACGCGCAATTTTGAGGCGACCGGATGTATTTCGTGGCACCGGTGAATTTTTAACCGTTTCTAATTAAAAGGCTAGTTAAACAGGCCACGCGATTGCCCGCGGGGCGTGTTCTCTCTCGCCGGGAGAGGTTCTCTCCTACTTGGAGGGCTTGCGGTATCGTTCGTTCGGGAAACAGAGAGACACCACGCGGTGGAGAGAGGCGCGTGCAAGGCGGGTGCGGGAGGGAGAGGGAAGAAGAGAAGGCTGAGAAGCAAAGGAACAGGAAGCGGAAAAGGTGGACTTACCACACCATACCCCCTCGTTCCGCCGAAGAGAGGGTTGCGCTTGAAAGCCAACGGTGGAAACAAACATGATGGAATTACGAGTGTAAATTCTCGAAAGGCGAACGAACAGTGGACGAAAGGCATAGTGGAGGTGGAGGGAAAGGGTGGAGGCAGAGCATCATCATCGCGCCGCTATTACGGCGAATGTAAATATGGCTGCTGGTGTATTCCGTAAGGCGAGGATTCCTCCCTCCACGCTTGTTGATCCTTGTTATAGGGGGCCACTTATACACCAGATGCATTAAACGTTCGTTTTGCGCGGCAGGAAGCTGAACCAGTGAAATCCGGGGGAGAGAGGGGGCGGGAGGGACGAATGGTTTCCTGCTCTGGATTCAACTTGAGGAGAAACGGACACGGAAGGGAAAGAGAGTTGGGGAATCGTTTTGGATTTTGTTCTCCGAGAAATACGTATATATATCTCTTCTATCCCTTTCCTATTTTTTTTTTCCTTCCCCTCCCCCTCCCCCTCCTCCTTCTCTTCCTCCCCCTTCTTTATTCCTCTCTGGTTTGATACAAGGGGTTGTATCGTGGAAAAAGTGATGGTCTAGCCGAGGAATCGAAGATTCTCGCAGGGGAAACGGAAGAAAGTTTCGCGAGGTATTACGTTAATAAATAGCTTTGTTTGCCGAGCTACTTTCGCAGCAGAGGAAAAGAAGCATAATAGTAGCTGCTAGCTCCGTTACGTATCTCGAAACTTTTCCAGGATATTTTTTTCTTCCCCTGCCCCCCCCCTCCCCTCCCTCCTTCGCCGTCAGATTTCTTGACGAGTCTCGTTACTCTGACGATTCTTCAACGTGATATATTTCTTGTTTTTATCTTTATCAATCCTTCGACCGACGAATATCAACAAGGAAACGAAAACGGAGAGCAAGCTCTCTCTCGTTTATCCGATATCTTGATCGATGGAAAAGAAATAAGGAACAGGAAAGGAAAGGGGGAGGAAAGGAAAGCGAATGATCGCGAGAAAGAATCGGACGCAATCCAGCCGAGGAGAGACGGGATTTTCGGGGCGGGAGATTTCGCCTCGAGAATCGCAAAGTCATTGCGATCGCGGCGACGCTCTCAGCTTAATTAAATGCGCAGAGGAAACCAGGGTGGAGGTGGATGTATCCTAGGGAGGACGATTCCACGGAAATCTCGTGTAAGGAGCATCAAGCCGAAAGGGTTGAAGGGAGGAGGACAGGACAAGGCTCGGTGGCCCCAAGTAGTTAGCTTAGTGATTTTCGCGTTTATTGGCCAGCCGTGACGTTCGTACAAGATTGGTCCCGTTCGCTTGGAAACCCTTGGGAACGGTTTCAAGGTGTTTCGTAATCCTCCACGTTGTGAAACTCCTCCTGTTCCGGGATACACACCTTCTGCGCCACTTTCGTCCCTCGCCAAGGAATGACTATAATTCCGTTTGGGTGGCCGACTTGACGTCGATTATTCCCATTGGATTGCACACATACACACACACACACACACACACAAATCCCTCGTAGCCTTCGAATTTATCCTAATATCCTCGTTCGATCGGGAAAATTCGTGAAAACAGGGGAAAAATCGTGATCGTGATTCCTCCTGTTTCTTTTGGAAAACTTGAAGAATCCTCGAAATCTCGATAGCTGCTGGAAGCTGTTGTTGGATGAAAAGTAGAGTAATCCCCGAAGGGGAAGGGAAGAAAGAAAGAGAGGGAGGGAGGGAGGGAGGGAGGGAAGGAAGAGCGCGAATAAAACAAGCGACGACGGCCGGTCTGTATTAAATTAAATCCACCTGCAGAGAATTTCCACCGTCCATTACATCCGCCTGAGGCAACGGGAAAGGATATAAATTCCTCTCCCTCTCCCGATAAATCGATACGTGAGCAACGGTGACGCGCCAATCAAGCCCGCCGTTTAATACGGCGAAGGCGTATATTTCAGAATGGAGGATATATATTCGGCTCTGAAGAAGCCCGAAAATCGGGGGAGGAATCGGGCAGAGGGGGGGAGGAGGAGGAGGAGGAGGAGGAGGGAAGGAAAGGGAAGGGAAGGTGTGTGCTACGTAAGGTACATAAGGGGTAGCAGCGTCGTGACGTCGAGCCGAATGAAAAGCGTTAGGGTGTGGTGGTTAGAACAATATCGCATTTTATAGTTGTAATCGAGGATCATAATTGAACAAGTTTGTATGCCTGCCTGTTTCTACGACCATCCCCCTTCTTCCTCTTCCTCTTTGAATCGTTTGCTCCCCCCCTCTCACTCTCTCTCTCTCTCCCTCTCCGTCTTTCCCCTCTCTTCGTCTTCGCGCTCTCGAGGTATCCTCCTCTCCGGAAGAATGCCTCGGGTGTCAGGCTTCTCGCTAAACTCCTCTTGCAACCCCCCTTCGAATCCACGAACCGGTATACCCGGCCGTATAACCGAGGCTAACAAGATTTCGTATATGTAATTGGTTGAGTATTAAATTGCGTATTCCCACCGATGGAGCATGGGAAATTCGGTGTAGCTACGCGGCCGAGACGCTTAGAGGAGGAGGAGGAGGAGGAGGAGCAATCGTCGGGGGTGGATTATGGCTGCGGGTTGGATCATTTAGCAACTTGTGTGACGTTGGCGCGGAAGCGTAGGATGCCGTGTCTTCTTCCACTTTCCTCCCCTCCTCCTCCTCCCTGAAACTTAGGAACGTGTTTATAGAAAATTTCCGATCGAATTTTTCTCCACGAGCCACGAGTGGTTTTCGCCGACCGGTGGTCGTCGTCGTCGGTGTTAATTATTCGTTTACGTTTAAGGGAACAAAGCGCAACGGAGTTAACGATGGAAACAATTGGACGTCGTGAAAAAAATACAAAATCGGCGATTAGCGAGTCCGAGGCTGTTTCGAGAATCGTGATTGATGGCCGTCCGAGGCGTTGATGGGTGTCCATTAATCGCAGCGGGGAACGAACGTCCACGGCCGAGAGGGAGATACGGGGGAAACGGCGATCAATGGTGAAATTCTTATCTGACCGAATGGATTGATAGAGCCACTTATCGGGTCCGCCCGCTTGTACTCTTGGCCAACGCGACACAAAAGTACCTGTCACGCGCGATATCGTCCAATATATACCCACCCACCCCCGCCCCCCTCGAAGATTTCTCCCCTTTTGACATTGTTTATCGTCCTTGTATATCCCACTTGTACGAGCCTCGTTAACCTTAGGATCGTAATTTATAAAGCGTCGTAATTAGAAGCGAATTGAATTTTCTTCGCAAGAAAAAAAAAAAAAAAAAAAGAAAGAAAGAAAGAAAAGAAAAGGAAAAAAAATTCACGTCGAAATTAATGAACGTTCGCTTTCTTTTTTTTGTTTCAGGTAAGGGAGTATAACTACGAAAGAAGTTTTTGTATTTCTTTATTAGAATTTAATCCGTTTGGCGCGGATGTAACGTGAGTATGTAACGTTTTAATAACTGAAAATGTCTAATAATAAGGTCGGCGGGTATATTAAGTTTCGAGATTGACACAAGACACACTCGGTACACGGGAAATATTCGTCGCGTATACACTGTACACAATGAGCGACAAGTGGTGTACGGCCCTTCTTTGCCTCGAGTACGATGCTAGACGAAAACCTAGAAATAATTAACGACGATCTCGAAAGGATAGTGGCGATCGCCATCGCCGAGGACCGCGTGTCGACCCTTTGCCAACCTCCCGGGGATTTTACCAAGTAATATCAGCCCTCCCTTGATAAATTGTCCGTGGACCATTCAGTTTCGCGTTTCGATGCTGCTCGCTCTTATCCGATTGACGATGGATAAATATATCTTCCTCGACTCGCAGACTCGTTTTCGACCGATGGTTGAAAATTTCCCTCCATCATCTTATTCGATCAATTATCGACCTTCCGATTTCTTTCCCTCCCTCGAAGATCAAATTTCTTCCTTTCAAAAGAATTGGAAATTTCGTTTCCTGTCGCTTCTGTATCGATAATTTTCAATTCGATTATCCATTCACGCGAGCACACCTCGAAGAAGAAGCCAGCACATCGGATCTTGCCGAGCCGAAGATCGATCGGTATCGGCGAATAGGAAAGCGCACATATGGATGAGCGATGCGACTCGATCCTCGGTCGGACAGCGCGGACAGATGGATGGATTCTCCTGTCTTGAAACGCAGGGTCAATCCTTCAAAAAAGGCGCGGAGAAGTTTTCACATCGATGATGGTGATGGTGGTGATGGTGGTGGTGGTGGTGGTGGTGGTGGTGGTGAGTTTGGTGTACGAGGAGCATATCTCTTCCCGGCTTGGTGGTCCGCGCGCTCCTACGTTTTATATACATTACATAATGATGTTTATCGTCGTACCGACGGGAACAATCGTCTCGAAAGTAAATATTTAACGTTATTTCGCGCAATGTTTCGCTTGGCGAAGAGTGCGGCTTATTCGGGGGGGTTGGAAGCACGATGAAGCCGCCCCGGAGAGGAGAGAAGTAGTAGAGCAGCAGCTGAGAATTGGATCTGGAACAAGAATGGGGGAGAAAGGAGTTTCGTTACCTTGAGCGGAAAGAAACAGAGAGCGATGGATGGGGAGAAAGGGGGATTGGGCAGGGAGGATTGAACAGAGAGAGAGAAAACGATTTCCTCCCATAAGCATTTTGTCTTCCGCTTTGAATGTTATTCGAGAAACTTGGAATATGTCTTTCTGGCCGGAGAATCGCTAGATTCTTGGTTTGTGTTAGAAGGGAATGAAATCTCATAGCCTGTGTAACAAATTTCGATAACTTTCTCTCTCTCTCTCTCTCTCTCTCGTCGAAAGACAAAATCGATCATCGAGGTATTTAACAAATTTTTTTCACGAATATGATACAATTTTCTTTTGATTCTTTCTTTTCTCTTTCTTTCTCTCTTTCTTTTTCCATTCCGGTGTGATCGATACCACGATTAGAAATACCGGCCGACCTTTTCGTATTCGATTTCGTATCGAGAGAAACGAGAGATGGGATAATCTTGCCCGCGATAGAGAAAGCTGCTGTAAAATCTCGATCAAGTTCATGCGGTGGATCGATGACTCGCGCGATTCATCGTGGAAGTTGGGTCGCAGGAAAGCGAGAACGACACTCCTGGAAAGAATGGTGGACCAAGAAACGAAACGGGATCGATCGTGGCCTTTCAATGTCTCCGTTTTATCGCCGGTCATATATCATCGTGGCTCTATCGCCGTACCAGGATCTTCCGACTCCGCTGTTTCTTTTCTTCGTGGAAATATAGATACGCGTGCGTGCGATCTTTATGGAGAGATCGAAAGCGCGATCATCGAAAGTCCCCACGGTGGAATGGAACCGTAATTTCCGGCCCGATTTCCCATTCGTTCTTATTAAAACGTCGCCAAATTTAAAACCTTGCGCTCCGTTATATCTTCCATCTTCGGAAAAAAAAGAAGAGAGAGAGAGAGAGAGAGAGAGAGAGAGAGAGAGAGAGGAGAGAAAAAATAAAGATGAATTCTCTGCTGTTTCTCGATTACTTTTAGAATTTCGAATTTTCGAGGGCGAGGGTGAGAAAGAATTATTCGTTGCTAACAATGCAGAGTGCATGAAAGGGACACTACGAAAATGGCGGGTAAGAGTCGAGAAGTGGGAGGGAGGAAAGGGGAAATAGGCGGAGAACAAGAGAGAGAATCGAGAGCGCTGACGTAAGCACTGTCCAAGCCAAATGGCCAAAATGGTCAGCGACCGTCGGTAATGGCCCAATAGACGCTCCTTACATTGCCGCAAGATATTGTTTAGGCTTGCCGTTTCTGCTTCCCCCTCCCCTCTTCCCCGGTTCTTTCTCTATCGTTCACGGCCATCCCACGTCCATATCCGATTTTCGATTCGAACATCGGCATCCCCTGCGGGGGTGAAACGCGCCTTTCCAATTCCGCCGTTTCGCGTCACGTTATCACTCGTAAACGTATCGGGAAGGACGTGAAACGATAAGCTGAAGAAGGAGGAGGAGGAGGATTAAAGAGTTCCTCGTACGAATTTAGAATTATATAGTTTTCCTCTCCTCTTTTATTTTGTTTTATTTCTCTTCTTCTTCTTCTTCTTCTTCTTTTTATTTATGTCTTTCGTCGATTTGTATTTGATTATAACACGTAAATCGCAAATGGTAATTTATCATCCGGCTCGAAGTTTAATGTCGAAAGATTGAATCGTAGAACGGCAACGTGGTGGAGCGTGGCGTCACTTGAAATATCGTTTGACTAAGAAAATTTTATTTCGACGGTGATTTGTGCGGCCGAGTTGAAAGAGCCGGGGCACTCCTCGAGTTGGTACTCGTTGTTGGCCATTATAACTTTCTGGAGTCAGTCGGTAATTAAGTCTGCAATAAGGACGAGTGGCCTGCCAGCCATTAAGACAACGATGGATCGACACTTTGTGCGGGAGGCGCGAAAAAAGGTCACCCCGTCAAATGAACCGAAAAGAAATTCGATGAAAGAAATTGTCAAAGCGAGAGAGGGCGGACAAGTGGATGGAGAAAGATAGATCGGGGAGAAGAAGAGAAAAGGAAATCGGAAGGGATTCGATCTTTTGCCGCAGTAATTATCTGGCACAATTATTGGCTGTCGTTCGACGATTCCTCGGACAATGGGGGCTCGCGCTCGAGAGAAACCCATCTCTCGATAGATCGATCGACACGTTCTCAAGTTGTATTCCACTTACGTGGAAAATGTTTCGCGACTCGATTTAGAATGCAAAGTGGTTTTCGAGTCCTAACACCGATCTCCACACCGAGCACATTGGGATCTCCGAATTCACGTGAGAGGGAGAGTATAGTTGAGACGAATATTTGCAGTTGCCATCCAATATTTAGCCAAAGTCAACAAACTCGACTGCTTGGCTCGGTATCGGTCCGAGCGGATCCTTTTCGCCGAGATTCTCGGACGAATCTTTCGCGCGAGCTCTACTATCTCCCTTCGACCTCCTCCCTCCTTTCCTTCGTCTTCGTTTCCTCCTCCTTTTTTCTTCCAAACGTTTTCCTCCCCCTTGCCTCCCCGCCCAAACCACATCACGCGTAGGATCGCTAATAGAATAATAAATAGCGGAGCAGATTTTTCGCCTCTTGCCTCGTCCAACAGGCGTCGTATCTCTCTGGTAACAAAAACTGTTACCAGGATGAAGGAACTTTCCCCGATAACCAACCCCTTCCTTCGTCGTTTCATATTCGTAATTACCATCGTGAGAACGCTTCTTCTTCGCGGTTGAAAAAGACTCGTCTCCGCTTGCTTGATGTTGATGAGACGCTCGAGGGATATACGAGCTCCCTTTGCCAGCCTTATCGGCGAGCCAAGGAAGAAATCGGAACGGAAATTTTTGGAAAATGACCGCGGTTCTCCACCACGTTTTTCCACGCTTTTCGTGTGGATCAGATGATCGGTGCCCGACTCTGCCGAATTTTACTTTAGAGTTTCTCGGCGTGAAACGCGGCGAAGACCAACCGCGAAATAGCCCCGATATACGGGCGCAGATAGGTGGCGGAAGCAGATCCGCGGTGGAAAACTGGTTTCCAAGGTGGCACGGTATTCGGAATGGCGAACTTGCCCCCTGAAAGGATCCAACCTACCTTTACGTCCTTCCTCTCCGTTCATCTTCCCCTTTCAACCTACACACCTCTTTCGCCACAGTGGCGGCGCGTTCTCCGGAAATTCCATGGAAGTCGAATCTCGCGCCACCACCCACGTCCGCCCACATAATTCCAACGGGCGAGAGGTGTTCGGTTAATATCTCCCGCTTGCTGACACCGTCAAATAAAACATCCCCCACCCTGGACCGCGGGGGTGTGAGTAGACGTAGTCGCTGGCCGACCAAGGTGTGTAACTCCTCTATGGATTTCGAGATGCCGCGCCTCTCTCTCGTCTTTTGTACGTGGCGTGATACGATATCACATACACACGGGGAAACGGATGGGCAGAGACACGCACGCATTCACGTTCGGCTGATGCTGCACTTTCCTCGCCGGGGAAACGTCGATCTCTGGAGAAGACTAAAAACCGGGAATAAAAGTGCCATCTTTCGTATGAATTTTCACTACGAACGATACACTATTACTCGTTCGTCGAAACTTCGTCGCGCTTTCTCATTATTACTTTTGCTATTTCGAAATTTCTCCGACACGTTCGTTCGTTTCTCTTGCGTTCCGATGTTTCCGAGAAATTTAAGGATAACATCTTACCTAATCTTTCTCTTCTAATCGCAACGTTCGCGTGGAACGAAACGACGGATTTATTATTTATTGTTCGAGTTTCGTCGAGTTTTTTTTTTCCACGGCGCGATTAAAACCGATTTCTACGAGTAAATTCATCGATCCGCGATCTGAGAAAAAAATCTCGAGGTAGGAAGAGGATGTGTACTCTCGTCACAAGATCCTTGCAACAAGATTGCTCGCGAGATTGTCATCATAACCTGTGCATGGTTTTTAGCATTTAGGGGGTTAAAAGCTGTGGAGTGGTCCAGTCGAGTTCGAGAAGAAGACGGAGAAAAAGTCGTTGGGGTTGGAGGGAAACGGAGGCAGAGGGTGGAAAGAGAGACCCTAGAAGGGAGGGGTGGAAAGCGAGCGGTCCTGTGGGGGGGTAGGAGATTCGCGCATATCCGATGGCAGGAGAGGAGGCGGCAGGGCATAGCCATGGCGGGAAAGAGAGAGAGGAAGGCAGAGCGAGACGAGGTAGGGAGATAAGGCTAACACAGCGAGAGAATGAGAATGAAGGGAGAGACGTTTCCACTATTGATCATCGAGGCTCAGAGTGTAATGCTAATCATGCCCCCTTCGCTCGTACCCATCCCCTAACACCCGCAGCCGCACCTACCCCTGCCCCACCTAAAACCTACCCACCCTTCCTCCTCCTCCTCCTCCTCCTCGTCGTCGTCGTCGTCGTCGTCGTCGTCGATTCTCTTACCCCTCTCCCACCCTTCCACATCCCTCTCCCCCTCCCCTTGGGAAACCGGCGTCCCCGCTGTGACACAGAGCCGGCACAAGATATCGACTCTGACACCCTCGCGACCTATAAGCAACCCGAACGATCTCTCTCTCTCTCTCTCTCTCTCTCTCTCTCTCTCTCTCTCTCTCTTTTCTCTCGAGACCTGTCTCTCGATCTCGATTGTATAGAAATTGTTGGAAATCGAGCAAGATCGCGCTTGTTGATCGCGAGAATTCGAGATTGTATAATCCACGATTGTATTGAATTGTGACGTTTAATATCGCCCTCTTCCCCCTCTTTTTTTCTTCTCTTTTTTTTTTCCCCCTCCATCGAAATTATTCGAGGTGTCGGATATCAATCTATATCGATCGGATACCGGATATATATATATATCGTATATATAATTCTCCGATATCCGAAATTGTTGTTATTTAACGATAATCGGAGATCGGGGGATCAAGTGGGATCGGTTTCGATGGGCGATGATCGGTATTCCTGTGTAAAGGGTGGGCGAGGATGGAGGTTTGATGGAGAAAATTCAGAGAATATGATATAGGGAAGGCGGGCCGAAATCCGGGAAGCGCGCGGCCGTAATACCTGCCGTAACGGGCAGCGTCAATATTTATCGATAGTCGAAGAGTAGCGGGCACGTTGGCGGTGGCGGAGGGCCGCTTAATAATTTCCACGCGCATCGGCCGTGTGTCTCCAGCCGGTTGTTCGGCGGCAACGATATTTGCCTAGCCGGGCAACATCCATTTTTTCCGCGCACTCCGCTTTTTATTTCTCATTTTTTCTCTCCTTTTTTTCTCTTTTTTTTTTTTTTTTTCCGTTCTCTCCCACTCTTTCATAATGGGAATGCCGCCGATGAAACAATCTGAACGCCACGAAACACTCTGCCCCGATTCCATCCCTTTTCCTGCTCTCCTCTTTGCTTTCCCCTCCTCTTCCTCCTTCTCTTCTCTCTTCGTTTTATCGAGGATTCGCCGAGGAAACTGTGTCCGAGAACGGAGAAGTTTCGTAGACGCACACGTGTGACCCAATGTGGGCAGAGTTTCCAGCTAATGAACGACGCCAGCATTAATACGGCAAATAATAAGAAGCTGCGCCTACGATGGAGCCAATATAATAATTACATCAGCATATCGGCAAACAAGAATCAGCAACCCTCCTCGGATGCCCTCGCTCGTGATTGAATACGTAGCTATCTACAAACAGTCTGCGCTCGAATCCCTGCCCCGATCCCATCCCTGTTTCGCGTGGATCGTGTTCGCAACGATTTTCTAGCGTTAACGCCAGGACAACGCAATCATAAACTTCGGACAAACAACGCTTTTCCCTTAGGGGGAAGGAGGGCGGGCAGGAAAAAATGTAAAATCATCTCGTTGTTAATCTTTTCGTAGGAATCAATCGTTGCGATTCAATTTCGATACGTATCTTTTTACGTTTACGAAACGAGTGGAAGGAAGGAATTCTAATTTGGCGAAGGGGACGATAGAAGGGGATATATGAAGTTATCCGGTATATAACCATTTCTCGTTCATCTCGTTTGATGACTCGAGAGGAGAATGGAAGAAGAGAGAACGAAACAGGAAGGATCTATATATGTATATACGTATACAGTGAAATGCGCGGGAATTTTCGACAGGGGATTAAATTTCGTTTCGTGTCAGCGGCAACCTCCGCGCGTTCGTCCCGTGTAAAAAGCTTCCTGTATTGTTTCCTGACGGCTCCCATTGTACCGCCTATTCCCGGTATTTGTTCAGATCCTCCGCTTTTTTTAAGCAGCGGCCCATCGCCTGTCGGTCGGCGGCATCTCCGTTTTGTAGCGGGTGATCCGCGCGAGTTCGTTACCGGTAATGCACACTGTCGATGCGAGTCGAGAAATGACGGGTATCTCGTTAACGGGAAAAACGAAAACGCAAGTAGCCGGGGAAAAACGTTACCGGTTGATCGTTCTCTACGGACGATATTCACATATTTTTTACAAAATCCCCAGACATTGCCCGGCTAAAAAAATATCGCGAATCAAGTTAAATCTTCCTCCTCCGTACGGGGAAAAAAATCCTTAATCCCGCTAATTGGCCGTCTTCGAATTTTTTTTTTCTCCATCTCGTTCTCGATCGTTTTGTAATAAACAAAATTATCTGGCAAGTGAAGTATCGAGAAGAAAATTTGTACAACGATTTTCAACGATTCGAGTTGGAATTCGAACACGGTATGTATTAAAAAATAACCATGGCTCGTCACTCGTCGAATCGATCGGGAGGAGATATTTAATCGAGCGCGCCGCGTCGTAATCCAATTTTAAAGGCGAGAGAAAGAGAGGAGAGGAGCAGCAGAGAGTCATGGACGATCGTGTGGATCGTTTCCGTGTGGGCGAGGAGGAGACACGCGCATAAACTCCGGTTTTACGACAGAGTGAAGAGGAGGACGGAGAGGAAGGGGGAGAGGAGGAGAAGAAGTGGTGCGTGCGTGCGGGCCGCACGCCACAATGGTGGAAAGGAGCAAAGTAAGCCCCTAATTTCTCGAGGGGAGGTAAAAGTTGCCAGCCGTAAGCATCTCCGCGAAGCAAAGGCGGCTAGGACGGTGGGGGCGGTTCGGGGATAGGAGGGGAGGTGTATAAGCGGAGTCGTATCAGGGTGAGAGCGGAAAGGCTCCGGTAGTCAATCGACAGGGCGAGAGCGAGAAAAGAGAGTTTATATTGGGAAAAAGGCAAGGCCTCGCGCGGCGAGGCCCGCCGAGTAGAATGAAACGTTTAAACTTTTTATGAGTTGCTGCGTCGTCGCTCGAGCGAAGAAATTTCAATTTTGCCGCCCCTTTTGCCTGCCATCCTGCCACCGTTCGTCGTGCTGCCTCCTCACGTTTATATATATATATATACGATTTTTCTCTCCTCTTTCTTTCTCTGCCCGCATAACAACGTCTTCTTTCGCCTCTCGTCTCTCTTTCGCCTTTCTTCGATTCGATTCGATTCGAACCTTTTGTGTCGTGAGATTTTTAAATATTTAAAAAAAAAAAAAAAAAAGAAACCGCGCGATACATTCGTAACGTGTTTCCTCTCGTCTTTTCTACGAAGGAGAGAGAATTCGGTTCGATCTTTTGAAGAAAATGAAGAAAACAGTTGGCGAAGAATTGAGGAATAGGAGGACCTCCATCCCTCGCCTTCTTGTCATAAAAGTCTTGATGAAGACGTCAATGAATATTTATCCTTTGGGCCGAGGCGCCACTCCGTTCTCTCCGTTCCAAACTCGATCGGACGACGAAGGGTGGTCCGATGCTCCTTTCTTTCGAGCATCGGTCGAAAATTAAACGGGGTAGATCGAGCGGGTATTCAATGAGACAGAGACTTATTCCACGGGAAGTTATGATTTTCTGATCGGCGCGGGAGAGGTGAATCGCGCGCGCGACGAAGGAGTCCTCTTTAATTGGAAAGCTTGGCGGGATTTACATTCGAATGCGTCTCTATTATTCACAGTCGATCGACGAGTTTTTATTAGGATTTAATTGGACGTTCGAACATAATGGAAAAGCTGAGGGCGTGGTGGGGTAGGAAAGAACCTGTTAACGCATCTTTCCTATCGTCCGCTCGAAAATCGTTCGCGCCCCCTCCTCACCTGTCCCCTCTTCGTGTGCCGCGTATGCGCGTGTATTTACGTCACGCTTATCGATCTTATCCGAGGAATTTTCCTATGGACGTCTCTTCCGGAGATGACCGGGACGGAAGGCACGCCTCGAGAGGCGAGCTTTGTATCGGAATTAACCGACTGGGCGGCGCGAGCCAAGGGGCGAACCCTTGCTTGCTGGAGATGACCACGGACCAGAGTGGCGCAAGTTTCAAAGATAGGCGCGCAAGGATAAAGCCGCCACCACCGAGGTGGACAGAGTCTGAAGAAACGAGCAAAGAGGAATACGGGAGCAAGGAGGAATAAGAGGACGAAGAAGTAGGCAAGGATGGAAGGATGATGGAAGAAGGAGAGAGAGAGAGAGGAGAGAGAGAGAGAGCCGGGTAAAGACAGAGTCAGCGTTGCGCAGTGCCTTCTCTTCCTCCCCAGTTTTAATATGTTGACGCTTCGGGGAAAGGAGAGAAGAAAGAAGGAGGGAAGAAAAGAGTAAGCGGAGAGAGAGAGAGAGAGAGAGAAGGAAAAAAAAGAAAAATATGCCTGGAACGAAGTCGCCGTAAGGGTGGTGGAGGCGCACCACAGGGAAAGAACGAAAGGGAAAAAGAGAGAAAGAGACTAGACGACGACGACGACGACGACGACGACGACGACGACGAGAGCAAAAGGGGAGAGGAACACAGAGAGAGAGGAGGAAGACTCGGATACAGTGGAATCCACGGGGTTGGGCATTCCGGGGACGGCACAAACAGAGGACCAGGCGAAAAGAAAGTTTGCCGTATAACAACAAAAGACGTTTGTTATTGGCGCAGCATTTGAATTGTCTCTGTGTCGGCGGGCCTCCTTATTGGCCGAGCCGAGGCGACGCGACTCCTGCGCTGGTGGGGGGTTGCAAGGGGTGGCCACCACCCCCACGCCCCTTCTTCTCCATACCCCTCCACATCCCTCACCTCCTCCTCGCCTCCTCCCCCACCCTCCCCTCTTCCCTCGCCCTCCGCCTTTCCCTCCAGCCGACCGTTTTCTATCCTCCCGAGAGAACGGCTATACACGCGGCTAAGTGTACCGCTATCTGGACTTCGAAGCTACCTCCGACACTCTGCGCCCACCTCCTCCTCCTCATCACCACCCACCCACCTCTGCCGGTACCGCCGCTGCATCACCGTTCGCTGGAGGCTGCTACCTCCCCGGGATGACCCTTTTCGCCTGGCGTATCGCCGTGCCCGTGCGCTATCACCCACTACTACTACTACCACTACCGCTACCACCACCACCACTACCAGCACCACTACCACCACCCCCTTCGTCGTCGGCCGACGTTGGAAAAAGTAATGCCTCGACGAGGAAGAGATGCAGCCCGTGGCTCTTATTTCATTCCGGGGAGAAGAAGCGTCGCGACAACCCCCGGACACTGATGCGACAGCTCTTCTTCTGCGCCTCGAATTAGGGCCTGCGGATCTTGCGTCCCGAGGATCTAACAGCCGAATGCAAATTCACCTGTTCTCCCGTCTCACCTGTCTCTCTGTGTCCATACACGCCTGGATCAGGAACGTGATGGATGGTCATGATCTACCTTGGATGAATGCAAATGTGATTTTCCCAGTATTCGAAGAAGGTAATTGGAAATCCTCGAAGATTCGAGTTGAAACACGTAGATGTAGTGGATCGTTTTCGTGGGTGGATTTCGGGGGAAGGAATCGAATCGAATTTAAAATTTATTTCGAATATTATTGGGGGGTAATATTGCAGGAATCGAGATCTCTCGAAGGCGGTTGATCGATAGCTCGTGTATTTGTGAACCGATTAAAATCCGGTTTAAATAGGTGCGAGTATGTTGAATATGTTGAAGTTTTCGAGGAATAATTCAGCATTCTAAAGCTGAATTATATATTCCGAAAAAAGGGATTTAAACGCGTAAAATTCCGGCAAATGAGCGTAGCCGAACGAACGCAATTTCGAAAATATTTGCGCCCGATTCCTGACCTATACCCACTAACTTTCCTTCGACGTAGTTTTACGTTCACGCTAGCCACCGCGTATATCGACGAATCGTCTCTACGAACGTTCGAGTAGATTGTTCCCTGATATCTATCGGCCTGGTTTATCGTTACCGGCATCTGCTCTTCACGATTATTCTTGGAATTACATTGGAAATTTATGACACGAGTTGGAGCACGATTTTACGAGACACTTTCGCGTCAAAAATTTTTTCGTTCTCCCTTCAGCCTGCTTAACGTATGGCCCTCGTCGAAGCCTTCGTGCAGCTATTAATTAAGACAACTGTCAAGACAGGGGGACATATCCCCGTCCCTTCGACTCGACGATACTCGACGAATGTCGATCCGACGTTATTCGTTTAAACGGATGTTCACCTCTTCTTAAACTACGTATCGTTTAACGAAAATCATGTTCAATGCGAGAAGAAGAAGAAGAAGAAGAAGAAGAAGAAGAAGAAGAAAAAAAAATATATTGAATTTTTCGATCAAACTTATATTTGGTCGTTAATACAAAAATTTTCTAACATTTATATTCGAGATATTCATTCGATCATCAATGGTATTTATTTTAATAATCGATCGACGATCATCGATCCAATATTGAAAACAGGGAATATTTCTAACGGTGGCACCGGAACCAAAGTCGTTTCCGCGACATGGCTGCGCGCGATGGTCGAGCTGGCAAGTCACAGGAGATGCGGTCGGTAGGGAGTCAGACGACAGAGTGCAGCGCGTGCACGTTGGTTCGTTCCTCTCCTTCGCCCACCTGCATCGTTCGGAGAATGCGTCTAGAGCTGGTGCTACCCCAGCCTCTGCTGCCCCACGTACTCGCTTGAAAAGAGGCGTGCGCCGCCTCCAACTCTCCCACTACCTCGCACCCGCCCCTGTATCCTTCATAGCTATATCTATATGTATATAATATATGTGTGTGGTGTGTGTGTGTGTGTGTGTGTGTGCGCGTGTATGTGTACACGCACGCACGCATACATATACACACGTATGCACCGGCATACATACCTCGGTACACACACGTATACAGATGACGTATCCCTCTCGATCTTGCTCTTTCGTTCACGCCGATCCACAACTTCTTTCTCCGTCCATCCGATGCACGCACTCTCTGTGTTATCGGCGGCGTCGCATAAAAGCAACGACAGGGCGAGGATTCCCTCCGTCCCCCCTCCCTTCTCCCCCTCGAAAGCTTGTGCTGCACACCGAAGAAAGAGACGCTCGCGGGGAAAAAGCAAGCGGTGGAAAGAGGGGGGAGGGGGAGGGAGGAAAAAAAGGGAAAAAGCGGAGCGGATCGGGGGAGAAAAAAAGCGAGAGGGATGAATTGGAGGGGAAGGGCGGAGGAGAGAAAAGCGCGAGGCAGAAGCAAGACAACTAACGGGGCGCGCGAGAAGCAGCCTCGAACGAGGGTCGGCGTTTTGCAGGGGAGAGGGGAAACGAAAGCCCACATCCGCTCTCTCTACGTTCACCCCTACCTTCCTTATCTCCCTACCGCGATGCCTTCTCGCCCCGATACCGCCACCGCCACCGTCCCACCACTCCCCCCCCCCCTCTCTGTCTCTCGATTTCTCTCTCGCTCTCCTCGTGTGTATGGTTAAATATTGCATTATTGTTTTAACGGCAGGGAGGAAAACAGCGTAGCCGAGCGTGCCCGCCCGCAGAGTTGCGCGCATCCGCGCCGCGTGTACACTCGCGTCGCGTCCTCCGCGCTCGTATATCGGCTATCGCGTCCTATCGCATCGTCTCGTATCGTGTCGTATCGTATCGTATCCGATATCGTATCGCATCGTAGCCCGATCGTGTCTCCTCGTATCTATATAACCGTACGTTATCTCGATCTTCATCGATCGTCATCGTCACGTCCTGGCCATCGATATCCGTCCGTATCAAAGGTATCGTACCTTCTTCGATTCTACACCATCCCCTCACCTTACCTTAAAACCGAAAACCGACCGCCGTTTCGGCGCAACACGCCGTCATCCCCTCCTCCCTCATCTCCTCCTTCCCTCCCGACTCTTCCCCGAAACTGCCGCGACCCAGTTGCGTGTTTCGCGTGTGCCGTTTTTCAACCGGGGACGGACAGCGAGCGAGGGCCGTGCAGGGGCGTGCAGGCTTCGCGGCAACTCGCGGCAACATCTCTGGGAGGCCAGAGTGGTGCCACCCCCTTCCCCGGCACAGCGATATATACACCAACTCCTCCATCTCCTTTATTCCATCGGTAACCACCGCCTTATCCCGCGCTTTCGTCTCCAACGGGCAACCGCCAGCAACGCCGCTGTACCTGCTACTGCGCGCAAGGCCATTCGGCTCGGCCATCCCTCCCCACGCCTCCCTCTCTCCCTCGCTTCCGCCGCCTACCGCCGTTCTCCGGCGTCGTCACCACCCCCTCGCCCACCCCCACGTACACTCACGGCATCTCAACAACAAGTACTCGCTACCGGGTAGCATCCGACACAACACAGCAAGCGCGCCCTACCACCACCGCCTCCTCTCTCTCTCTCTCTCTCTCTCTCTCTCTCTCTCCCGACCACTTTCTCCCCCGCACCGTCTCTCTCGCACCCTCGCATCGCTCGTCCTTGTCTGCTCGTTGGTCTGTTGCTGTAACGCGGCGCCTCCACGGGAGGCCTGGCTCGCGCGCCGAGCCAAACACGATATCGCCTACTAACCGTGCATATCTCGAGACAAACCCGGTCCAAACCCGGCCAACCACGAGATCCCAAACAATCTCTTCGCGAGAGCACGAGTTCCACTACCAGTTTCTTCATCCCCTTCTCCGACCTTCGTTCATTCACTCTCCGTTTCATTCTCGTCCGCTCTCGCCACTTACGTACGTATATATGTACATATATATATATGTATATATATATATGTATATATACGTATATATGTATGTGTATATATATATATATATGTATATATATATATACTTATGTACTTACATAGGTATATTCTTACATATGTACGAGTCTACTATCCTCTTCCTTTTCTTCTCTCTCTCTCTCTCTTCCTTTCTCCCTTTCTCCTTGGCTCGTACCAATCTGTTCATCTCCTTGTTCAACTCGCGTGACTCGTATCGACGTCCATCGACCTTTTCCTCGCTCGTTGCAAGTCGTTTTCAAACCCTTCGTCGATCGTCCCTTCGTCCCTTTTCGGTTTACCTTTCAGATCCGCCACAGTTGTTTTTACCCTCTCCCCGGCCCCGTCTAAATCGATCCTCGAAATCTTTTGTTCCCTCGATGTAGGAAGTGGTGTGTGAAACGTAGTCTTCGTCGTCGTCGTCGTCGTCGTCGTCCTCGATTACCCTACCACGTGGAAGACAGTGACTCGAAGTGAGCCATCGTACGACGATGGCTTGATCCTTCACGACGGTGTCTCGCGTGTGATGTGCAGCACGGTCTCGTGGTTTCGCCCACGCGATTTCCACGAACGAACGTGAACGTGACAGTGAGGACGATACAAAGAGGAAGAATATTAGTGGTGCATTGGAGTAATGAGAGAAGAGCACACGAACGCAGGAAGCTGATCGTGAGAGAGTCGAAGTCCCGTGTCTGTGTGCGAGTGTATAATCGATCATGCAAGAAATCGTGTAAGTAATTGAAACGTTTTGTGTATTGAATCGCGTATTGTTCGAAGGGCGATGTATCGAAATATTGTGTACGAATTTGGAAGGAAATTTCAGTCGAGTTTCGCGATTCGAACGAATAACAACCTTCACGGAGAAATACCGTTTATCAATCAGCGATTAATTTTCGTCGTTTTACGTATCCCCTCGTGTCGTAAATTGAAATCGTGCGAGTACCGTGTGACCCCGTTTTGATATTTTGGTCAAGATTATCGTATTTTATTCGTTTTATAATTATTCGTTTTTACGTATTATATATACGTCAATAAGGTACGTGTTGAACGTTAATCGGTTCGTATCTACTTCTGTTTAAGCAACGAGTTTAAGTTTCTCCGCGTTAGATCCTTTAAATCGAGACGAAAATCGTTTCACAACGATTCCGACGTTTTAATCCGTCCGAGATTCTCTCGAGTCCGCTCGAGACGAATCTTCAGGAAACAGAAATTGTTCGATTCCGATTGATCCAGCAAAGGAAATATAAAATGTCTGCGTGGTGGAACTGTTTCATAAACTTGGAAGCGGCCGCGTTTCGCGCGACGGTGGCGAAAGTTTTACGATGGCGCGGAGTCGCAACTTGGGTAAATGCATTTGCAAGCAATAGCCTGCAAGATGACCTGATAACAATCGCGATCGATAAGGAAAACAGCTTGCCGGACGATAAAGCGTAAACACCGCGTTCCCTTGACAGCATCGTTCAGTCTGCCCGCTATAAAACGTGATAATACAAGGGACAACTTAGCTTTAACCGATGAAACTTGGCTCGCACTTAGGGAAAATTAATTTCTTTCTTTTCTTTTTTTTTTTTTTCTCTCCACTGGATAAATGGTTTTCTTTTTCTTTTTTTTTTTTTCTTCGCAAAATTGTCGCGCCTTCGACATCGATTGTTTCTCAATGTTGTTTCAGACTTTTATCGCCGAAAAGAAGGCGTCGATGAAAGGCGCGTAACACGCGTGTTTCCTGTTAATTGCCACCTTTTCTCGATGATCGTATAATAACGCGGGATACGCGATACGAGCCGCGATATATTACACGTGGCGTGTTTTCGTCTTGTAATTTCTTGCAAATTTACCGAGTCCCGATAATGGAAGGGATTATGAATAGGGGAATGGGAACGACACGGCCGAGAACTCGATGTTCTTTTGACGGCCTGTTATGCCGGTTATGTTCCTGCTCGCGGCAACAATTTTCATATCGTGCATCGCGGGGAATTACGTGCACTCGCCAGAATTCATCACTGGGATGGGAAATGATTTCGTAACCCTCTCTCTTTCGTGCGTTGAACCGACTGAATCTCGAAAAACGAGAATACTTTCTCTTTTCTTCTTCTTTAAGTTCGGTCAAAAAATTTCATCAACATGAAATTCCAACATGGACTGGGATAAAATTGTATCCAAAATTGATAATTAATTAACTTCCTTGGCGAGTATGGAATCGATTAAGGGGGAAGAGATTTGGAGTGCAGAGGCAAAGTTTCGAGGCTGGCGCATGGATCCTGTTTGGAGCGGAGGCGGAAAGGTGCGTGCTGTCATGTCGGACGCGTGGCACGCACTGAGAATCGGTGAACTCATCGTTGTGTCGGGTGTGTAGTGTATCGTCGGGCGCCGACGCTTGTCCCCTTCCCTTCAGGCCGCCCTTTCCTCTGCCAACCTCGTCCTATCCCCGCCGAAACCGCGAAACCTCGAAGCTCCATGCTCGAAAAGCTGAAAGCTCCTACCTGCTCGACAGTCGCGTGGCTACCGCGCCACCGTTCGCACGAAACCGCTGCGAAATATCGCCCATCGTCTCTTCGAAATATCCGATACATTGATTCCAACGATTCCAGAAGAGAGAGAGAGAGAGAGGCAGAAGGTCTCGCAAATAATTGCATTGGTTTTTTTCTCAGAAGAACGATGCCGCGTCTCTCCTTGATACGATAAGAGAGGAGAGATTGTCGAGGAATTAAATAAAGAGAGGCGATATTGGGCGAAAGTTAAAACTCGAGACTTAAATTAGAAAGTAATCTATCGAAATACAAATGTATCAATATTCACGAGGAAGAATTCTGTTCTTTCTCCGGGATTAAAATCCCATTCTAAATTCGCTCGGAGAGAATACCTTGGAAGATTGACATGGGATGAATTTTTATTCATAAAGATGTCTTAACAGTCGCGTCGCGTAATTGTTGCATCGTGACAACGAATGGTGGAGGCAACGAATTAAAAAAGATAATACACGATAATCACACACACACGTCACACACACACAGTATTCCGAACGTTAAAAACCGTTGTCCTCCCCATCTCTCACCGATAGAAATATATTATATTTAACCAGGAACGACCCGAGGAAGAAAGAATTTGGTATTCATGAATTCGAATGATCGAAAATGTAATTTGACAAGGTCTATATTTAATAGAATATATATATAAAGATATCTGTACAAGCGACACAGGTTACACGGAATATAACGATAATAGGTGTGGTTAATGCAAAATTCACAAATTTTCCAAGCCGGCTAACGACTTTTACGCTAAATGCAGATCGGGAGATGCCGGATTGATTTTTTAATCCGCCCTGACAATGCATATTATTACACGGATCCACGAGGCGCGCGGAGGTTTGATCGACAAGGAAACCGCGGTTTTTGAATAATGTATCGCCCCATTAAAATGTAATCGGTCCGCGGCTGCTAACACGGCTCCGAACACCCCGTATATTATACAACGCATCGCGACTCCGCGCATCGTACTCCCCCTCCCCTCCTTCCCCCTCTCGCCCCCCCCTCCCTGTATTTTGCAATTAAACGTGCACACGTGTAAAGTCGATTTCGATCCGCGATCAAATATAGCGCGGCGTTAACGGTGCCGTTCGCAAATTAAAACGTTCGTCACGCCGGGCCAGAGACCTGTCTCTATTACGAGCCTCATGAAATTGTAATCCCATATCCAAGACGTTTATTTTCCGAACCGCGTGGTCGTCGTGACTTTCGCTCTCGGAGAAAGAAACATCTCCGAAGGAGGAGGAAAAACGGCGGTAGATCTTTGATCTATCTATCAAAGTGGATTAATTACTTGGCGGCATAGGGGCATTAGAGGGGGATGAAGGAAATATCGCGGCCAACTTGACGGAACGAACGAACGAACGAACGAGGCGAGTGTAGAATTTACACAAGGAAATTACACACAAGTTTCGACCGTATGAAAGCGGTAATTATAAATCGGCTACTCGGAATTTACGGAGAGGGTTGTGCACGATAGATGGAAGATGGAAGCGTGCGTCGAGGAAAATTCGAAGAAATGGGGAATTTTAAAGTTTCTAATTAAAAATAATCGATCGCGCGAGACCGAAATAAAACTACGATCTCGATGTTTTCCTTCGGTGGGGCGCTCGAAGGAGGCGCTCGAACGAGATCTCGGGTAAATTTGAAAGGGGGGGAGGATGGCGAGTAATTCGTAGGATCCGCGATCGTCGAAACGAGACTAACGAAGAACACGTGGGAGGAACGATTGGGGGGGAGGGAAGGTTGATAGCAACGGGTCAGGAATAATCCGCTCTCAGGACCGAGAGGGGGATGAGAAAGGCGATGAAGAAGAGAAAGAGAGAGGCGGGGGGAGGGGGAGAGGAGGGGACGCAGTAGGGGAGCAAGTTGCGCTAGATGATATCCAGAGGATTATTCTCTCCCGGTCGCATCACAAACTGCCGTGACAAATCGCCCTATACTTTATGAGACAAGTCTTTCTTCTGCACAGCCACTCACTCCTGCGAGGCATATATCACCCGATCGCCGATATATTATCGCCGCGACACCCACCGTCGCGTAGTGTCAATACACGATGCGACGAAACAAATAGGCGATTGTAGGCTTTCCTGGAGGGGGAGGGAAGGGAGCGGATAGGCGCGTCAGACGAAATCCTTCGTGGATTTAGATCCGGAAGGATATATAGGCGGCGGCGGCGGCGGCTCTTGGAGAAGGATCGATGCGTTAGATCCGTGAAAAAATCCATTCCCCTTGCGTTGTAGTCGTTCCGAAGCGTCGTTCTTCTGCTTAGTCGATTTACGACGATACCCGCTCCCCTCTGTTAATAAAGAGGGCCTTCCACCCTTTCGACGGATACTATTACTTTCCGAGAAATAATTACACGCGAATTTCTTTGGCATCTTATCGCTTCTTCGATAAACAGTCGACGAACGTGTTGGTAAAAATTAATTAAACTCGAGTTTTCATTTTCGAGAAACGGATTTCGCGTGGGTAGAAGGAAGTAGAAGGAAGGAAGTAGAGGAAGTGAAGGAAGATGGTTTCGAAGAATGATCGTTGACGGTGTTGGCGAGTGACAACTACGGTTAGCCAGCGCAATCGCCGCAGACACTCGACGGGGAGCAACGTCTGCCTAGAACGTCTAGAGAGCGGTGGAAAAGGTTTCGAACGCGCGAAAAGAGTTAGAGGGACGGGCGTGGGTAGGTGGGCCTCTCTGTTCCTCCGAACACCCCGTGATACGCACGTCCAAACGTCTTCTGTTTGGGTAGGGGATGACGGTTGCTGGAGGTTAGAGTCTGGGACAGCGGGAAAAGTCTTTAAAAGGGCTGAAGGGGCGTAGGTAGGACTGACTGGGAGATAGGTGAATGAGTACGTGAGTACATATTTGTTTAGCTAGAAGCACTCGCTAAGTTCCGTCCTCTTCCCTCCTCCGCCCTCCTTCTGCCTTCATCCATCCTTCTTCCATCTTGCCGCGATCCTCTATCGCGTTTCGCCTATTCCCCGGACCGTTTTTCGTGCGCGAACTCAATGAATGGATCAGAACGAGAAATGAATTTTCGTAGGAAAGCGAAAATTCTCTCTTCCGATCTTCCAACACCGACTCGAAATTGTAGTGGGAGGGGGGCTCTTTTTGGCAGTGGTGGCGACCAGTATCCGGTTAATCCTTCACGCTAATGCGTTCAACGGGGCCAACTCGCGTAATCGCGTTCAAGTGTATCGCCCGAGTCTTGAAATTGCGGTTTTCGGTTTTGTGACCCAGTAGTAATTCTCCGGCTGGAGACGAGAGAACGTAGTATTCGAGCGGTTACGAGCCAAAAAACAAGGGAATTAATGGAAATTTTGGACAAACGGGGGAGAAATTTCATCACGTCCCTTCCCCAATCATACGGGATAATCTTTATTTCGATTCTTATTTTAATTCGATCGAAAAGAGGGAAAGGATGAAACGATTGACCGATCGAAAACACGTTGAAACGAAAAAAGAAGCTTGGGTTCGCCTTGAATTCGAAGGGTGAAGGCTTGGAGAGCCTTCCCCCCTCTCCGTTCGTAAAAAGCATTCCATTCGCGTGATCGTTACGCACGTACGGAACGAAGGCGAGGAGAAACGAAGAAGAACGGAGAGAGAAGCGGGTTGCGATATTTTGCGGATACCTGATGGATTCGGTGAATTTTGGACGTTGGGGGTGGAGGGGAGGCGGACGTCAGTCGTCGACACTGCACAGGGTGGAAAGGAAGGAGGTGCGCGAGGGGATGGCGCGGCCGGTATAAACGACAAACGGACCGTGGAATCGTGGCCCTTTGTGTGCGCGCGAGCGTGTGTGCCTTTGCTCGTAGCGAAAGGGGGATCAGGAGACCGAGAGGGCGGGAGAGATGGAGGAGGGTGCGTCGTATATCGATACTCGCACGGTCGAGTGTTTGCAGCGATATTTGGTCCATTTCCATTTGCCGCACGTGGCGCGTTTACGGTTCACACCTCTTACCCCAACCCCGCGGTCCACTTGCTCGTCACCCCGTCGTTCGACCGTCGCCACCCCCGCGTAATGGACACGCAAGGTGTCGGCGACTATGCAAACGAAGCCGCTCGACCTTTCTGGAGAATTGCGAGTAGGTGGGCCCGAAGGGTAGCGAAGCTTGTTTGTCGATTTTTATTCGAGCCGATAACCCTTTAAAATTCGAGTTATTTGCTCTATGCCGGTGGATCGAGCTTGGAACGAGGACTAGGGAAGTAAATTAGGGATAGAAAGAAACGGGGAATTATCTTCTCTCTCTCTCTCTCTCTCTCTCTCTTCCTTTCGAACGGGAATTTGTCGTTAATAAAATTTAAAGATCGAGAGGAGAAGTTAATCGATTTAAAATGATATCGAATAAGATCTCGCTCGTTACGTAGGATTCGAAGGAATATAAGCTTGGGATATTGGGGTCGAGTCGAAGTCGTTGGTAGTAGTGGACAGACCGTATATATCGATTCCGCTTGGACGTAAACGCGCTTCTCGGGTGGGAAAAAAAATTTAATATATCCAAATATATCACAGCAGCAGCAGCAGCAGCAGCAGCAGCAGGCGACGATCGGCCATTCAGAACTCCATAATTTGATATGCAGCGAAATCGAGCGAGAAAGCAGCGAGATGGGGTGGAAATGGTTTTTAGGGTGAGGAGCAAGGTGAGGCAAAAGGATGTCGCGGGGCCGAGGGGGTAGCAGTTACTGATGGGACGTCCCGAACAGATGTGGACATTATTCATTACAACTGACCAGCAGACTTTCCGAATACTATCGTCGTCGTCGTCGTCTTTGAGCAGAGGAAGACGTCTTCTTCTTCTTCTTCTTCTTCTTCTTCTTCTTTCCTCGTTTCCCCAAGATTCTCCGAAAATTCGATATATATATATATATTCGTTTTTTCCTTTCCTTCCTCTCCCCCCATATTTTTCTCCCATGTTTTTTCCAATACGCGAAATTGAATCGCGATGCTCCCCGCTCGTCGTAATTTCGCCAACCGAGATATTCTCGATATCGTCGATTCACGATGGATTTAGATATTTACAGAGGCAAGGGTGACGCCACCCCAAAGAAAACTAATTTCTCGACGAAGAAGGGGGAAAAAAAAAAAAAATAGCGTCTTGGAGAAGAAAACGACAGGATCCCGATATATCCCAGCCCTCTCTCCCTGGACTTCTTTCTTTCCTCTCCCTGGTGGAACACCGATATACATCACGCCCCTTCGCTTTCCACTCGCCTCCCCTTATCGCTCTTTATCTCGCAATTCCTTCTTCGACTGACCGCCAACTACCACCCAACCGATCGTGCACAAGCGTGAAAAAGGCCACGCGCTCGCTACATCACCGTGAATTATGTCTCGTTCGTCCACTTCCACCCTCCCACCTTCTCCCGTTCTCCATTTTCTACGTCGCGCCCGTCGAGGGTGACCTCCTCCTCCTCCTCCTCCTCCTCAACCCCCTCCCGGGGCGATCGTTTCCTCCACCACGCAGCTAGCTCCTCTACCTCTAGCTTTATGGCTTAAACAAAACTTTCCTATATTACAAGTCCGTGAAATATGAATACGCTGGCAAAAGGGAAATCTGGATGGGCGACGGAGGTGGGGTGGGTGGGCGACGGAGGGTGTTACCGGACGGCCGTGAACAGGGGGGGAGGGGTGGTGTTAAGGGGGTGGATCCGGTCACTTGCCTGCCATTACGGGTCCCGCGCACTGCCGCTGGCAAACCCAATTTGTTATCGACTTATTGGCCAAATTACTTACTATTACCGCAGATTTATTTCGCATATTAGTCCACGGCTACGCCCACTCGTTACGTCTCAATTAATTACAGGACGCTGTACACCGTGTCCTTACCCCGGCGTTCTAATCGCGTCTACGTGTGTCGTATGTCTTCCAGGAGGGGGAAAGGGGAAAAAATATAATGGGGGGGGTGATGAGGGGAGAGGTTAAAATTTCTTGTTATATTACATTCTTGTTTTCTAAATTTCGTTCGTTCGTTGGTTCGTCACGATCGACAATGTGAGATCGATATAAATGTGATGAAATTTATCTCGCGTATTACGGGAGTATTAGTATCGAGAGTTTGTTTAATTATTTCGAAGAAACCGCATCGTCTCGAAGAAGCGGATGATTGTTACCATAAAATAAAGTATTTGTAGTCGATCGCGGGGGAGAGGGAGAGGGAGGGAAGAGAAGAGAGGAGGGGGGATGGGAGGATGGGAGACCGACACACGTCGTTTTTATCGAGAGGGTTTGTTTTAAGAAAAGGAGCAGGGATCGGGGGCCGGCCTGCATTACACAGCTGGTGGAAACATCTTTTAACCGGGATTATGATTCCCACAGTACGAAAGTGGCTTCGATGGAGTCGATGTAGCATCCTGGAAATTCCAGCCGAGGCAGCGCGGCTCGCTCTTTACACACGAGCACTCTCACGGGCTGAACATACAATCAACACGCGAGTTTACCTTGAGTATTTTTCAAAGAACGATACCGCCGCGCTTCGAGTTCTTTCAATATCGACAAACTTCGAATAACTCCGGGTGAGGGGGTGGGGGCGGGGGAGAAGGTGGAGGAGTGCGGGACGAGAGCGGTTATACGGTAAACAATACACACCGCGACATTAACGGACCTTCAAACAAACATCCTGCTTTGCGTTCTTCTTGTTTGAGCTCTTTCGCCAACGAACAAACGCTCCTCCTCGTCGCGTCGATGCGATCTTCCTTTGAGCTGGCTCGGCTATAAATATTGCGGGAAAAACGTCGATTCGTGGAAAACTCTTATCTCCGATAAATCGCGTAGAATCGCGTGTTTAAATCGCGTGGGAAGGAAGAAGGATATCGGAAACGAACGACGAAACGAAATATAATTTTCGAGAGAGAGAGAGAGAGAGAGAGAGAGAGAGAAAGAAAAAAGAATTTTTACGATTGAAATATTTAATATGAAATATTTTTGGATCGATTCGTGAAAGATGAAAAGTTGAAAAGGTAGCGAAGATTACGAAGGAACTTCCATCTTTTTACATAAGTTCTACTTATTCATCCCCGGGAACGGGGAAACAGGGTGGATGACGGAGGAGGACACCGTGGCAACTCGACCAAAGGATACAGCCAGGCGGAGTGGAAAGACGATAAAATGCGCCACGTGTTACCGGCCACTTGATATTCATGCACGTTCGTCCGTAGCACGTCGAACCTCAACTAACGGATACCCTGCAATCTAATAAAGATAAAAAATAACGCCGACTTCCACTCTCTTGGACGATTCTCGCGACCCTTACCGGCGGCGCGAGTTATATTGAAAAATATATATCTCCCCTATGCTGACCCATCCGTAGCCTGCATATAAACTGCCCCCTTATGGAATCTGCGAGCAAGCGTCTCTACGAGGTATTAGAACTCTCGAAATGGTCGCGCCACTCTGTCACGGTCATTCGTGATCGTGCCACTTTCCCTGCCACATCGACATTTTTCACTTTGAACCTTTCACGCCTTGAATTCTAGCCTCTAACACGCGATAGGAAGAAAATAAGATTACAAAAAAAAAAAAAAAAAAAAAAAGAAGTAATAATAAGGAAATACTCCGCGATTATCGCGGTCACAATCGCGTCGTCTTGGCGAGTTGTCGACCGTTGGCACGCCTACGAGGATCCGAGATTAAAATACGACTTCGAAAAGAAACGCGAACGATCGAAAAAAATCGCGGAGGAGGCGTGTTGTCACCAACCGCGATGAAGGAGAAGGAAGGAAGGAAGAAACGAAACGGAGGAAAGAAGATAAAAAGGAAGGAAGAGGCGACGAATGTTAGGACGAATGTTGACACATCTGCTCTCGACGGGGCGGCGCTCTCCTTTCAACTTCATGAACCGTGGCACGGCTATTATTTATTTAATGCCTCTCGTACCGCGTTACACAACTATTTACATAGAGTGGCTTGGTCTTCTCTCGGCCCGTGGATGGAGGACGCGTACGAACGAGGAAGAAAGAAAGATGGCCATATGCGAGTCTTCAACGCCCACGAACCCCGCCTCGTGCGAGAGACGAGCGCGCGGATCGACAGTGTACATAAGTGTGTACAAGCGCGGAGAAACGCGGCCGATTTGTACAAACAATCCGACCCACATTGCCGAACTTGTATGCAACGCGGAATTTTCGCTCGATTCTTCGTATTAACAGTTTCTGCTTGTTTGCTCGCTCTTCCCCTTTACCCCTCCGTTTACCATTGTTCCCCATCTATTCTATTTCCGAATTCGTACGATTCTATCTCCTTCCTACGTTTTTCTTCACGAATCATTGGCTAAATTACTTTATATGTATTTGTTAATCTAAAATTTAAGCCAAAATTTAATGAAAGAATGGAAGAAGAAACGAATGCTACGAATTTGATAATAAGATAAGATCGAATTGAATTTTTCATCGGATTTCAGGGAAACTCGTCCGAGGACGAATCTTGCCTCTAATCGCTTGGAAATACATACGTATATACATATATATATATGTATATATATCCGCATTGTTTATTACTCGCTTCGGAATAGTGGAAAATCGTATTCCGGGAGGGGAAGGAACTCGATTCCTTGTGGGTTGGGAAAAAGGGGTTGGTTGTGGTACAAGCATTGGAATAATGTTTATAACGCCTCGGTTCGACGGAATACGGAATTTGTTTCTTTATCGGCTATAATTTTCTGGAATCTACACACGAATAGGTCCCGCGCGTTGGTTCACCACGGGTGGAAGAAGAAGAAGGGGTGAGCCGGTAGTAGTTTTCGGATACACAGCGCCCTTTGTATTGAAAATACAGGAGAGTCGTACTCTTCCCGATCGTATCGACAGCTCTCGACGACTCTAAAATTTTATTTGACCCTCTTTCGCGGAGAAAAATGTTTCTCGAGGTGGTGCGGCCCTTCCTGCTCCGAGGTGGTAAGGGACGGTGTTTCTCGATCGTTCTTTGCCACCCCGTTTCTCATAACTCGCGCACCGCCAGATTTTTACGTCGATGGTATTAAATAAAGATAGCCTCGTTTTTTCCCTTTTTTCTTTTCCTTTCTTTCTTTTTTTCTTTTTTTTTTTTTTTTTTTTTTTTTTCAAACATCTATGACAAATTTGTCGGCGAATAGATATTTCGAGTTGGAAAATTTCCCTAACGAAAAATCATGAACAATGAGCGAGGGAGAGGAGAAAAAGAGAAAATTGTGATCCACCTATGTGTTCTATCGACGTGAAATGTTTCATGAAAACTTGGACATTTTGTTGACCAACGTATGATATTAACAATGTGATACTCCGACCAAACACACACGATCCAACCGGATAGAGGGGAAAAAAAAAAAAAAAAAAAAAAAAATCGAAGCTTTTTTTATCCTCCCGAGCGAAGCGTTCGAGTGACTCTTATGAAACAAAGTTTAACGGTGTTTACAGGGTGCGGCCCGGCAAGCTTTGAACGAAATAACGCACGAATATCTGGCATTGTTCGAAGGGGTGTGTTCCTTGTAATTTGTTCACCCAGGGTACATACATATCTCATCGATCCACATTCTTTCTAATCGAGGTGTGTTTACACGGGACGGAAAATTCACAGTGACTTATCGCTGACCCGACTTATATTCCACCGATCGGAATAAAATCTAAAATTAATAATCGAGTCCCTTCACGTACATTCTTCGTATCATTCCCCCTCTGAAAAATTCTCTCATTCCCGCTGAAGATTTTCAAGAAACCTTCTCTCTCTCTCTCTCTCTCTTCTCTCGTGTCCCTTCTCCCGTCGAAACTCGACGAAACCTCGTATACGTATAAACTTTTCATCGTAGTTTTCATCCGCGACGCTTGTAAACTCCCTCCTCCTCCTCCCCATAAAAAGCAGCGGCGTGAGCAATGAATGATAAGACGTTAAAAAAGGAAGCCGAATTCGATCTTCTCGTGGCGGAGAAGGTTGGTCTCGCGTGAAATAAAGAGACATACACGATGCGGCCGTGTATTATGCGAAAAATATGGTAATAATATTGCCGGGGCCGAGCAAAACAGGCACCCTGCATGATGAAATATGCGGGATCGCGGCTGCAGCGACTCTAACCCACCCTGGTTCAACCACCACCCCCGCCCGCCCTCTTCGTCACCGGGTCTCAACATCTCCGTTGTTCGAAAGGGTGTCGCGATGGCACCTTTTCTTCTTCTTCTTCTTCTTCTGATTTTTCACCCTCGAGCTCCTCCGCGCCATTCGCGTTTACTCCTTTTCTCCTTTTAAAGCACCTCATCCGCCGCGATCTTAGGAGCGCCAACCCCCCGAATTCCTCCGGTGACAACGCCCACTGAATACAAATGTGGCTTTCGTGTACCGTGGAAGGAAGCCTCTCTTCTCTCGCGACCACGCTTCTCCTCCTGCTCCTGCTATCGCGCAATTCTCGTCGAATTAGCGAGGAAAAACAGGGAACCAGCTTCCCCCTCTCCGCCCACCGCCTCCTTTCTCCCCGACTTGCCGCCAAAGACGTGATTTACTCGAAACCGTGCCGATGGAAATTCCTTTTTTCGGCCTGGGAAATCTTCTTCCCTGTCCCCGTGGTTCGCCACATCGCGCGAGGTTGGAAAACGCGTTTGGCGCGTTAAATATGCCGCGCGCGAATTGTTTTCTCGGAAATTGGCAGAATTCATTCGGTAATTCAATCGATCGAGCGCGAGATCGTAAAGAAATTCAGCGTGCAAAATTGGAGACGAGGGGCGGCATGCGGGTGTCTTGGCGGCGAGGTCCGGTGAACATTATCACCGGACTAGAGTTAAAACGATTACTGTGTTTAATATTCATTTCGTTCGCCGTCTTGAATATTAATGTCGATATTAAAGAGAGGAGGGGAAAGAATCGAGCGCGCTAAGGTGGCAAGAGAAGAAGGGGTGAACGCGACGAATGAATGTAAACTAAACTGTGCGAAATCTTCTCTCGAGTCGAATCGAGGTTAATTTACTCTTATCGGAGGATGTACAAGGATCGATCATTCCCGTCAAAAACAAGATTTTTATCACTCCGTAAAATTTTTATTTCTCCGTCTCTTTATTTTCGCGATCGAATCGAGCCAGCCATCGGTTGAATCCATCGGTTCACGTCTCGCAACCTTTCATTAAACGTGGAACAAGCAGAGCCAGCCACCCTTTCTCTGTTTAAAAGTCGTCTTACATTTTCCTGGATATTCCCTCGTTCTTAGTCCTCCTAATTCCTGAGCCCCGAACAACCTTGCATTTTTCTCACCCCTTTTCGACCATCCCCTCGTCGACCGGCGTACCCTCGCGGCGTCCGCATGAAAAATATCGGATAATTTTCCGAGTCGGGAAATCTGCTGTTGCCGGACTTAATTGTATCATCAGTGGAACTGCTCGTTTCCAGGGGTAGGAGAGGGGGAGGAGAGGGAGGGCTTGAATAATACCGTATAATTTTTAACCGCGATTTCACTCGATGCCTTGGCCCCTCCCGACTTGAAGAGCCTCTTAATAATCCTCCGTCACGACAAATTCCCTTTTTCTAGAGAATATCAAGAATTATTGAAATTTGTTCGAGAGAAACGATTAACGATAATCTTTGGAACGATTTCGAGGCACGCGTTCGAAACGTTCGAGGGATCTTAATCTCTCGGATCGTCGATCGAGAGTTGGTGAAATAAAGTTTAGAGGGGCGGGGAATGGACGAGGGTGTGAGGAAGTTCGCAAAGAAACAAGATATCCGGGGCGAGGGTGACGATCACCCTCGCAATACCCGGTGGTGGAGCACCGGAAGTGAGCAGAGAGGCGTAGGAATGCAAAAGCGGCGAGAGATGGTGGAAAAAGAAAGAGAGAAAGAGAGAAAAAAAAGCAACGGGGGTAGACGGGGCGACCAGTGGTGGCAGAGGCGGAGAACAGAGGTCCGACGTCGGCCTGACGGACTCTCTCTCCGTTTGTGCAAACAAACCAAAATGGACTGCGAATAAATATGCGTCTACGAGCAAAAGCGAACGCCCGTATGCTTGGTCATGATCCGTCCATGTACGGAGGGGGACCAAGAGGGTGGGAAGAGGGAGAGTCGCGAGGGGGGCGGAGTACGTCGGGGATTTAGGGACCTTTAATGGAGCTCGTCTGGCCGCGACTGGCAGAAAAGGAATTCGCTACTTTCCATTATTCACCGCCTTCCACTTCCTTTCCTCTTTCTTCTCCTTCCTCCTCTTCCTCCCCCTTCCCCTTTTTCTCCCTCTCGAAAAGACAAGGAATCTGAACGATGGCAATCGATGATCCTCGGATCGTCACCTCCCGTTCGTTATCCTGCTCCCTTGTTTCTTTATTTTTTTTTTTTTTTTTTTTTCGGCGGTTTTAAGGATTCCCGTTAATGTTGGCTGCCGCGATTAATAACGCAACGAGTAAACGAAGACTCGAGACTCGCGGGCTAGATTTACCTTCTTCTGTTTTTCGGTATCTGGCAAAGAAGCAACGAAATCCACGAGGTGGAACGTCGGGGAACGAAGAAAGATCCTTTCATAATTCAACCGGCCACTAATTGATACTGAATTATTAACCGGAACGAAAGTAAAACATGGCGCGCCGCCGCCAACAGATTATACGGTGATTGCCTAAGGATGCTAGACACCACCAGTTTCCGGCGGCACAATGGAACCTCGAAGATTGTTCTAAGAAAACAGGCGTCGTTTATCCAGACGTGTCTTCTTCCCTTGTAGTGTATAAAGGGCGTCGATATTAATTTACCATCGTTCATCACTCTCCTCTCCTCTCCTCTCTCTCAGCAATTCTTCTCGAAACGTTTACCCACTTCAACCCCTATCTCAGAATTGTTTGCGCAACGTTCGAGAGAAAAACGCCTTCGCGATGCATCGTTTCGTCGCTACCATCGACGTACGATGAAACGAGCCTCTCCTCGTCCTCGTTTCGAGCGAGTTCGATTTAAAATCGAAGGGAACCTCTGGAAAACAGCCGCAACCCTCGTAATTTCTTCTTCTTCTTTTCCTTTTTTTTTTTCTCCCTTTCCTCCCGCGGTGGGACACGCGAGAGATGATTAATGGCGGGAAGACGGAGAGAAGAAGCCACGAGGAAAGAATAGCGCGATTATCCGAGTACAAACCTTGCCGGGCCCGCTGATGCAGTGGAGAAAAGGAAAAGCTGACTAAGGCAAAACCGTTCTCCACTCGCAACCCCTCCTCCCCCTTTATCCACTCTTCCTCCTGCAAAGTCTCAAGGGTAGAAAAGAGTGGGACGCCGCTTACCACCAAGTGGATGTAATTTTTCCGTTGTTTGATTTTCATTAACGACTCGTGGCCCACGGGCTTGCAACGCCGTTGCTTGCGCGTGCCCCCCCCGCTGACGATGGAAGACGGGGGGGGAGGTCAAGAAACAGGGAAATTATGGGCTCCGCCAAACAGATACATCCTTTATTTCATTTTCTTCGACGGGCCAAGTCGGAAATTTCGCCCCCGGGAGAGAAGGGGAACGTGGGACGAGGGCGGCTAATGGCGAAAGTTAGACCTGCACGGGGGAGGGGGGAAGATGAAACAAAATATTTCGCGTTTTATCGCCGCTTGTCATCGAGGGGATGAAGGGGAGAGGGAGAGAGAGAGAGAGAGAGAGAGAGAGATAGGAGCTATCGGAAAACGAGGCCAGAGGAAGGATAATGGAATAACGTTTGCCTCGATTGAGCATGAAATTGAATAATCCTGAACAAAATACTATTGTTCCGATAATTCGCGTGGTATCGAGGAAAAAACACAGATTTATTCAATTTTCGAAGGAATAAAATTAAGGGGAGGGGGAGGAGTGTATCAAGATTGATGCGACGGAGAGAGAGAGAGAGAGAGAGAGAGAAAAGGAAAAATTCTTGTTGTATCGCGTGAAGGAACAACGATGCACCGCTTAAACCGCCGGTACACGCATATACGAAAATCGGTGAACCGGTGGATGTAAGCAAACCCGCAGAATGCCGAAATTACTCTCTTCGATGCACCCTCTGTCCCAGCTTCCTCTGTTATCCGTTCTCGTTCTCACCCTCCGCCGATCTCTCCCCAATTTTCCATCCATCCCTCCCCCTTCCTCCTGCTCTTTCGCCACGCGCTCTCTGCCTCTCGGACAGCCAGCCCCTCCCCCTCCCTCCCCGACCTTCTGTATCTCGCCTACCCAGCTGCGACACTCCCAACCTCTATGCGTTAATTCTTGTACATACAGACAGCGGATACCTACGGGAAAGGGTATATACTTCTGGCAACGTTTACCTTGCATAATGCCCGGCAATCTTTGTTTCCTCCTGTTCCGGGTTCCGTTCACACGCGATCGTTTTTTACAAGAGAGAGCGTTGCTGCTCTCGTTTTTTTTTTTTTTTTTTTTTATCCCAGAGAGTTCGCCCGAGAGATGTTCCGCAAATTGATGTTTTCCTCGATGTTTTTTGGGAAAATTGCTTGGGATCCATTCTCCCCTCTCAAGAATTATTCTTTCCCCCTCAAAAAGGAAAAAGAAAGAAAGAAAGAAAGAAAAATAGAAAATTTCAACTCGAACAACATTCAATACGTAGAGGAGAGTTTCAATTCGTATAATGAAAAATTCATCGATAGGGACGATCTCCTCTCTCCCTTTATTAGATCGAATTCATATAGAGGATGGAAGAAGAGAAGCGACGCTATCGGAGGCGATCGTGCGGGCATCGGCAACGAGCGGATTCTACTAATTGATACCCGTGAAAGGCCGCCTCTGTACATTGTCAATCGGTCGATCGGAGAGAGAGAGAGAGACGGAGTCCGGGATGAAAGGCGGCAGGAAAGGGACGGGGAGGAGGGGAGGGAGTGGGGAGGGGAGTGAACGGTTCAGACCAGGTTAAAATGAACCTACGAAACGGGAGGATGGGGATCGGGAGGAGGGGGGACCAGGTAACAACACCAAGTGAAAAGAGGGAGGACGAGTTAGGAGCCCGAGTTTTTGAGAGGCTGACGAACCAATCACGGGACCATCTATAATGTACACAGGCCGTTAACGATGGAGACCAGAGACATTCCGTCCGTCTGGTTCTAGCCATTTTCCAAATATCCAGCTGGCTACCGAGTCGTCCCAGGAAACCTACTACCACCCCCCCCCCCGACCAGGGGTGCTTGCTCACCCTTTTCTCTTTTCTATGGTCTCCTCTTCCTAGTCACTGGACCAGTCGCTCGCCCGCCAGACGTTCCTGGAATCGTTAATTCCTTTCAATATTGCAGGATCCTTTTCGAACGTCAAGTCGATGGACCATTGCAGGATGTCCATAGGTTTCCATAGAATTGGGAGGACATTACGATCTCCCTTCGGGGACGGTGTCTCTCCCTAAAAATTTATCAATCCCAAATTTGCCCGATTTATTTCCATCTGTTCGATCTATCTCGATCTCTCCTTCGCTCCGTTTCGTTTCTTATCCGACGAGAAGTGAAGATCGTCGTTAGAAACCTTTTTCGAACGACGTCTGTGTTGAAGTGTCTGAAGTTGGAAATGGCGCGCGACGATATATAAAAGGTAATCGGCGATAGACGATAGGACGAAGAGGGAGTCTCGCGCGTTCTCAGCGAGACTCGTCAGCGTCCAAAGAGACACGCGTTAGTTTCCCTAATTCCGAATTATTCGGCGAATTCATGGGGACCGCGTGCGCGGGCGAGTGATGGAAAACGGAGGCGGGAAATAGGGACTTTTCGGAGTAATTTGTATTCCACATTTCACCACAGTGGAACTGTGCGAGGGGGTGACGAGCACTCCTTCTCCTCGCTCGTGTCTCGTCCTTCCTCGCTCTTACTCGCGACAGCACCCTCTCTTTCGTTTCCCCCCTGTTAGATGTGTTCACACGCGGCCAGGTTCCTCGCCGAGTAGACTTACAGTAGGCGCGTATATAAACGGCCACGGAGTAACGTCTGATTATGCGAACGCATGGCTGGTCCGTAACGCGATTTAATATTAAAATATTATGACAAACGTCAACAGGAGGAGGCGGGTGTAAAGAGACGCGTCTCTGATTGGCCCTCGACGTGAATACGAAACGAGAGACGGGAGGAGAAACCACCTTGCAAACCCCTTGTTTTGTACCCCAATCGGTGTTCCATTTTGCGGTGTTAAATTTTCGATAAATTGCTCCAACGTTTTCATCGGTCTTACCTTCCTTTCATCTGAAAACGGATATATTTATATCTGATCGATTTAAGAGTTCGCCAAAAAAGGGTTCGTCGAAGGAAAATAGGAAAATTCACTTCTAATAAGCTTAATCGCGATAGCGAGAAAAATAGTAGTTAAAAAAAGGCGAGTAGAATTTTTTTTCCCCCCCTTCTTTTTTTCACGGGGCCGCGATTTCACATGATCGAACGTTGCGAAGAAGGAATTTCAACTGTGTTCGGTGCACAGGTATTACGATGTTAAAAATCAATCAAACATGGAGCTCTCTCTCTCCCGATACTGTGCACAGAGATCCGAACGGGAATTTTAATCAATACATACATAATAGAATATTCCCGCTATGGCGTATCGCGGCTATGAAAATATCACGGTTAACAGATCCAAAAGGGATGTTCAATATGGAATGCGAGAAAAAGCTAGAAGGTAAATCCGATTCGGATTTGTGGAATAAACGGATCGACAGTGCAAATCGCCGAATTTTTTCCCCCCGGACAACTCTCCCTCTTCTTTTTTTTGTTCCCTTTGTCTCTCTCTCTCTCTCTCTCTCTCTCTCTCTCTCTCTCTCTCTCTCTCTCTCTCTCTCTCTCTCTCTCTCTCTCTCTCTCTTCTGTATTTTTTTTTCCCCCGTAACAAGTGTCCCGATGACGTTCGAGGCTAAAACTCTCTGTGCGTGCAGTTTAATTGGCGCGTATAAAACGACGCTAAATAAACATTCGGGACACGGTGGCAACGTAACGAGTCGGGCATCCGCTACATCCGTATCGATTTCCATCGAGCCACCTCCCGATTGATCGAACGCGTCCCAAACTGTCCCGAACGCGAATCTTCCGTCCCCTATCCTTCGAGACGTTTCCTTCCTTCCAGCTTGCGAGGAAATTACTTTTCGACTCGTGTTGCGAATCCTCGACAGCCTTCTTCTCGCCATCGAAACGACACCCGCGTCACGCCGTCGCGTATTTCACGAAATCTTCGTGGGTGAGTCACGGGAGCGGCCCTTCGCTCAGCCACCGATAGTTTCGATGCTTTTCAAAGACAGATGAAGCGGAAGAAGAAGCGGGAGGAAGGATGGAAGGGTCTCCTTCTGGAAGGGGGAAAGTATAAAGACGAAGGAAGGAAGGAAGGAAGGAGGATCGGGAGAACTCATATACACAGGCGGGGAGAGAGAGGCGAGGGGAGTTTGGAATAAATCCAAACAGTAAACAGAGAGAAAAAGAGCAAGAAATATCTATATATATGTACATGGGAGAAAACGTGGTGGAAGAAGCGGGGATGGTTGGTGAAAATTCTAATATATAAAAGATATGAAGGTCTGGCGAGACGAGAAGACCGCGCGTAGCAGGAGCACGGGGCTAAAGTCGAAGGAGGCTTCGGGATTCAAATAAGTGGCGTTACCAGGTCCCTGGGTGGGGAGGAAAGGGGTCGAAGGAATCTGAACAGCCAACAACAAGCGCGGCTCCCCGACCTTTATTTAACCTTTTCTTAAAAGAGTCTTAGGAGTCCCTCTTATCTGTAGTCGATGGCCCTTCAACGTCGGCTCTTATACTTTCATTCTTTCCGTACCCTTATATTTTTTTCCTTTGGCCCCGGTCGTGTACACACGTCGAGCTTCATCGTCGTTACCCTCTTTGTCCCCCTCCCCCCCCCCCTCGCCTGGCCCCCATTTTTTTTCGTGGCCTCCCGACCCACCCTCGCCTCGGTTCCTCCGCGATTTTTTTTCTTCCCCACCCCTTTCCCACCCCAGGGTGACACGACGCTTCGTTCAACGTTCAAGATTCTTCGTTTCTTCTCTTAGAGCTGGTCGGTGGGGGGCGGTGAAAGGCGAGAGAGAAAGAGAGAGAGAGAGAGAAAATATCAGCCGACTCGGTATTAATTAGCGAATTAAAGGATCGCGATCTAGCCGGGGCTTGTGCGTCTCCGGCTAAAGTGGATTAAAACCTCCTGCCGATCGTTGCTTCTCGTTAATTTCGTTGAGTAAACGAAAGCCTTGTCGCCCCTCCCGCTCCTCGAATCCTTCCTTATTGTTTTTTTCCAAGATGACCCAGCCGACTCCTCGGGGACGTTTCGAAAAATTCGCGAAAATTTCGCCTCTTCTTCTCGTCGAATTCCAGAGAATTCGTATCAAGAATCGGGAGAAGAAGGCCGAGAGCGCATCTCTCGCCGCACTTCGCCCCGCTTCCCCGAGAAGAATCGTTGGATTTTCATCCGGCCGTTCCTTCCTCTCCTCTGTTTTTCCACGACACCGTTTTTTCCTTTCCGCCCACGAACTCGCGCTTCCGAACTCCGCTTCGGAGACGAAACGCCGCCATTCCTGACTAAACACTGATAACGTCCTCCCCCCCGGGACTTTCTTTGCATGCTATAAACATACGTAATCGTACACAAATAAGATTAGCATAGGACCTCGGGATCCGGCCAAGAGAGACAACGCACGCTTTCCACGCTCAGAAGAAACAAAGTCGCTTAGGCTGACTTCCCGTCCGCTTCGAAAAGCGAGTGAAGAAGCGAGAAGGAAAAAAGAGAGAGAGGGGGGGGGAGGGGGAATCCAATTTTAAATTTATCTCCGACAGAGAGACGACTCCCGTCTGCCCGTTTCCTTCTCTCTGCCCTTCTCGTCGCGGCTCGCGATTCGACGAATGGTAGGCGCGCGCGTGGTCCACGCGAAGACCGACCTTCGAACGCGAAGTTTTCAAGATTCATCGTGCGTCGTCGGTCGTTCCGCGGGAATCTCTTGTGCGTCTCCTCCGCTACGCGGAAACGCGGGTTTCGAAGCGAGCATTCTAAACAGGCTGGCTGGCAGATGTTAGAGGTATTGTTTGAGGAATTCGTCGTTTCGAAGAATCGACGAAAGATGTCCCGTAGCGATTGACAAACAAGTCGAAGTTCCGCGAGACGCTTCTGCAAACACGATTAAGAGGAGAGGAAAGAATAAGCCTGGTCATTATTGATATTTCTCTTGGACGCCTGATATTTCCTTCTTCTGCGCGTCGAATGGACGAAAATGAAAAATTTGCCGATTTTTCGTCAATTTCCGTCCATTTTTGTGGAATTAACTCTCTCTCTCTCTCTCTCTCCCCCCTCCCCCCTCCATCCGGAAGAATTTCTTCCGGGAAGAGAACTGGAAGAGAATCGGGCGAAATAGGGGGGGGGGGGGAGGTAACACAGTGTTCCGCTTTTACACTCCGCAATCTACTTGATGATAGAACTTAATAAAACAAATCTCGCTACGTAAACAACGGAGAAAGGAGACGGTAGTCGGCGGTAGTCGGCGCGATTCAAACAACAGCGAGTTTTCCTTCTCTTCTCCTTCGGTGTTCTCTTCTCCCGAAGCCAGCCAATGATGATGAGAGGATACCGAAAACGTCTCGGGCTCGAATACCATTAGATAAGATCAATATTGCTCAAAACACGGTGGAAGTTTAACGCGAGCACATTACACGGCATTTATATCATGAATATTCCGCCCCGGGGCTTCTTCTTCCCTCTTTTCGTTCTCGCCCGGCTTCTTCTCGTCCCTTGCAACAACCATCTCTCCGAGACAACCCTTCTTGTTATCTCGCGTTTGACTTTGCGCGCGAGCAGCCGGGTGTCGCCAAAACAGAAACTCCTTTATCTCGTTGTTAAACGGGTACCGAGTTTAAATTAATCCGAATTTAACATTTTTCTTTCTTTCTTTTTTCCTTTTTTTTTTTTTTTTTTACGTGTTGCCAAACGATAGAATAAAGATAAGAAATTAATAATTAATAAGCTTTATCTGATCGAAAGAGAAACGAGAAGAAAAGAAAAAAAATAATTTAGGGATAGCTCGCAACCGACTTTGATCGAGCTCTCGATCTTCGTTTTCGTATTGCAGGCTACTTCGCTGTTTGCAGCCCTGAAGCAGCAACAACAGCAACAGCAACCGCGCGACACTGTCCCCTCGTCGAGGGAGCGCGAGAATCGAGATCGAGATCGACTGGTGGCCCGTAACCGTGAGAACAACCGAAACGAGATAGGTGGCGGCGTGACGGAACAATCGCAGCCAACGCAGCAACAACAGCAGCAGCAACAGGAGCTCACGATCGAGTATCAGAGCAATGGAAAGCTCAGTCCCGCTGGGCACGCAGTGACAGCAGCACCCATGACCCAGCAAAAGCAGCCCATCATCACGCAGCAATCGCAACAGCCGAGCTCGGGGGCGCCTGGTCCCCAACCGAGTCCTCATCAGAGTCCGCAGGCCCCTCAGAGGGGTTCACCGCCAAATCCTTCGCAGGGTCCCCCGCCGGGAGGGCCGCCAGGGGCACCACCTTCGCAAAATCCCTCGCAGATGATGCTCAGCCCGGCTAGCGGCATCCACCAGATGCAACAACTGCTGCAACAACACATACTCAGCCCCACCCAACTGCAATCCTTCATGCAGCAACACTCGCTCTATTTACAACAGCAACAACAGCAACATCACCAGGTAGATGTTTTGTAAGATGATTTGTAACACGATTTTTTGCGAATCGCGTTACATGACATGATTTCTTTCGAGATGAAGGCTTAGAGAGAAAATACGTTTCTATTTATTCTATTTATATATATATATATATTTAGATTATTGAATATTTCGTATAATTTTACAATTATCGTTATTATACAAGTATAATAATTATATTGCATCGAATCGATAATATTCTTTCCAGGATTCCTCGTCGGAGCATGCGTCCAATCAGGAACGATTCGGCTACTTTTCGTCCCTTAAAGACGTAAGTATCCTATTCTTTGAATCTTCACTGTTCAAGCGAAGGAATCTCGGGTTTCGTTGCTCAATTCTTTCCAGTTTATTGTGCCGCTTCTCCAAAGAGTACATTAGCGAAGTTTGTCCTTTTCGTCGAGCAAGCATTGCATCTTGGCATAAGTTAAACATTTTTCAGATACTCCGGCGGGTAAACAGACCGCCTTTTATCACCCTCCCAGACCGCCATTGATAATTTTAATTATAAAAAGCGTCCGTTTGATGGGATACCTTCCTTCTCTTCCCTCCCTTCTCCTTCTTCCTTTCGCGACACTTGTACAAACATTCGGACAACCTTTTTAAGGACAACAGCCGTTGAAAGAATGCGTCTCGAGCTGCTTCTCTCCTCCTCCGTCGCATTCTCACGTAAACGCCTCTCCTGAAACTATTTTCAGTTCCCCAAACATTTTATAATTTTCATCACGTTTCTGCGTCGAATTATCGAGATTTTTTTTTTTTTTCGCTCTTTTCCTCTTCAACTTTTCCATCGTCGAGGAATTTTAACGGTTCGAAAATTTTATCCCACCTGGGAATTTCGATGCTCAGCAAACAGTGTCGCTAATTTCCAATCTATCGTCGCATGTGTCTGTGAAAGAAATTATTAATATCATGAGGATATTTCAAAATTTTTAATATCATTGAAATATTAATATATTCACGTGGATTTGTTCTTACACGTCTCCCGTAAACAGCGCAAAGGACGTTTTAACGCAAATACATATTGTCGGTTTCGCATACAAGCTCGATAGCTTCGATGGAGGCATCAAATATTTATTTAGCGGCATGGTCTGACCGGTGTCCTTTACTCTACAAATTTAGACAGTCCGACACTCGAACAGATTATTGCGCGAGAGCTCGTGCGAAAGACGATCTTAATTACAGAGAATTTAACGTTCTTTGATCGCGTTATCGTCGCGAGCCGATTCTCTTCTACTATCCTGACGCGCGTAAAAGGAAGAGAGATGGAAAAGGAAATTCTATTTCGATGAAGAAAGAAAGAAAGAAAGAAAGAAAGAAAGAAATCTCGTTCTGTCTCGTTAATCGCGCAATTCTCTCGTTCGTTCTATGATATTATAAGGGGCGTCTACTTCGGTGGGTTTGTTTTAAAATATCCTCCAGGCTTAGGGAAGAAGGGGGATGAACTTTGGAGGGGATGAGGTAAGCAATTAAGCATCGCCATCAGCCGGTTGTGTCTCGTTGTTTGTCTTCTGGCTACCCATCAACTGCCCCCTGTTGTCTTCTTCTTCTTCGCCTCGCCCTGCGAATTATCCGCGTCTCCCGTTAGATTTATTCAGCAGCGCCAAGATATGCAACTTTTCCATCCCCTCGGTTTTTTCTTCTCTCCCCTCCCCGCGGTTCGCAAATTTCGAGAACGAGAACTTTCTCATTTTCCGAGAGGAGTTGCGTCGGAATTAAATCCCGGGATAAGATAATTTGGACGAGCAAGTTCACGGGTGTTTCGATCCGAAATATTTGCAGCATCAACACCAGTTCGCCGAGCTGGGCAGGAAGAAGCTGGAGCAGGCGATACAGCAACTGCAGGAACAGTTGCAGTTGAACGTGATCCAGCAGACGCATCTGTTGCAAACGGCGGACAAGAAGAAGGCGTCCGCACCGCTTCAACAATTGGCGCTTCAACAGCAACGTCTGATACAGCAATTGCAGATCACGCAGAGCCAATATCTTCTTCAACAGGGTCTGGGTCTTCAGGGTCACAATCCTTCTTCAGGTAAGCGCAATATTCGTTCTCGATACGAATCTCTTGGTGCGTCTTTTAAATTGTTATCTTCTTAATTATCGCATAATTCGCATAACATTTGGATGATACAATGGTTACGAGAACGAGTAAAACAGCCACAACTTCGAAAGTAAGTCGATGCTGGCCCCCTGATTTAAACGATAATCCATCGGACCAATCTCGAGTCCTTCCCATCATCCCCCGTCGAATAATCCCCCCGCATTTTCTCATTTTCCACTTCACCCTGGGCGAAACTTTCCGCGTGGAAGTGTTTCGGTTGCGTCGGATCTCGTTCCACCGATGTTTTTCTTTCTGACGCGCGTCCAGAAAGCGAAGAGGAAGGGTGGAATAATAGGGTCGAACGAGAATGACAGAATCTCGTTCACGTGTGCTTCTTCGCGTGCTTCCGACTCGAAAATTGAACGAGCGAGAATTGAACAACAAAGTTGGAACACTCGGCGAAAGAAGAATTTCGTTATTCTTACAATTCGTTTGAAATTGTTATCTGTATGTGTTAATCTGAGATATTGGTGTGATTTCGAACACAGGTCTCCAACCTGGCGAAGGACTACCAATGTGGAAATCGGACACGTCGGATGGTCCGGAATCGCATCAGAACTCGAACGTTCCGAAATCCGTGGCTGGACTCAATGGTAAACAGAAATTCTCTCCCCTTCGTCTCTTGAGATGATCGAGAATCGAGATTTCTTCCCTTTACTGCTCTCTTGATCGCCTCCCCCTTTCCATTTCCTCATCGCTCTTGCGCTTCCTCTCGCAATTCTTTTCGTTCTTTTTTCTCTTTTGCTTTTTTTACTTGGAAAATGGCGACGTTCGTTTCCGGACTATCGCAGGACTTCTCAATTCGACAGTGTCGAGTCGGCGGTCGGATATGAACGGAACCACTCCATTGGACGAGAAACCGCTGGACGTTTCCTCCAACGACAAGGTTCATCCCCTGTACGGTCATGGGGTCTGTAAGTGGCCGGGCTGTGAAGTTATTTGTGAAGACTATCAAGCATTCCTTAAGTGAGTCCACCATAAATATTTTAAACTACTACGCTTAACTTATTCATCGCTCTACGAAAAACCAGAGATCCCGAATAGATTATCCCCTTAATCTTATTTTTCCTTCGATCAAAATAAATAAAATTTCGAATCAAATTTTTCGAATCCATCGATCCCAGAAAAGTTTGAGATCTCTGGTATGTATATATACAATATATATATATCGAAAAGTAGGTAAATCCCAGCGCAGGGGTGGAACAAGAGTCATCGTTGGAAGAACGAGAGAGAGAGAGAGAGAGAGAGAGAGAGAGAGAGAGAGAGAGAGAGAGAGAGAGAGAGAGAGAGAGAGAAAGGAGAAACGGGAAGAATAAAGTCGGCAATTTCGCCCTCGTGGAGAATGAGTTAGGCGAAGGCGCCGCTCGCGGGGGTGGTTAGAGGAAGTGTAGAAAAATCGCTCGAGTCAGCGTATCTCATTGACATCCGCCACCTTCTCCTCATCGGTTTCAAAGCAGAGGTAGCGTCCGCCTCCCTCCTCGGTCCCCGGCAATCCCTAGTAATCACGCGGCTCGTCGCCGCGAACTCCCTCAAACAAGCCGTTACTTAAAAAAAGGACGAAGAAAGAGAAAGAAAGGGAGAGAGAGAGAGAGAGAGAGAGGAAAAAAGGAAAACGCTAATTACCTTTGTCTCATTAATATTCACGACATTCGACCGCATCGTTATGCCTCTCGGTCTAATCCCCCTGTTCCCCCTGCCTTCCTCTCGCCCCCCTCCCCACCTTTCCGTATTCTTGGTCTTAACCAATCTTGCTCTCGTCCCCCTCCTTCCGCTTTCTTCACCCTCTTTCCGCCGCTCGCGATACACCGGCTGCGACGAAGAAGGATTACGGATATTCTTAAATACGGGAGAATCTCGTTGGGAGATTCCCCTCCACCTTGGAACTCGATTCATTTTTTCCCCGGGTCCGTTGGGGGTAAGATTCACCTCACGGTCTGAAGAGACAAACGTTTCTTTGTAACGCAACGCTGCTTTGATTATTCCCTCCCGTAAACGATCCGGCATTCTTCGCGACATAATTTGATTAGCAGCCGCCGCCGCAGCAAACGGATCGAGGGAGGATTGTTACCCTTACCCCCGTGGCGATATCTGCGCATCATATCGTGAACGGAGCGGTAAACTTCGTTCAACACGATTTTTCAGACACTTGAACACGGAGCACACGCTGGACGACAGATCGACGGCGCAGGCCAGGGTTCAGATGCAAGTGGTCTCGCAACTGGAGATCCAATTGCAGAAGGAGCGGGACCGGTTAACCGCTATGATGCATCACCTGCACGTGGCGAAACAAATGGCTTCCCCCGAGCCGCCAAAGTCGTCCGAGTCATCGGTGAGTTGTCGTTGCTGAGTAAAATTTGGATTTTCCTACGTGGCAATTTTTATTTATCGATTTTTATAATAATTTTTCTAATCGTAATTTGTGCTCGTTGCACAATCGAAGAAGGGATTCTCAGAGGTAGTGTAGCGTCGATCGAGAAGTTACCGAGGGGAAAAAACAATATGTAAGCGTAAATTGTAACGCGACGATGATACAAGCACGATAATGGATAGCAATAATCGTAAGATGGTGGGTTATGTTTGCTCTCGGTATCGGTAAAACCGGGGTTTCGAATCCGGAAAAACGTTTCCTAACGATCGTGTCGGGATGGTAAACTCTTGTGGTGGGATCGGGGGCCGTTCGGCGGTCGTAAAGCCAGATTTTCACGGCGCTCGGGGAATTTTACGAGCTCTCTTGCCGCGGCTAACAACAACGCCAGTTTTCAGTTTTAACGCGCCGCCGAGTAGACTCGCTAATTTATACATAAAGTTTGCATTAATAATTCATCGGGTCCTCGTTGATTTTATATCGCCTTAATTAAAACCTCTAACAAGTCCGACAGTCGGAGAATACCAATATCGCATTAGCCCTCTCCACGCGGCTGCGTGGCTCGTCCTCTCTGCCCGACTTAATTATTTTAACGCGAAAGAGAGGAGCCCCGCCCTTCATTCATCGTGCTCACGGATCATCTCTGATATCGAAACTGCGTTCCACTCGAATATTTTCTATCAACATATTCGAATGTAGATTCAAAATCCTCCCATCTTGCTTATTATCCATTTTCCTTTTTATAATTTTACGTACTGTAAAGGAGTAATTTTCCACTTTCATCTTTTTCTTTTTCTTTTTTTTTTCATCGAGTTGTGTACGTGTGTAGTTCGAACGAACTACGCACATATTTTTTTCCAATGAATATCGAATCATTATCAAAGTGCATCGATTAACATACGGAGAAACGATAAACACGAGGAATAAATAGCATATTTGAGGTTTCGCTCGAAGAAGAAGAAGGGAAAAAAGAAAGAAGGAAAGAAAAAGGTCGAAACGATGTTCGAAACCGTGTAAATAATAAGGCCGCAGGCATTCTTCTTCTCTCCGTGTGCACACCGTGGACCGCTTCCTTTTTCAGACGGGCTCGAGTATACCAAAGTTAAATCTCTCCACCGCTCTGATGAGCCAGCCACCACCGAATTTCGGTGTCTCTCAAGTGTCTCCCGTCTCGATGTCCGCTTTGGTGTCAGCGGTCAGGTCGCCAGCAGGTGGACAACTGCCACCTTCGGCCGGAGCGCCTATGCCGCCCATTCCCAACATGTCCAACATGTCGGGGATGCCTCCGTTGCCGAACATGCCTGGTAGCATGCCCACCATGCCTACCATGCCCAGCATGGCGGGGCCCATCAGACGACGTATCAGTGATAAATCCGCCCTCTCCTTGGCAGGAGGTAAGAATTTCTCGTTTAATTAGTCATTTACCACGTTTTAAACTGTGATATCTAATTAGTAATTTTCATTCATCGGATCAGGCATTAATCGATTGCGATTAAATTGCGAGAAATCGTTGTTTCTTTGAACTCTTGTTGAACTCTTCGTGCGTCTCTTCCGTTTTACCTGCGAAATCAGGAAAATGGTCAGGATAGAAACGGGAGTAGTAGTATTTTTTTTAATCTGATAATTGTTGATAATCGTTGTTTTTCTTTTTTGTGACAACCATTTTTCAAAAAAAAAAGAAAAAAAAGTATAAGTAAGTTTTTATTATCGTATACGAGATACGGAGATAATATCGTCCCGAGAAAGGTGAAACGAAAGACATGTGAATTTTAGAAATTGAATACTATTCGTAGGACTGTATGACGAGGGCACTGTAAGGCGCAGAGTAGCCGTCGATAGATCTGGAATAGATATTAACGAAGGTAACGATTTAACAAAAATTCAGTCGGGGAAACGCACGATCTGTGAAATGCTGTTATCTCTTGTTATCTTTTACGAATTTAGAAAAAGAAATAAGTAGAATATATAAGCGTATAATCAATTTAACATAATGTACATAATTTCACTGTAACCGATAGTGAATTTATGCCTTGAACGATGGAAAAAGAAAGAAACGAAAAAAAAAAAAAAAAAAAAAAGAATAATTTAGAAAGCATTTCCCGGCTCGTTCTCGTCGAATAAATCCCGACAAAAAGAAAATCCTGTAGCAAATGCTCTTTACGGTCCTCTCTTGATTCTCGTGCCTTTTCTCCTATCGTAAAACTATTCTACCACACGCACAGATTCATTCACGGTAGCGACAATGTCACGTGAGCTACAGTGTTCGACACCTTGTTGGCAACGTAGGACAAATTTAAATAGGTGCATATAGAGAGCAGAAAGGTACAAAGAATGATACAAAGTTCAAATAAGAGAAAAATAAGAAGGAATTGAAAAAAAGAGAAAGTAAAAAGTGCTAGTAAAAGAAAAAAGAAAAAAAAAAAGTTGAAGAAAATTTAATAAAAAAGCGTACGCCAGTTCGAACCTTTTTCTTACCGATGCTTCTGTTGTTTCCTTATTTCTTGTGCTGCCCGCCCTCCCCACCGTGTAGGGCTGCCCTACATGCTGGAGCGTGCTGGCCTTGACGTCCAACAAGGTACTGTCAACCTTCTTTCCACGCTCCTTTGGTGGCTTTAAGGATTTTCTTAAAGGGTGCACCCTTTTGCATGCTGGACAACTTTATCTCTCTTTCACCACCCTTCCCCCCTTTCATCCCTTCTTCTTTCTAGAATAGAGAATCGGATACTTCGATCGTCATCCGTCATCGATGATCTCTTCTATAAAGAGGGACGAGCAAGAAGTATTCGTTTCTATACTTTTTTTATGAAACATCTAATCGCTTTTCGCTTATTCTTTGATCTAGTTTTAAGAGTGTCGTATATAATTTTTCATACTCGGTTATTTGTTTCATTTGGCATGTAATGATCACGGAATGATAACGATTCCTTTTAATCCTTTAATCGTATAAACGACATCACGATTAATTTATCGTTTCATTAATAGACTGCGGATCTTTATACCGTTCGATTATTACACGTAAAAAAAAAAAAAAAAAAGTACGATAAATTATTACATCCACACTTTAAATCCACTCGGAAAATGGAGAAAACCGTGCCATTGAAGTGACTTTTTTTTTTGATTTACTCCGATATCTCGATGGATTGCCGAGATATAAGAAGTCGAAAGTTTTCATAGCCCAGAAATTATGAATGGGCGACCTACATTTTTTCCAGGAAACGCGTGCTTGTACGTTCTTCTAAGAATTGTGCGGCTACGTTTTTCCAGGAATCGCTTGCCTAGGATTTGGGATAAATCAGTGAGATCGAGATGCGAGTATATATATATATAGTATAAGGACGAATGTAATGAAATAAAAAATATCTTTTTCTTTACGCGACGATATCTCGGGAATCGGAACTCGTATCGAGATAAATAAAAAAGCGTTTTGAAAAGCAAAATTTCGCGTTTCTAACAGTTTTTCGTTCGTTGGCCGGAATTAACTGTCTTTGGAGTTATAACGGTTCCAAATTTTTCTAATTTCGATACATTTTAATCTAATTTTAAGATCGAAATAAATTAGATCTTTGTCTTTGCTCGATTGATCAAATAAATTTTTCGTAATTTTCGTAATATTTTTATGTGTGAAAAAAAATCCGCAGTCTGTTCATTAGTTTTATATCACGAATTCATCGCTAGAAAATTAAAAAAAAAATCATGTAAATAATCGCGGCTCGATTTTGATATGAAAATCAAAAACACGTTTTTAATGGCTTTTCTAAAACTTTCGCTTCCCGGGATAATTATTTAAAGCTTATTATTTAAATCATTGGCACATTGCTTGTTAGTTGTATATTCGAGCAACAATCCATCCTGAAAAAGAGATGATGTCGATGATCTTTCACCCTAGACTGCGTAAGAGCATCATCGCGTAACTCTCTCAATTGTCTCTCTCTCTCTCTCTCTCTCTTTTTTTTATTTTTTTATTTTTTTTCATCATACTCCCCATCATTTTTGAGAAACGAAACAAGCGAAGATTGTTAAAATTTCAGAAATTCAACGAAATAGGGAATTTTACAAGAATGCCGATGTCAGACCGCCGTTTACATACGCATCATTAATTAGACAGGTGAGTGAACCATTCGATACATACATTTTGCATCATAATTCAATTCAGATTCTCGAACGAATTGAGCGCCCCTTTTAATCGGTTTAATTTTCGAAGGAACCCTCGAAACCGGTGAGGATAATATTAAACGCCCCTACAATTTCTCGAACACTTAATCAAATCGCGCGCATTTTCCTCTTCTTTTTGTTTGATAGTCGATCATCGAGTCGCCGGATAAACAGTTGACCTTGAACGAGATCTACAACTGGTTCCAGAACACATTCTGCTACTTCCGGCGCAACGCAGCAACGTGGAAGGTATATCTCTTGAATATAAGTAAAAGAAAAAAGAAAAAAAGAAAAAAAGAAAAAGAAAAAAAAACGTATAATATCACAGGACATAAAAAGATACAAAAAGGGAAAAAAAAAGAAAAGAAAGAAAAAAAAAAAAAGAAGAAAGAAGGTACGACAGTCGTGTCAAATTTGAAGTTCGTTTTGAGAACAAATTGAGAACATATTATTTTCGAATACGAATATATAACGGCAATCGTTTCAATTCTGTTCTCTCAAAACGAGTGTTTCATTTCTCGATTTAAATATCGAACGTTCAATCTCGTCTTAAAACGAATGATTTCGCGATATCATATTTAAAGCGAGCCGCGCGTAGAATCTTAAATATCTTCTCGGGTTCGATAGCAAATATATTGGTCGCGCTCTACCATGCATCTAGGAAATCTAAAATAATTTTCTCCTTTAAATGGATGAACTCAGCGTGGCTCGAGTTATGCAACGTTTGATTGCAAGTCACAAAGATGAAATGACTGGT